>NW_017804464.1:5507469-5527302 GCF_001625305.1 Branchiostoma belcheri
CTAGATTCAATGCAGACCTCGGGTTTGCTTTCGTTTGGGCGTTTTGTGGATACATTGGATTCGAGTTGCAGGAATTCGGAATTTGGGTATCCCGGTTATACATAGGGTTGGGATTCCGGGCATTTTCAGAGCATCTAGGATCGGGAGGAATGTCAACCAGAAGAGGGTTGATGCCGCGTATGTTACTAACATCTCTTTTAGTGTTTAGAGATGCTGCGGGCGTATGAATGTGACCCCCTGCAGATGTCTTTGGTTTCTGTAAGCGCTGTTTTCTTCGCATACCTTTGGAAATTGTCTTCATGAACACCAGGTCATCCTTGCCCATGTATGCGGCGACAAAAGCTTTAAACCTTGTGTCACCAGTAGCGACATCGCCAATTTCCGCTGTAGCATATTTTTTCATGTCATTAATATTATCTTCTTCCTCTTCCTCCTCGTCATCTCCAGTGTATCCAGCTCTCCCTGCTTCTTCGGTCCCTGGTCGGAAAGCTGTTGGCATCACGCCGTTTCCCAAGAGGACGTTTTCTGCGACCTCTGGTATCACATCCGAGACAAGGTCTTCTGCCATGATGGTAGATGTGGGTCTTCTGTTAGATACTGGTGGTTCCGGTGAAGGGTTATGGCGATACGTTCACCACAGCCGCACGGTAGATTTTATTTCTCGATAATGTTTGAAAGTTGCACTTTTTAGGCCGTAATAGATTCATTAATTTCAGTTTACAAGTGTCATTACATGCATTTCCTGTTGTATTGCCTGTTGCTGTGCTCATCAGTAAACATTATTTTTCTACTCTTAAAGCTAACAGGTACAATCAGACCAAGAAATTGGAGTGTCGATGGCAATTTCTTAATACAATTTACTAAATGCACCTAATGTGTCTACTCCTGGTACGTGATTTTTTTTACACCACTGTATGTTCCTTTTATATTGAAGCTGCCCAGGTGGCAAGTTTCTTTACACTTAAACGCACCCCCTATCCCAAAGAATTGAGCCTGCCTGATACGTACATCACAATTAATTGAAACCCCAATTTCAAACAACGCCCATTGAATCCATGACTGTTTACTCGAATACTGTAACTTTCCAAGTTTTCAATCATTGTACAAATGGTTTTGATTCAGTGGGAAGGAACTTTAGATATACCATTCAGCCACCATCACATATAAAATGAATAGAATACTTCACTACATCAATTAAAGTAGCAGAGAAAGCCAAAAAAATAATAAATCAGAGCCTTGTATCCTCTCTTCATATTTATCTGCCATCCATAAAAATCACTTACTGTGGCCTAACCATAAAATACTCAGATCGTCCTGGTGCCCACGTACGTGTCATTGAGGCCATGAGAGTTGAGGTCAGGCCATAGTCAGACAATATTATTAGTAGAAGTAGAAGTTTTTTCCAGACAGTTGTTACTTGTCTCCTGTTACTATATTGCAATGTGTTTTATTCTTGTATTGTAAAAGCAATTAGCCTTCGGGCATGATTTTGCGAATAAAGTTTCTATTAATTAACAACATTACTCTGGTAATAAAACAGCTGGTGTTTTTCGATTTAACAATGTTTTAAAAAAATATAAATGTAAAGAAACCCATCGCATAACCGGGCTCTTTTTTTTATCCAGATCAAGCATAGACACTATAGTGCGTACCGCTAGTTCTAGACCTTTTTTTTGCTACCGCTTCCTGGTCTACTTTTAATTATCAACTTGTTGTTGGCATTATATAGTACATTCAGAAGAATGATATTTTAAGGGCAATTTATTTACACATGGTAAGAAGAATGCACAACACGATAATGAATTAGCACGACAGCTTTATTTCAACTATTTAATCTTTAAATCATAATCTATCCTTGACAATCCTTAACAAAGCTACGAAAAGCATAAACGAGCTGTAAGCTACATTACCACCGATAAAGTGACCGTAAAATAACACAATTTTTGACTATGTCTGGGGATACTTATATATATCCACCAACTACAAACATGTACCTTACCTCCTGGGGTAGTTGGAGGCTGGCTATATTTGATCTTAAAAGTTTTTCGCTAAGATGCTTTTTTATGAAGTCGAAGAAAATGGTTATTTTTTTATTGCTGTGCCCTAGACTAGTTCATTTGGTCATAAATGTAGACAGTTTTGGTCATTAAAACCATTCTAGTATACATGGGATCGGCATATCTTGAATAAATATAATCCTTAGGTGTAACATATTAGCATCTTAAGAATAATAATGATTAGATAATGGTTTCTTTATCATGAAGGAAAACGGTGCTCTTTTTAAAGACTAATACATGTAGGTACCATGTCGCAAACTAGTGAGGAAGTGAATCTTGGCTACTAAATATCACTAGCTACATTGTTAACTTTGGTCAGTTCTCATGTTCAAGTTAGCATGATTTCATCTTTATAATGTCTGTATATCTAATTTTTGACATTTGATTATCTGTTAGCAATTTAGAACAAATAGATATGTTCTTTCAAAATACCGGTGAGAACATTACCTTTTTCATTACTTCTTGATCTAAAGAAACTGAGCTGTCGTCTAGGTTTTAAAGGTAATATTCTGTCACACGTGCACAATATGAGTGTCCAAAAAGTCAGCAAACAATGATCCATTCCGCAGCAGGTGGAGGGGCTCATTAAGCCTGTAGAAAAAGAGAAGTGAAACGCATATGATGAACATCTAAACTCCGCCCAGATTGTGTAATATTGGCATAGTGCCCAAACTTGTCAAAGGTACCCAAACCGAAGCAAATACGGGGTAGTAAAACTGGATTTTTTAAGTCAGTTTTCTGATATTTTTTAAAAGTATACTGTCGTAATTTCAAAATCATATCCAGTTGCTTGACTAACTGCTTTTTGGCGTATCGTATTACCTGGATGTCTAACCTTCATCGACGTATACTGTAGTAAGTTTTAAAAATCTCTCCTATTCCATAGCATTATGATATTTGTGAGGCAAAAATGTGTAGCTTTCTTCTGGGCTATGTCAAACGCTTTGAATGACGAATGATAAAAATGTGATAAAATACGTTCGCTGAGAACAGATAATAATTACGCTGGTAAAGATGACGGATGATATTCGAAAGTTCAATTCTTGTTTAGGCCATGTTGATTTGATTATATGGATGACATCCTCCGGGAGCCCCAAAACTGATGCGCGCGTGCGAATAAAAAAAAAGTTTTGCAAAAAAAAAGTTGCTTTCACCATGAAATCTACGTGGTCATGAAGGTTGAACAAATGGCACAGAATATGTTACGGCGAATAATCTACTCTTCAAATTCATTTCTTTACATTTTTGTCTTTTTTCCTTTGATTTTGGCATTCTACGATATTGGTATCGTTTCTAAATGTTTTCCTTGCAACTTATGGTATATTGTTGCTCATTTAGCAACTGTTTTGCACGATTTACAGTATGGTTGAAAACTTTTTTTTTGGAAATGGCCGAAAATTCATGCGCGCGCGGATGTCATCCATATAATCAAATCAACATGGCCTTAACAAGTGGTTGTGAATGAAAGAATTTTGCTGTTCAATGTTCTACCTACCCTAGGCACACATCTCCCCTCGGATTTCTCCATTCCAGTGCCGCAGATGATGAAGTCATCTCCGGGCACGTCGGACTGAGACACGCGCATGATCTTCACCTCATGGGCGCCGCTCCCGAACGCGTAGTAATACAGAGAGAGGACCTCGTCGAACTGGTGATCCATCCAGATGCGAATCCGCTCCTGTAGGCATGGTGATTGCAAAAACAATAGAGAGAACTTTATTGCACGACAATTGCATATGGCAAACTACATAAAGAGAGTAACAAACAATAAAATAAATGTGTTGAATACGACCTACTGTCGAATAAAACTAACATATCTTAATTATTCAAACAATAAGGGATAGCACAAGTCTTTGATAAAGTGTTACAATAGAGTGGGCTAATCACAAGTTTCGGTATTTTTTCTAATAACAAAGCATTTCTTTATACATCTACCTACTTTTGCGTTTACATGTAAAGATATATTCAAATCTGTCTCCAACATAGAGACTCTTGAAATCTGTTGTACAACATTGTATCATCATTCGGTGACTGAGACATGCTTCGGCATACACTACTGTGATGTTGCACATCGAAAGGCAAATCTAAAAGAAGCAGAAGACAAAAGCTAGACTATCATGATACATTTTGTTCTCCTGTCTCTGACCTCATTGTCTTGTATCTTGCCGTACTGCACAGTTGTAGTTCCTGCCGTGATGTCCTCAGTGATGCAGACGAAGTAAGACTGGTACAGAGTGGCTGTTCCCAGGCCCTTCGCCGCACGTTCGAGCTGGCTGGTCACCAGACGCAGGGACTGGGTAGAGGAAGAAATGACTTCATGTAAACATCATTACTTGGAATTTTTGGCGACGTCTCAGGGAGGAGCCTAATGGTACAGTAGTGTGTGCAGTTTGCAAGAATTCTAGGAATGGTACAGGCATTTTGTCCACATGAATGCAATGTCCACAGGCATGTCTCTGACCCACAACTATGCCCACATTCCTAGGAACCCTTAGGAAGACCCCCTCTCTTCCCGGATGTCTGTCTAGACTTAACAGATACCAAGTCTTCCTCAAAGTCATGAAATGATGGCAGTGCCATGAAAACAATAACCCTAACAGCAACCACCGTCGCCATGGCAATGTATGTTTTTTCATTGCCAGTCTTGTTGTCTTTATTACCTTAACCTCATGACCCGTGTGTGCTGAGCTTCGACCTGCTTACCTTTCCGTGTCCTATTATTTTGCCTGATAGCTGAGGGAGGGGGATCTTTACTAAATATAAATAGTATAAAAAAAGGAGCAAAAGTGGTAAAACAGCGTCTGCTGGATTACCCAATGTTAAGCAAGTGAAAAGACATGCATTTAACTCTGTGCAGTGCAGCAGAGCTTCGGAGGGGACTGCCCTTTGGCTTTGGTCAGAGCCCCCTGGTGCTTGAAAAGGAATATTATTTTGTAGACTTAACGATTAGGCAAAAATCATTGTGTATATTTAGCCTATGTATGGTGTATACTTAGCCTATGTATGGTGAGTACGGACTAACGTGTGATATATCATGATTGTACTAACTCTATACATAGCCACGCCGTCTGGAGAGATCTCTACGGTCAGCCAGGTCTCATGATCGCGAGGAATTCCGGCGAACACCACGAAGATGTCTCCCTCTGATGCCGCCGTGAAGTGGATGCACTTTCCGCCGTCGGTCGGGTCGATACGGTGGGCGTTGGACCACCTCAGGTTACACGGTATATCTCCAGTCGACAAACTGTAAACATATTTTGTTTACAGTGTGTAAACATATTTTGCTAAAATGGGTGCCATTCTACTTGACTTCACAATGTATAACAGGGTTAGCGCCATCTGGCGACAAGCAGTCGAAGCTGCCCGGATGAACTCTTTCCCGGAAAAAGTGTTGGCAGGAATAAAGTCCTAGCTTGTGTCAGCCATAGATATTACGATTTACAATTGTCGGTGTAGGAATCAGACGAACCAAGACAATTAACGGTGTATGAATCAGATGAACCAAGACAAGACACGATAAGGATGTGTTTACAATCATCCTTGATATGTCATTGGCAGAAGGTGACGAGATACATACGCATTGGAATCACTAAGGTGCCGCAGTAGCGATTTGTGCTCTGCCCTGGCCACAGGCAGGCCGTTCATCCAGTCAGGCAGGTCCTGAATAGCCTGTGCGGACGCCTCGAAGTCTTCTGGAGTCACGGTGAACAATCCTGTATCCTCGTCGTACGTCATGACCAGACCTCCTACGCTAACCTGTGGGCACGCGGAATAATAATGATAATGATAATAATAATAATAATGGGTAATATACATGTTTGTAGTACAAACAGCTCTAGATCTACTCTAATACAAAGGTTCGGCTTCTTCTCGTTTCTTTGAGGTCACATTTCCAAACCGGGGCCCGACCGGGCAGTCTCATGGAACGAAAGGTATGATATAAAAGACAACAAAACACACAAAAAGAAATGTTTGATAAATGATGGGAACTATTTTTATGTATATTCATGCTATATTTTTTTTTTATTTTTCGTTAACCAAAACAGTCCGGCCGGGCCTTGGTTTGGAAAGGTTTTGAAAGAAAAAAGCGAAAACCAAGAAGCCCTAGAACCAACAATAAAAAAATTGGCTAAAGAATACACGATGTGTGCAGTGGTTACGTGTCTCATGTATGAGCTCTCTGCAGCAATTACATTCGATAACATGTGAATAAGGATCGCTACAGATAATGTTACATTGTTTTGTTTTTTTAATTTTTATCTTATTTTCCTTTTTTATTTCCATTGTTTATTCAAATCATGGAGTCAAGTACAATTACAAGTACATATACATACACAACTACTTTTAACAAAAACTTTTACAGCCATATCCCCAAAATACACGGACCAATCACAAAGACAGACACTAAAAAATTATGTCTAAGTCACTTAGACACAACAGGTCTTTAGACTGCCACAGATATCACAGATGAAGTTTCTTGACATTGTTGTAGAATGAAGCTTAAATCTCCATTAACAATAAAGGTTTGTTAATTCATACCCTATTAAAGCCCATAAAAATACTCATGTTAATCATGTTCACTTAAAGAGTCTTAAGGAGACATTAATTTCAGATATTTTCAGATTTCAGTAATGTGAAGCCTCTGTCTTACTTTAATATTCAACATGCTAGGATACATACATCACATACAATCTAAAAACATAAACAATCATCATTACATCAGTTGTCCAATTCTTGGACGTGACAATAACGTTACCTTGTTCCTTGTGACGTCCCCACTGTTGCCATTTCTGTGTCCGTCGTACGTGTGCGGGTGGAAGCCGTCCCTCATGGTCAACCACCTGTGCTTCGCGTACTTCAGACGGACTGAGGACCTGTTTGTTTGTTTATTAATATTCAGAGAGAAGAACAATAAAATAAACATATTACAGTAAAATAGGATATGCAGAGGAAAGATAAGAAGCCATAATGGCTTGTCCATGATCTTCCCCCGACTAAATTAATTGACAACTGTAATAATGGTAACAAATCAAATGGTAATAATAAATAACAATAAGTAATTGAAAAATTCGATCAATATTATAACGGTAACAAATCAAATAGTAACAATAAATAACAAAATTAGTAATTGGTAAATAACGTTAATTAGAAATTGTATGTTAAAAAAATAAGTTAACAGAGGTTTAACTGAAGTACAAACGTAAACAAAAAAAATGAAGCAATAACTCCAGAATATATAAATGGATTTTAAATCTAAATATTATATAACATGTAACGGAAAATTCAAACTTATACTTAGTATACCTGGCCACCAGGAAGTTGGGGATGTCCACAGGGAGGTCGAAGAGGACGTTGAACTCTCCTCCGCTGATCATGTCCTGCCAGCTCGGGGCTCCGACGTTGGAGTCATGAAGGAGTGCCAGTTCCGAGGTTTCACACCCAGGCTCCCCGGCAGGGAGGGAGAAGTCAGCACTGATAAGTCGACCCTATACGGACAAATCATCATCATGCCTCCGGATTAGTTTATATTAATCCGGTGAGGTACACTTGATAAAGTTACTCCAGTATGTCCTATCTCTCATAGCGGACACTAATGCAGGCCCTGCGAGACCAGTGTCTCTCTCTAATATGAACAAAAGTGTTGTATAAGGCCGTCCCACTCTACGTCTCCCAGTAGGAAGCCACTGTACTAGTCCACCAGCTGGTTCCTTACTACTAACAACATGCCCTGCCAGGGTGAATCTACGTCGTCGGACTACAGATGAAATGGGCGGGAGAGAGCCATAGAATTGTTTGTTTGTTAGATGTTGTCTCCATGAAACATTATTACATACACTGTTCTTAACATTCTTGTATATGTACCATTTAATTTCTTGCTCTGGACAAATAACATAACATAACATAACATAACATAACATAACTTTATTGTGCAACAGTTATACAGGGTACGGAGTATGGCATCTACTAACTTAAGTAAATACAAATCAACTACATTTTCATAAGGCTAACCTAACCAATACAAAAGTGGGTGGCTAGTATGAGATAGGTATCAGCTTACACAATCTTAGGAAGAGTTTCTAATATCCATACAGTCTTTAATATATATCCCTATGTAGAGCATGTAGGGGTTGTCACAAGTCAATATGTATTTAAATTTACTTTTCAAGTTCATGGTGGTAAATGCTGAAAAAGAATCTGATAGTCTAGTGTATAGTGTATTGCGTATATCAATATATTTAGGACACACAAAAAGAGAGAGGGAAATATACAACTTGTACAAATGAAGCATGACGGAAATTAAAGTGGAATACGTCCAGTGTGTTGGAGAAACAAAGATAATATAACCGGTATCACATATGAGAATAAACCAGAAAGAATGAAAGAATATAAGGACATAAGGAAGGAAAATGGTACCAGAAGAAAGAAAAAAAAAAGAACTACTACTACTACATTCATAAATGTGTATCGTTGGTACGAATGTGGTCTACCTCAACCAGATACACGGCGATTGCACGCTCCAGAGCCAAACGGCGGTTGGTCACGCTCTCCGTGAACTTTTCCTGCGTGTCAAAGTTGCAGTAACGGATGTTTGCGTGATGCTGTGAAGTGTTGGGGTCCTCAGAGTCTTCTACGTAGTACTTCCGACCCTTGTCGTCCACACTAAGGTCCTTACTGCAGGACATACAACATTAGAACTAGACATGATCATGAGAAGGCGCGGAGCATACCTTGTATTGTGTGCTTTCCTTACATCATCTGATGCTTCTTAAGGAGCACACCCATTCCATTATATGAATATTGATTGATGCAATGTTATATTTGGCTCCATTACATACCTTGTCGTCGTAATGGGAGTCGTAGATGGGAAATTTACCAAACTGTTAAATGGTCACTGTTATCAATAAACATAAACATAAACCCAATGCATACTTGTACTTATAACGAACCTTCCGAAGCAGCCGTAGTCCCGAATACCATGGGGGAAGAGCGTGTCAAAATTCATGTCGAAGAGATCCGTGATCAGCTCCAGAGTGAACTCAAAAGCTTTCGGGTAGTCCTCTATGGAGTCCAGCCACGCTCTGAGCTCGGATCCGAAAGACGTGGTGTAGAACTCGGTGATGGCGGTTGCAATCCTCTGGTTTCCTCCCTGCACGATCATCATCTCGTTGCTGTAGTCCACAGAATTCCTGTAAAAAAAAAAAGCAGTGATCATAACAACTTGTAATGCAGAACTTCGCTGCTCTAATACTCGAAGGACAAAGATTGCTTCATTACGCAAAAGTACAAAAATATACTTTTCAATGATATATTAGAAAATATGGCACAATGCCAATGATGAAAAAACCAACAGAATTCTTTAAATATAAGATATCAAAGTCTATCTCTGATCTTTTGTTTCAAACTAGTTGACAGAGATCAACGATAAGCAAGTTTCGAATGAAAAGGATCAGGCTAATCTAATTAGGCCACACAGATTTAATTTTATGGATGACATCCTCTGAAGACCCCCAAACTAGTGCGCGCGGGCGAATAAAAAAATGCACTGAGCGGGAGCTGACTAAACTGGGAATGCGCTGGGAAGATGTCGAGGGGAAAGCCCAGAACCAAGCTGAATGGAGGAGAAACATCGGTGGCATATGCTCCGCATGGGACCAAGGGCCAAAGTAAGTAAGTAAGTAACGGCTGAATAATGCAAGTCAAAGCTGCTATTCAAATATCATTGAATTGACTACATATCCAAGACTACCCAGGGAAAAAAGAGGGGTAGTAGTAAATCACCCACTCAAAAAAAAAAAATAACATAAAGATTGGTCGTTTTACGTGCTGAAAAATAAATGACCGAATGAGACAACCGGAATTGTGAAGTAGTTTAACAGGAATAAAACTCGCCTGGCCGCGTGTTCTTGTGCAGACTCCTGTTCGGCCGTGTTCTCAACTGCGCTGCCCGAAGAACGCTCACTATCAGACTTGAGCTCCTGATCGTGCCAAAAGCTGCTGGACTTGATTTGTGTCTGCCACGACGAGTAGGTACTGAAGAGCTGTTTGAAGTCAGCCTGGGAAGCCTGGGCGAAAGCGGTTTGTTGGTCTTCATCGGAGGCTTCAAAAACCTTAATGACTTTTAACTGTCCACCGAACTTGGCAGAAGTGGTATAATGTGTTCCCCAGCGTAGGATGAAGTCCTCTAAACAAGGAAAGATGGCATGTCACAAGTCAGCATCGCTCACAGGACCCTTCTCGCAGTCAAATTTCCGCCCTCATCAATATAAGTCTTCAGACCTATGCATGTACGATTACAGATATCAGAATCAAGATTTAAACACTAAGTAAGTATATCTTATCTGAATCCCGTCTTTGCGTGGTTGATTTGAAACCGAATACTACAGAGATTTGAAAAAAAAAGAAAATTCAAACCACTACAGATCAATCTGGTATCATCGCTTACGGAACTCCCTCTCTGCTCCTATGGCGAAGTAGGTCGAAGGCAGAGCCACGAAATCCCTCAGGAGGCCCAGGTTCAAGTCTTCAGGTATGACGAAGTCAAGGAAGATTTCATACCTAGTAAAAGTGACACCCTCGACATAGGTACTTATGTAAGGTTATTTGTAATTGGGAGATTATGTGCAAGCTATAGGTATTGGTGCGCCAGTCACTTTCATTTTATGTTTATGTTATACTTTATGTCATCTTTATGTTTACTTTTGTATTATGTTTTATGAGCAGCGGATTCACATAAGCACAACAAGTGCTTCCTATCCAATGCTCAAAAATACATGTGAATAAAATGAAATAAAAATTATGTGCATGCATTTTATCGCTAACCTGTGTATTGTTAATAACAGTTACAGAACAAACACTGCCCATTATGCTTATGATAGAATTAACGCAAGAGGAACTACCAACCTGAACACGTTAAGCTCCAGCATGGCTACGAACGTTTGGGTGGAACGCTCAGCAAGTTGTTGAGCAGCAGCTGAGTGGGCTGCGAAAACTGAAGTCTCCCTGTCGCTCCCCCATTGGGCGCTGAACCCTGCTCCGACTGAACCCACAAGTCCGAAGATGGGGCTTACGGCTAGATGTCCCTGAACCTTGTTCATCTCCTGTTGGAACATGGCGGTAGCAGACGTCACGGCAGACTTGTCCTCCAGGTAAGCTCGGTACTCCTCCATGGAGCTAAAGGAGTAGGTCTCCACGTCGGTGTCGTATATGCCTTGCACGGTCATCTGATCAGGCACGTGGTACTCCTTGTATCTAGGATAACGTATGTTTTACTGGGTTATGAAGAAATACCAGTATAGTACAAATCTCTATCTCTGCAAGTAACAGACAAACAAAAAACGTTAAACAGAAGTTATGTCCTCTTTAAAACTTACACTTGTATCTGTTAACTTACTAGGCTACCGAAGATCAAATGTGGCGTGTAGTTGTTAAACATGAGACAGCATTGTGTTGCAAAACATGCTATCAGCGTACAATAGTCGATGTTGCAAGTTGTAGGAATCAAGGTATGTAGAAGACATTATAAAGTAAGCAATTTGAATTAAAGGTCTTTTATAAGCAAAATCATATTATGAACATGGAGTTGAAACGTAGCCACGAGAAGTGTCGAAACTTTAGGCCAAGAAAAAGAAGAACAACGTTTAGGAATCAGAAAAGCAATCTTACAATGATACAACGGTAACATTTTGTAACATCACCCAAACTTACGTTATTGATACTAAACGGTTTGTATTAGATTAACTCCTACATAGCCTACAAAACAGGTTCTTCCTTACCATTCATTATTATTCAATACCATATACACCGTGTTGTCATTTCCAGCCATTTGCTGCTCCCTGTTGTTTTTGTCATGTATTTTGTCGCTGTATACCTGTATGTCTGGTGGTGAGGTTAAAATTAGCTACAGCTAGAGTACCTCACCACCATGTCCTGTATTATCCACTAAAAATCTCACAATGGCTCTTTCTCTTAGGAAAGAACAAACCTACCCCTGTAGACTATTACAGGCTCGCTGGATGAGGCTCTTCTTCCTGGAGTCGGTGGAGTATTCACCACGTCCGTCAAACCCAACACCCAGGAAAGTCGCTCCGTCAATGACATTCTGTGTGAAGAGTAGAAAACGATAAATATTTCGTTCATTTGTATGCTGTATATGTGTTCCCACAATAATCATGACAGCCCTACATGTCTACCTTTACGTCATGAATGAATGAAATGTTTATTCGTCAAAACACATTGTAGCCACAGGCTGAATTGCGTGTTTTACAACAATGACAGATTTGAAAATACAATTAAAAGAATATGCTTAACTACATTAAAAGTAATTAAGGGAAGGAAACCTATATTATATATAAAAATCGGATATATACAAGTCTCAGCGTTCTATGACCATATGTACTGTTTGCAATCACTGTTACTGCTTGTTTAAAAGGTGGGTCATATAAACAACTGGGCTGTTCTGAAATCGTTTTGAATCATGATATCATTGCATTGACTTAAAACGTAGGGTCTATGGCACATAACTGTGAAACACATTATTACTATCATCCTGATTACCATCTTCGTCGACAAAGACTCTGATCGCAATCTCTGCTCTGCAAGACCGCAATTTCTAACCTTACATACATCCTTTACAAGCTCAAATACATTGTACCAGCAATAGGTTCAGTCAATACGTACGGCGCAGGGCGCTATGGGCACCGCAGCTTCGCTGCACGGATCTTCCGATGAATTTTTGCTCTCGAAGCAGCTGTTCATCAATACAGACCCCAGACCCATGGGGTAGAACATCGGGGTAATAGCGTCATCGCTGCCTTCATCATCGCTATAAAAATAACCATATCTTTATG
This sequence comes from Branchiostoma belcheri, assembly GCF_001625305.1. Classification (NCBI taxonomy): domain Eukaryota; kingdom Metazoa; phylum Chordata; class Leptocardii; order Amphioxiformes; family Branchiostomatidae; genus Branchiostoma; species Branchiostoma belcheri. The sequence goes on from NW_017804464.1 coordinate 5,520,374, forward strand.
TGTTATTTCAGGATCACACATCTGGACCATGGGGAAATTATTATAATTTTTATTCATTTTTTTATTTATTTATTCATTCATTCTTTATTTCAGTCACCAAGGCCCATATCATTACATAAATTTAAAAAAATTAAAAGCATACGCACGAAGATAAATGCATCAATGCAGGCAATAGAACAAACCTAACGTGAGTAAACTGTAACGAACACGTAGCTGTTTCAGTAGCCATGGTAGCCCTCTTACCGTGGTCCTAGTCTCTACCNGAGCCCCTACCGTTAATCATGCTCAGCTTGGCCTTAGCATCGTTGATTCAGAAACAATATTATATCAGTGTTTAGACACACCTGTATCCATAAATGACACTGTAAGCTTTATCTAATAACCAGTTATCGAAAATATATATCTGGCTTCGAAATAAATGTTTTCAAATGGGTTACATTTACCACTAACCTTGTAAAGTACTAGTAACGACAGCACTGGTTTCCAATGTTCTGGCTTGTAGACTTACATTGGCTGCGGCAGTAACATGCCCAGTTCGACATACAGAGCTTAACTCTATACTGGTAAAAATCTGACGGCAATTAGACACCACATTTACAATGCGAAATCAATTAGTACAAATGTATAACATTCGTCGACCGCAAGGATTATCATTATTTGACGAGGGTATGAGGTCGTGGAATGTGTTTGTGTTATTAAAATAAAAGCCACGTTTGCACGTGCTGGTTCCATTTTAGAAATCACTATACAAATTATTTGATAACATCGACTCGGAGTTATATGCTTTTTAAACAATAATTTACTGGCATGGGATGGGATGGAATTTTATTAGTATTTACTTACTTGGGCCCTTGTGTTTCAGCATTTTGTTGAAACTGAGATTCAACTGACTCTTTGAACTCCCTAGCTTAAGCGTACTCTTATTTCAAAACCCCTTTTGTCTCATTCATCATCATTGATAGATAATATGGTACCGTGTATCACTGTGCTAACCTGAAGTGTGGTGTCATCTATCACATCCCCTGCCATGGGCAAAAACAACAAGGGGAACGTACATTGGGGAAACAGAGAGGTCTCTAAAAGCCAGGTTTCAAGAACATACACGGTCTTGCTCTGCCAGTGTCAGAGGTGTCTCAACACATTCACATAGAGTCACCCGGACATTTTGTTTCACTTGACAATTAAGGATTTTAGACACCGAACAAGACTTTTTCTTGAGAGGGGTGAAGGAAGTCATATACATCAGGGCCCATCACCCTACATTGAACCGCGACGGGGGCCGACATCGTCTAACATATACCTTTGACCCAGTGTTGACGTCATACTTCAAAGAAGCCACGTGACAAGCTTCACTGGGTCAGTTTACTGAGGAAGACCAGAGTGACTGGTCGGAAGCTCTAGGTGAGAGAATTTTTTGTGTTGGACCAAAAGTTTTAACTTTAAACACTGTGCTAACCTGCTTCACATTTCCACCCACACCGGAGAGCAGGTCTCCGCCGCGGGCTAGCACTTCATCAAACGCCTCGTCTGCCTTGTCAAACTGCCCGGAGAAGTAGCTCTCCAGCCCCGACACCACCTTTTTCGTTCAACAACATAAAGAGTACAAATCACAGTGGTAGCAAATTTCTAATGTTATTCTTACCAATAACCAAGAAAGATACAATCAATAACAAATAACGAAACAACTAACGAAATAGCAAATGAGTGTTCCAGAATGAAAAGATAACAATTAAACAATGGTTAATATTTTTTAAATATATTCGAACATGTAATCACAAGACGTGGCGGGGACACACTCATGTTTTGCAACTTATATTAATGCCACCACCGACACATGGACAATATAATACTCGTTACAATAATTCCAAACACACCTTCTCCCGGTGGTTCTCCACGACCGCCTCCGCGATCCTGTCCCCGAGCTTGTCCACCACCTTTTGGCCGATGTCCAGGGCGGCGTCTTTAGCGAATTTGGCTACAGCGGCCTTCACGGCTCGCTTCCCGCGATGGTGGGAGCTGTCTGCTTTGGTTGGTGCTGTAAGAAGTGTGTTACCAAGACCAACAGGTAAAATCTGAGATTTTATACCTCCGGGCTTTTTATTGTATATTTTTATGTAGGGTTTGAAGAAAGAATTTATCGAGACCGGACACCCCTCTGTGTGAGGGGTCATATACGGGGACCAGACCGAGAATAGCTTAAACACGCCAAAGGTCAACGGTCGCGACCACTTTCACGCTCAAAGGGGTGTTTTGGGGCCACCAAAAGGCACCATTTTCACGCCCGAAAACACATATATAATAAAAACAAAAGAACGTGTATCATCTGCAGCCCAATAGCAAAACATACACCGAGTCGCAAAAAATCCGTCCACCCAAACGCGAGAAACAGCTGCGAACGTGAAAATTTAAAATCTCCCACAAAACCCTCCCCCGGAGGTAATAAATGTAGAGCACAGGGTAAAATCAACACGCACGCGCGCACGCAAGTAGATTGTGATCGGCTGGTGTTCGGCGAGCTCGGTTACTGTTCAGCTGCGTTTAGTAGGCTGGTGGTTGGCTGTTGTTCATGGGTAGGTCAGCAGTGTTCAGCAGTGGTGGCAAAATAAGAAGATGATGAGAATGTTGACTTGTAGAAGGTTATCGGACTCTGTACTTCAGTCCAGCAGCAACACGTCATAATCCGTACCCTTAAATAGCTAACAGTAATTAAAGAAATAATAATACACAGGCTATGTGTTTTATCAAATCAGTTTGATCATATTTTCACCATGTTAGCTGGGGGGGGGGCGAAGGAAAAGATGGTACGGTGAGCATCTTGACTTGTAGATGGTTATTGTGCTCGGTACCTGTACAAGCCAGAGGTCGTGCTGCTGCTTTTATAATATAACATTTTCGTAATCTGTACCATTTAATGACTAGTAGACGCTGAAGACTACGTGTTTAAATAACTTTAATCATCTAAAGGATATATTGAAGAAGGGGAAATTTAGCGGACATACTAGTAATAAGACTACACTGTCGTCTTGATAGACGTCAGGTACCCATTTTACGTCCTGTACCCTTGAATAACAAAAGAAATGATGATGCACTAAGTGTTTCATTAAACAAGTTTAATCATCTTAGTATCACTGTAGCTGGAGGGGTGGTGTCAACGCAAAATAAATGGTGAGCATGTTGACTTGTAGATGATAATCATGCTTGGTGCCTGTACAAGCCAAAGGTCATGCCGCTGCTTTAGAGTTCCACCACTCATTTAAATATTCTGTACCCTTAAATGGCTATAAAAGAATGAGTAATAAGAATGCACAAACAACGTGTCTATTAAATTAGTTTAATCATTTTAAACTTTAACTGTGGCCCCAAAGTATTGGGTTACTCAAAGGATTCACACAGACAAGCGGTTTTTATGAACATATTTTAATAATCTTGGACCTGCTAACTATGGTAGAAGGGGGAAGTTGAGGACACAGTCATCCAAACTATACTGTCCTCGTTATGTATCACCATTACCCGCTTATTCTGCCGGTTCAAGTTGGCGACACTCATTTTCGTAATCTGTACCCTTTAATGACTAGTACACGCAGTATTACAGTAACAAAGATACACAGACAACATGTTTTAGTAAATCACTTTAATCATTAAGAAAATTAAACTGTTTTCCAACTCAAAAAGAAATTAACCAGACATTTTCGACTGAATCACTCGGTCTTCATCAGCTTTATGACCCAAGTGCTGTGAAAAAAGCTAAAAAGGCTGAGCGATTCAGTCGAAAATGTCTGGTGAGTCAATTTCTTTTTGAGTTAGAGAACAATTTAATTTTCGTCATGTATTTTACCAACTCAGATGAACTTTCATGCTTGTACTAGTGCACTTTCATCATCTTAGACGTAAGAACTCAGCCCTAAAGGATTGGGTTTCTCAAAAGATGCACAAAGAGAAATGGTTTTATCAAACAGCTTGATACTAGTAACCTTGAAACTGCTAAATAAATAAAATAAAAGGGATAAAGTGGATTACAATCAGACTCCACTCCACTGTCCTTTTGATAGAAGTCAGGGCCCGGGCGGAGTAAAGAAAGTTGTGTAAAGTGCTACGGTAACATATCACTTTTAATAATCTGTACCCTTAAATAACAGGAGAAATAATGATGCACAGACAAAGTGTTTCAATAAACGAGTTTAATCATCTTACCATTGTGGCTAGGGGGCGGGGCGGTATTTGTAGATATATAAGCCAGAGGTCAAGCCGCTGCTTTAGAGTCCAGCAGCGACACTCATTTCCATTTTATTTTTTGTACCCTTAAATGTCTATAAGTATAAGTAATAATTATGCAAAGACAACTAAAGGATTGGGTTTCTCAAAGGATGCACACAGGTTTTTATAAAAATAGTTTAATAATCTTGGACCTGCTAACTGTTGTAGAAAAGTAGAAGGGGGGAGTTGAGGACACAGTCATCCAAACTATACTGTCCCCGTTATGTATCGCCATTACCCTAATATTCTGCCGGTTCAAGTTGGCGACACACATTTTCGTAATCTGTGCCCTTTAATGACTAATAGACGCTAGAGTAACAAAGATACACAGACAACGTGTTTTATTAAATCACTTTAATCATCTTAAAGATAAGAACGCACACAGACAAGCAGTTTTTAGAAAATAGTTTAATAATCTTGCACCTGCTAACTAGAAGGGAAAAAGTTGAGAATACAGTCATCCAGACTATACTGTCCCCGTTATGTATCGCCATTACCCGCTTATTCTGCCAGTTCAAGTTGGCGACACTCATATTCCTAATCTGTACCCTTTAATGATTAGTAGACGGTAGAATGATACACAGACAACGTGTTTTCTTAAATCAGTTTAATCATCTTAAAGGTTAGAACTCAGCCCCAAAGGATTGGGTTTCTGAAAGGATGCACACAGCGAAATGGTGTTATCAAACAGTTTAATAACCTTGGACCTGCAGGCCTGGTAAATATTTATGGTAGAAGGGGAAAAGTTGCGGACATAGTCAGACTACACTGTCGTCTTTATGGAAATCAGGTACCCATTTTACGCCCGGGGGGAGTAAGAAAAGTTGTGTAAAGTTCCACGGCAGCATCTAACATTTAATAATCTGTGCCCTTGAATAAAAAGAGTAATAATGATACACAAACAAAGCCTTTCATTAAACGAGTTTAATCATCTTATTACCATTGTGGCTGAGGGGGGGAGGGGTCGTCAACGAGAAAAAAAATGTTGACATGTAGATGTACAAGGCAGAGGTCCTGCCGCTGCTTTAGAGTCCCGCAGCGACACTCATTTTCATATTCTGTACCCTTAAATGTCTATAAGTACTAATAATGCACAAACAATGTGTTTTATCAAATCAGTTTAATCATTATAGACTTACGAACTGAGGCCCCATAGAAATCGGTTTCTTAAATAAGTCAAACAGACAAGAGGTTTTTATGAAAATAGTTTAATAATCTTGGACCTGCTTACTTTGGTAGAGGGGGAAATTTGAGAAAGCTATTTCAAAGAATACTGTCCTTTTGATGCATCGCCCTAATCCGTTTATTCTGCCAGTTAAAGTTGGCGTAAATTATAATGCTTCTATATCACACTTCCTTCTTTTAGCTGCCAGCATTCATTATGCATTAGTTGTGCTGTACCTTTCCTGTTTTCTCGCTAGTGTTTTATCAGAAAATGATATACAAACATGCTGAGGATGTCCTATTGTACATGTCATGAAATCATGTCCATATGTTCAGCGGTGAGCACGTCTAAATTCTAACATAATGGTGATTTATGCTTATTTGGTCTTACAAAAAAGAGATTTCCAAAACTCACCTGCCAAACCTCCAGAGATGCAGGCCATGACTGCACAGAAACAGAGAGCTAGTCCCTTCCACATGTTGTCTCAAACTTGAGCGGCTTCTTCTGTGGTCTGTTGTCTCTCAGGCGGGTGCCGGAGAAGTCGGTCGGGGATGTGTTGACCGGCGGTACTGGGCTGGACGATCGCTTGGAGAGACCAAGTAGATGTCCGGCAGGCGCCGACGAAAAATGATCCAGGGCGGCGTCGGTCTGACTAATATAGCACGATGTGGGCGGAGTTCTGCCACTCTGTGATTGGTCAAAAATGATCTCATTCATAACAGAAATGATGTCATAAACCACGAGGCAAGCCCATCTCGGGCATTTTGGGACATGTCCGGCCAATATTGATTACTAGGCCATCACCATCAACACGGGGACCGGCTATTCAGACACAGTGTGTTGGTCAATCCTGGTGGTCTATCCTGTTCCATCTATCAAACCTGTCAGTGATGCACGCAAACATAATGAACACCTTATTTAATCATCAAAAGTTGCGAAAACAGCCTTAATTTTAATGAACTCTATCTAGGCAGAGATTTAAGGGGAATCTAGCCAATAATGATTTCTAAATCAACAATCATCTGTTTCAGGGTGAAACATTTGTTCCTACACAAACGATAAATGTTGCCATATAAAGATAACATCAACAATTATAATTATTCAGTAAGATCAGTTGGACTAGTAAAAAGATCAAAATGCTGGTTATCCACAAAAGCACACCTTAGAATGTAAAAGAAACCACATATAAATGCCACCCTGTAGATAGTCTATTAGACACTTGTTACTTTGTTGGTTATACATGATACAGTCCTGTTTGCGTGCGTCAAAGATTGATTTCAGACGCGACAAAAACACGTTGACAAGGTTTATCGACGCAGAGACCGGCTCTTCGATTTTACAAACACATTACTGAAAAACAACCTGGTATTTCCATAACTAAGAAGCTACTTAAGGACACCCCCCTCCCATTGAAGGACCACCCGACAGTTATCTTCTACTAAAAAGAACTAGTCATCATGCAGAGACAACACATGTAATGACAATCGGCATGTCAACAGCGGTAAATTAT
>NW_017804464.1:5527322-5539501 GCF_001625305.1 Branchiostoma belcheri
CGATGCAGGCCATGACTGCACAGAAACAGAGAGCTAGTCCCTTCCACATGTTGTCTCAAACTTGGGCGGCTTCTTCTGTGGTCTGTTGTCTCTCAGGCGGGTGCCGGAGAAGTCGGTCGGGGATGTGTTGACCGGCGGTACTGGGCTGGACGATCGCTTGGAGAGACCAAGTAGATGTCCGGCAGGCGCCGACGAAAAATGATCCAGGGCGGCGTCGGTCTGCCTAATATAGCACGATGTGGGTGGAGTTCTGCAACTCTGTGATTGGTCAAAAATGATCTCATTCATAACAGAAATGATGTCATAAACCACGAGGCAAGCCCATCTCGGGCATTTTGGGACATGTCCGGCCAATATTGATTACTAGGTCATCACCATCAACACGGGGACCGGCTATTCAGACACGGTGTGTTGGTCAATCCTGGTGGTCTATCTTGTTCCATCTATCAAACCTGTCAGTGATGCACGCAAACATAATGAACACCTTATTTCATCATCAAAAGTTGCGAAAACAGCCTTAATTTTAATGAACTCTATCTAGGCAGAGATAGATTTAAGGGGAATCTAGCCAATAATGATTTCTAAATCAACAATCATCTGTTTCAGGTTGAAACATTTGTTCCTACACAAACGATAAATGTTGCCATACAAAGATAATATCAACAATTATAATTATTCAGTATGATCAGTTGGACTAGTAAAAAAGATCAAAATGCTGGTTATCCACAGAAGCACACTTTAGAATGTAAAAGAAACCACATATCAATGCCACCCTGTAGATAGTCTATTAGACACGCGTTACTTTGTTGGCCCCACATGATACAGTCCTGTTTGCGTGCGTCAAAGATTGATTTCAGACGCGACAAAAACACGTTGACAAGGCTTATCGACGCAGAGACCGGCTCTTCGATTTTACAAACACTGTACAGAAAAACAACTTGGTATTTCGATAACTAAGAAGCTACATAATGACACCCCCCCTCCCATCGAAGGAGGACACCGACAGATAATCCTGGTGGTCTTTGTTGTTCCATCTATCATGAGTGTCAGTGATGCACGCAAACCTAAGGAACACCTCATTTCATCGTTAAAACTTGTTAAAACAGCCTTACCTTAAGTGAACCCTATTTAAACTGAGCTTTGGGGGGACTTCGGCTTATAATGATTATAAATCAACACCAACGATTTCTCTTCATTATTATTCTGTATGAACAACTAGACACTCAGGAAAACAAATTAAAATGTAGCCCACCAACAAAAGCAAGGAAAAAGTCACAGGGGGATGGATAGGACAAACCAACTGAAGTAAAATATATTTTCCCATTGTTAAGTTAAAAATGCTAACTAACAGCTACTGCTGCCGCAGCGGTAAATTATAAGTCGATAACTAACTAAGAAGCCGCAATAAGACACCCCCTCCCATGCCCATGGAAGGAGGACAGCGCGAACTACCAAGCATAATAAGTGGAACAGGATAGACCACCGGGAAAGCAGTTTCTGCAAGGATTGGCCAGAACAACATGTTTGAGAAGCAAGTCTCCCTATTGACAGTGATGACCTCTAATCAATATTGGCCGGACATGCCCGCGCTGCGTATGCCCAGCATTACGACGGACGGATAGATAGCATTAACAACTGTGTTGTCAATCCTAAGACCGCTACACTTAAAATGCTGTTGACCCTATCTAGAGTGAGATGTTGGGGATTCTGGCCAATAATGATTTCTAAATCAACACCAACAATCACCTGTTTCAAGTCGATACCTTTCTTCCAAAACTAAAGATAATTGTTCTCACCTACATGATCGACTAGACAAGAAAAAAGGGCAAAATACTGTCCACCCACAGAAGCATAGAAAGAACTTGGGGGATGAAAAGTAAACACAAAATAAGATATATTATCTCATCTTGAATTTTGAAATGCTAACTAACAGCTATTGCTGCCACAGCGGTAAATTATATAAGTTATATATAGATACGTTACTGCCACAGAACAACAGACTTCTGTTAACCGGACATCATCCCACAACCACATATTAATGCCACCCCGTAGTCAATCTACTCGACACGCACAACTTTGTGGCTTATGCAAGATACAGTCCTGTTTGCGTGCGTCAAAGATTGATTCCAGACTCGACAAATGACATATGATTGACAAGGCTTATCGACGCGGGAACCGGCTAGTCGATTTTACAAACACTGTATAGAAAAACAGTATTTCTATAACTAAGAAGCTACTTAAGGACACCCCCCTCCCATTAAGGAGAACCACCGACAGTCATCTTCTACTAGAAAGAACTAGTCATCATACAGAGGCAATACATGTAATGACAATCGGCACGTCAACAGCGGTAAATTGCAAGTCATTTACAGATACATTATTGCCACAGAACGACAGACTTCTATTAACCGGACCTCATCCCACAACCACATATTAATGCCAGTCTAGTCCACACGCACAACTTTGTGGCTTATGCAAAATACAGTCCTGTTTGCGTGCGTCAAAGATTGATTCCAGACTCGACAAAAAACACATATGATTGACAAGGCTTATCGACGCGGGAACCAGCTATTAGATTTTGTAAACACTGTAAAAAAACAATATTTCGATAACTTAGAAGCCGCATGAGGACACCCCCCCTCCCATTAACCACCGACAGTTATCTTCTACTAAATAGAACTAGTTATCATGAGAGACAATACATGTAATGATAATCGGCATGTCAACAGCGGTAAATTGTAAGTCATTTACAGATACATTATTGCCACAGAGCGACATTCTTCTATTAACCGGACTTCATCCCACAACAACATATTAATGCCACCCCGTAGATAATCTATTGGACACGCGTTACTTTGTTGGTTATACAAGATATAGTCTGATTTGCGTGCGTCAAAGATTGATTTCAGACGCGACAAAAAACACATATGATTGACAAGGCTTATCGACGCGGGAACCGGCTAGTCGATTTTGTAAACAGTGTACAGAAAAACAGGTATTTCGATAACTAAGATGCCGCATGAGGACACCCCCCTCCCATTGAAGGACAACCCGACAGTTATCTTCTACTAAAAAGAACTAGTCATCATGCAGAGACAACACATGTAATGACAATCGGCATATCAACAGCATTGATAAGTGCGCCGGTCCCAGGATTAAGACACTTGTTAATGATATTTATCCCTACTTGTAATGTTTGTCGAAGCACGTACGCAAACGTAAATAACACGAGCCCTGCTTAAGGAATCTCCCAAACCCCCAGTCTAGAAAGAGGTCATTTCAGGCAAGGCTGTTTTCGCAACTTTTGCTGATAAAAAAGGTGATCCTTATGTTCGCGTGCACTCTCTAACGTCGACAGGCATAATATGTGGAACAAGATAGACCAAGAGAAAAGAAGTTTTGCTACTACTGTAATCTTTGTCAATCTTTGTCAAATGCAAAAAAGTTGTATTAGTAACATTGTTGTATTAATAGTAACATTGTTGCGCGTGTCCAATAGACTAATACGGGGTGGCATGTTTAAGTATCATTGCTGTATCCTTTTCCTTGTCTATTCATGACCTGTACTTAGCTTGTTAGAGCACAAACGTACAATAAAGGTCTTTCATTCATTCATTAATATGTGCTTGTGGGGTGGAGTTCTGTCAATCGAAGTCCGTAATTTGTCATCACCGTCAGCACGGGCCGGGGCCGGTTTCTCAAACACGTTGTTTTGGTCAATCCTGGTGTTCTATCCTGTTCCATCTATCATGTCAGTGATGCACGCAAACCTAAGGAACACCTTATTTCATCATCAAAATCGGGAAAACAGCTCTACCTTAAATGTACCCTATCTAAACTGAGCTTTTGGGGGACTTCGGCTAATAGTGATTATAAATCAACACTTACCAACTATCAGTTTTCAGCATTATTCTGTATGATCAATTGCTCAAGTAAACACATTAAAACGTAGTTTACCAACCCAACAAAAGGACAGAAAAATGTCACAGGGGATAAGAAAGATACACAAAGTAAAATATATTTTCCCTTGTTAATTTTAGTCATTTACAGATAAATTACTGCCACGGAGCAAAAACACCCCGTAGATAGTCTAGTGGACACGTGCAACTTTGTTGCTTATACAAGATACAGTCCTGTTTGCGTAAAGATTGATTTGAGACGCGACAAAAACATATTGGCAAGGCCCATCGACGCGGGAACCGGCTATTCGATTTTATTAACACTGTACATAAAACAGTATTTCGATAACTAAAAAGCCACATAAGGACACACCCCTTCCATTAAGGAAAACCACCGACATTCATCTTATAATGGAAAGAACTAGTCATCATGCAGAGACGATACATGCGATGACAATTGGCAGGTCAACAGCGGTAAATTTTGTCACTTACAGATAAATTACTGCCACAGAGCGACATTCTTCTATTAACTGGACCTCATCCCACAATTACATATTAATGCCATCCCGTAGATAATCTATTAGACACGCGCAACTTTGTGGCTTATACAAGATATAAACTGGTTTGCGTGCGTCAAAGATTGATTTCAGGCGCGACAAAAACACATTATGACAAGGCTTATCGACGCGGGAACCGGCTATTCGATTTCATAAACACTGTACAGAAAAAACAAATTTTGGATAACTAAGATGCCGTATAAGGACACCCCCCCCCTCCAATTGAAGGACCACCGACAGTTATCTTCTACTAAAAAGAACTAGTCATCATGCAGAGACAATACATGTAATGACAATCGGCATGTCAACAGCGGTAAATTATAAGTCATTTACAGATACATTACTGCCACAGAGCGACAGACTTCTATTAACCGGACCTCATCCCACAACCATATGTTAATGCCACCTCGTAGTCAGTCTATTCCACACGCACAACTTTGTGGCTTATGCAAGATACAGTTCTGTTTGCGTGCGTCAAAGATTGATTTCAGACGCGACAAAAACACATTGACAAGGCTTATCGACGCGAGAACCGGCTATTCGATTTTATAAACACTGTACATAAAACAATATTTCAAAAACTAAAAAGCCACATAAGGACACCCCCCTTCCATTGAAGGAGAACCACCGACAGTCATCTTCTACTGGAAAGAACTAGTCATCATACAGAGACGATACATGCGATGACAATTGGCAGGTCAACAGCGGTAAATTATGTCACTTACAGATAAATTACTGCCACAGAGCGACATTCTTCTATTAACTGGACCTCATCCCACAATTACATATTAATGCCACCCCGTAGTCAGTCTATTCCTCACGCACAGCTTTGTGGCTTATGCAAGATACAGTCCTGTTTGCGTGCGTCAAAGATTGATTTTAGACGCCACAAAAACACATTGACAAGGTTTATCGACGTAGGAACCGGCTATTCGATTTTATAAACACTGTACAAAAGTATTTCGATAACTAAGAAGCCGCATGAGGACACCCCCCTCCCATGAACCACCGACAGTTATCTTCTACTAAAAAGAACTAGTTATCATGCAGAGATAATACATGTAATGACAATTGGCATGTCAACAGCGGTAAATTATAAGTCATTTACAGATACATTACTGCCACAGAGCGACAGACTTCTATTAACCGGACCTCATCCAACAACCACATATTAATGCCACCCCGTAGTCAGTCTATTCGACACGCACAGCTTTGTGGCTTATACAAGATACAGTCCTGTTTGCGTGCGTCAAAGATTGATTTCAGACGCGACAAAAACACATTGACAAGGCTTATCGACGCGGAAACCGGCTCTTCGAACACTGCATAGAAAAACAGGTATTTCGATAACTAAGATGCCGCATGAGGACACCCCCCTCCCATTAACCACCGACAGTTATCTTCTACTAAAAAGAACTAGTTATCATGCAAAGACGAAACATGCGATGACAATCGGCAGGTCAACAGCATTTTAAGTGTAGCGGTCTTAGGATTGACAACACAGTTGTTAATGCTATCTATCCGTCCTTCTTAATGCTGGGCTTACGCAGCGCGGGCATGTCCGGCCAATATTGATTAGAGGTCATCACTGTCAATAGGGAGACTTGCTTCTCAAACATGTTGTTCTGGCCAATCCTTGCAGAAACTGCTTTCCCGGTGGTCTATCCTGTTCCACCTATTATGCTTGTTAGTTCGCGTGTCCTATTGCGGCTTCTTAGTTATCGACTTATAATTTACCGCTGCGGCAGCAATAGCTGTTAGTTAGCATTTTAAACTTAACATGGGAAAATATATTTTACTTCAGTTGGTTTGTCCTATCCATCCTCCTGTGGCTTTCTCCTTGCTTTTGTTGGTGGGCTACATTTTAATTTGTTTTCTTGTCTAGTTGCTCATACAGAATAATAATGAAGAGAAATCGTTGGTGTTGATTTATAATCATTAAAAGCTAGTCCCCCAAAAGCTCAGTTTAAATAGGGTTTACTTAAGGTAAGGCTGTTTTAACAAGTTTTAACGATGAAATAAGGTGTTTCTTAGGTTTGCGTGCATCACTGACACTCATGATAGATGGAACAAGAAAGACCACCAGGATTATCTGTCGGTGTCCTCCTTCAATGGGAGGGGGGTGTCCTTATGTAGCTTCTTAGTTATGGAAATACCAAGTTGTTTTTCTGTAATGTGTTTGTAAAATCGAAGAGACGGTCTCTGCGTCGATAAACCTTGTCAATGTGTTTTTGTCGCGTCTGAAATCAATCTTTGACGCACGCAAACAGGACTGTATCTTGTATAACCAACAAAGTAACGCGTGTCTAATAGACTATCTACAGGGTGGTATTGATATGTGGTTTCTTTTACATTCTAAAGTGTGCTTCTGTGGATAACCAGCATTTTGATCTTTTTTACTAGTCCAACTGATCATACTGAATAATTATAATTGTTGATATTATCTTTATATGGCAACATTTATCGTTTGTGTTGGAACAAATGTTTCAACCTGAAACAGATGATTGTTGATTTAGAAATCATTATTGGCTAGATTCCCCTTAAATCTCTGCCTAGATAGAGTTCATTAAAATTAAGGCTGTTTTCGCAACTTTTGATGATTAAATAAGGTGTTCATTATGTTTGCGTGCATCACTGACAGGTTTGATAGATGGAACAGGATAGACCACCAGGATTGACCAACACACCGTGTCTGAATAGCCGGTCCCCGTGTTGATGGTGATGACCTAGTAATCAATATTGGCCGGACATGTCCCAAAATGCCCGAGATGGGCTTGCCTCGTGGTTTATGACATCATTTCTGTTATGAATGAGATCATTTTTGACCAATCACAGAGTGGCAGAACTCCGCCCACATCGTGCTATATTAGTCAGACCGACGCCGCCCTGGATCATTTTTCGTCGGCGCCTGCCGGACATCTACTTGGTCTCTCCAAGCGATCGTCCAGCCCAGTACCGCCGGTCAACACATCCCCGACCGACTTCTCCGGCACCCGCCTGAGAGACAACAGACCACAGAAGAAGCCGCCCAAGTTTGAGACAACATGTGGAAGGGACTAGCTCTCTGTTTCTGTGCAGTCATGGCCTGCATCGCTGGAGGTTTGGCAGGTGAGTTTTGGAAATCTCTTTTTTGTAAGACCAAATAAGCATAAATCACCATTATGTTAGAATTTAGACGTGCTCACCGCTGAACATATGGACATGATTTCATGACATGTACAATAGGACATCCTCAGCATTTTTGTATACCATTGCATTTTTCTGATAAAACACTAGAAAAAACAGGAAAAGGACAGCATAACTAATGCACAATGAATGCTGGCAGCTAAAAGAAGTGTGATATAGAAGCATTATAATTTACGCCAACTTTAACTGGCGGAATAAACGGATAATGGCGATGCATCAAGAAGACAGTATTCTTTGAAATAGCTTTCTCAAATTTCCCCCTCTACCAAAGTAAGCAGGTCCAAGATTATTAAACTATTTTCATAAAAACCTCTTGTCTGTTTGATTTATTTAAGAAACCGATTTCTATGGGGCCTCAGTTCGTAAGTCTATAATGATTAAACTGATTTGATAAAACACATTGTTTGTGCATTATTAGTACTTATAGACATTTAAGGGTACAGAATATGAAAATGAGTGTCGCTTTGGGACTCTAAAGCAGCGGCAAGACCTCTGCCCTGTACATCTACAAGTCAACATATTTTTCGAGTCGACGAACCCCGCTCCCACAGCCACAATGGTACTATGATTAAACTCGTTTAATGAAAGACTTTGTGTATCATTCTTGCTCTTTTTATTCAAGGGTACAGATTATTATAAATGTGAGATGTTGACGTGGCCCTTTACACAACTTTTCTTACTCCGCCCGGGCGTTAAATGGGTACCTGACTTCTATCAAAAGGACAGTGGAGTCTGACTATGTCCGCAACTTTCCCCCTTCTACCATATATATTTAGTAGGTCCAAGGTTATTAAACTGTTTGATAAAACCATTTTGTCTATGTGCATCCTTTCAGAAACCCAATCCTTTGGGGCTGAGTTCTTACCTTTAAGATGATTAAAGTGATTTAAGAAAACACGTTGTCTGTGTATCATTCTACCGTCTACTAATCATTAAAGGGTACAGATTAGGAAAATGAGTGTCGCCAACTTGAACTGGCAGAATAAGCGGGTAATGGCGATACATAACGGGGACAGTATAGTCTGGATGACTGTATTCTCAACTTTTTCCCTTCTAGTTAGCAGGTGCAAGATTATTAAACTATTTTCTAAAAACTGCTTGTCTGTGTGCGTTCTTATCTTTAAGATGATTAAAGTGATTTAATAAAACACGTTGTCTGTGTATCTTTGTTACTCTAGCGTCTATTAGTCATTGAAGGGCACAGATTACGAAAATGTGTGTCGCCAACTTGAACCGGCAGAATAATAGGGTAATGGCGATACATAACGAGGACAGTATAGTTTAATGACTGTGTCCTCTACTTCCCCCTTCTACCCTTCCACAACAGTTAGCAGGTCCAAGATTATTAAACTATTTTTATAAAAACCTGTGTGCATCCTTTGAGAAACCCAATCCTTTAGTTGTCTTTGCATAATTATTACTTATTCTTATAGACATTTAAGGGTACAAAAAATGGAAATGAGTGTCGCTGCTGGACTCCAAAGCAGCGGCTTGACCTCTGGCTTATATATCTACAAATACCGCCCCGCCCCCTAGCCACAATGGTAAGATGATTAAACTCGTTTATTGAAACACTTTGTCTGTGCATCATTATTTCTCTTGGTATTTAAGGGTACAGATTATTAAAAGTGAGATGTTACCGTAGCACTTTACACAACTTTCTTTACTCCGCCCGGGCCCTGACTTCTATCAAAAGGACAGTGGAGTGGAGTCTGATTGTAATCCACTTTATCCCTTTTATTTTATTTATTTAGCAGTTTCAAGGTTACTAGTATCAAGCTGTTTGATAAAACCATTTCTCTTTGTGCATCCTGTCAGAAACCCAATCCTTTAGGGCTAAGTTCTTACGTCTAAGATGATTAAAGTGCACTAGTACAAGCATGAAAGTTCATCTGAGTTGGTAAAATACATGACGAAAATTAAATTGTTCTCTAACTCAAAAAGAAATTGACTCACCAGACATTTTCGACTGAATCGCTCAGCCTTTTTAGCTTTTTTCACAGCACTTGGGTCATAAAGCTGATGAAGACCGAGTGATTCAGTCGAAAATGTCTGGTTAATTTCTTTTTGAGTTGGAAAACAGTTTAATTTTCTTAATGATTAAAGTGATTTACTAAAACATGTTGTCTGTGTATCTTTGTTACTGTAGCGTGTACTAGTCATTAAAGGGTACAGATTACGAAACTGAGTGTCGCCAACTTGAACCGGCAGAATAAGCGGGTAATGGTGATACATAACGAGGACAGTATAGTTTGGATGACTGTGTCCTCAACTTCCCCCTTCTACCATAGTTAGCAGGTCCAAGATTATTAAAATATGTTCATAAAAACCGCTTGTCTGTGTGAATCCTTTGAGTAACCCAATACTTTGGGGCCACAGTTAAAGTTTAAAATGATTAAACTAATTTAATAAACACGTTGTTTGTGCATTCTTATTACTCATTCTTTTATAGCCATTTAAGGGTACAGAATATTTAAATGAGCGGTGGAACTCTAAAGCAGCGGCATGACCTTTGGCTTGTACAGGCACCAAGCATGATTATCATCTACAAGTCAACATGCTCACCATTTATTTTGCGTTGACACCACCCCTCCAGCTACAGTGATACTAAGATGATTAAACTTGTTTAATGAAACACTTAGTGCATCATCATTTCTTTTGTTATTCAAGGGTACAGGACGTAAAATGGGTACCTGACGTCTATCAAGACGACAGTGTAGTCTTATTACTAGTATGTCCGCTAAATTTCCCCTTCTTCAATATATCCTTTAGATGATTACAGTTATTTAAACACGTAGTCTTCAGCGTCTACTAGTCATTAAATGGTACAGATTACGAAAATGTTATATTATAAAAGCAGCAGCACGACCTCTGGCTTGTACAGGTACCGAGCACAATAACCATCTACAAGTCAAGATGCTCACCGTACCATCTTTTCCTTCGCCCCCCCCCAGCTAACATGGTGAAAATATGATCAAACTGATTTGATAAAACACATAGCCTGTGTATTATTATTTCTTTAATTACTGTTAGCTATTTAAGGGAACGGATTATGACGTGTTGCTGCTGGACTGAAGTACAGAGTCCGATAACCTTCTACAAGTCAACATTCTCATCATCTTCTTATTTTGCCACCACTGCTGAACACTGCTGACCTACCCCTGAACAACAGCCAACCACCAGCCTACTAAACGCAGTAACCGAGCTCGCCGAACACCAGCCGATCACAATCTATTTGCGTGCGCGCGTGCGTGTTAATTTTACCCTGTACTCCTCATTTATTGGTCTTGGTAACACACTTCTTACAGCACCAACCAAAGCAGACAGCTCCCACCATCGCGGGAAGCGAGCCGTGAAGGCCGCTGTCGCCAAATTCGCTAAAGACGCCGCCCTGGACATCGGCCAAAAGGTGGTGGACAAGCTCGGGGACAGGATCGCGGAGGCGGTCGTGGAGAACCACCGGGAGAAGGTGTGTTTGGAATTATTGTAACGAGTATTATTTTGTCCATGTGTCGGTGGTGGCATTAATATAAGTTGAAAAACATGAGTGTGTCCCCACCACGTCTTGTGATTACATGTTCGAATATATTTAAAAAATATTAACCATTGTTTAACTGTTATCTTTTCATTTTGGAACACTTATTTGCTATTTCGTTAGTTGTTTCGTTATTTGTTATTGATTGTATCTTTCTTGGTTATTGGTAAGAATAACATTAGAAATTTGCTACCACTGTGATTTGTACTCTTTATGTTGTTGAACAAAAAAGGTGGTGTCGGGGCTGGAGAGCTACTTCTCCGGGCAGTTTGACAAGGCAGACGAGGCGTTTGATGAAGTGCTAGCCCGCGGCGGAGACCTGCTCTCCGGTGTGGGTGGAAATGTGAAACAGGTTAGCACAGTGTTTAAAGTTAAAACTTTTGGTCCAACACAAAAAATTCTCTCACCTAGAGCTTCCGACGAGTCACTCTGGTCTTCCTCAGTAGACTGACTCAGTGAAGCTTGTCACGTGGCTTCTTTGAAGTGTGACGTCAACACTGGGTCAAAGGTATATGGTAGACGATGTCGGCCCCCGTCGCGGTTCAATGTAGGGTGATGGGCCCTGATGTATATGACTTCCTACACCCCTCTAAAGAAAAAGTCTTGTTCAGTGTCTAAAATCCTTAATTGTCAAGTGAAACAAAATGTCCGGGTGACTCTATGTGAATGTGTTGAGACACCTCTGACACTGGCAGAGCAAGACCGTGTATGTTCTTGAAACCTGGCTTTTAGAGACCTCTCTGTTTCCCCAATGTACGTTCCCCTTGTTGTTTTTGCCCATGGCAGGGGATGTGATAGATGACACCACACTTCAGGTTAGCACAGTGATACACGGTACCATATTATCTATCAATGATGATGAATGAGACAAAAGGGGTTTTGAAATAAGAGTACGCTTAAGCTAGGGAGTTCAAAGAGTCAGTTGAATCTCAGTTTCAACAAAATGCTGAAACACAAGGGCCCAAGTAAGTAAATACAATAAAATTCCATCCCATCCCATGC
>NW_017804464.1:5539685-5583870 GCF_001625305.1 Branchiostoma belcheri
AAATGTGGTGTCTAATTGCCGTCAGATTTTACCAGTATAGAGTTAAGCTCTGTATGTCGAACTGGGCATGTTACTGCCGCAGTCAATGTAAGTCTACAAGCCAGAACATTGGAAACCAGTGATGTCGTTACTAGTACTTTACAAGGTTAGTGGTAAATGTAACCCATTTGAAAACATTTATTTCGAAGCCAGATATATATTTTCGATAACTGGTTATTAGATAAAGCTTACAGTGTCATTTATGGATACAGGTGTGTCTAAACACTGATATAATATTGTTTCTGAATCAACGATGCTAAGGCCAAGCTGAGCATGATTAACGGTAGGGGCTCCAACACAGGGGACTCCTTCTCCCCACCAGACCAGGAGATCCGCATGGATTTCAAGCATGTTGATGACAGGTGGGTCGCTACTCTGCAGATAATGTTAACTAGTCATCCTCACTATCAAGCTGTAGTGGGCTACCAAGCAACTTTATAAACTTAAACTTCTGGGCCACGGTTAGTCTCTACCAGACTCCTTTGCAGGCTGAATAAATAGTAGAAATCGGCAAAGGGGGAATCATTGGCCAGAGGCAAACTGGACCCTCTATGGCCGGCCAACTCCTCTGGCCAATGATTTCCCCCTTAGCCGGTTTCTACTATTTATTCAGCCTGCAAAGGAGTCAGGTAGAGACTAGGCCACGGTAAGAGGGCTACCATGGCTACTGAAACAGCTACGTGTTCGTTACAGTTTACTCACGTTAGGTTTGTTCTATTGCCTGCATTGATGCATTTATCTTCGTGCGTATGCTTTTGATTTTTTTTAAATTTATGTAATGATATGGGCCTTGGTGACTGAAATAAAGAATGAATGAATAAATAAATAAAAAAATGAAGGAAAATTATAATAATTTCCCCATGGTCCAGATGTTTGATCCTGAAATAACACATAAAGATATGGTTATTTTTATAGCGATGATGAAGGCAGCGATGACGCTATTACCCCGATGTTCTACCCCATGGGTCTGGGGTCTGTATTGATGAACAGCTGCTTCGAGAGCAAAAATTCATCGGAAGATCCGTGCAGCGAAGCTGCGGTGCCCATAGCGCCATGCGCCGTACGTATTGACTGAACCTATCGCTGGTACAATGTTTTTGAGCTTGTAAAGGATGTATGTAAGGTTAGAAATTGCGGTCTTGCAGAGATTGCGATCAGAGTCTTTGTCGACGAAAAGATGGTAATCAGGATGATAGTAATAATGCGTTTCACAGTTATGTGCCATAGACCCTACGTTTTAAGTGAATACAATGATATCATGATTCAAATTGACATGAATAGAAGTTGAAAAGCAATCGAAAACTAAATACTGTCAGACAGGTATCAATATAAAGCATACGTTACCTCGCACCTTCGTATACAAATGTAAAACACGTATAGACGTAGCGCTGTTCAGGAACTGGCTTCCTCCTTCTAGAGTTGACATCTCCGACAGACACACTAGACAAAGACATCTACTGTCCACCCTCAGAACAAGAACAAAACGATTTCAGAACAGCCCGGTTGTTTATATGACCCACCTTTTAAACAAGCAGTAACAGTGATTGCAAACAGTACGTATGATCATAGAACGCTGAGACTTGTATATATCCGATTTGTATATATGATATAGGTTTCCTTCCCTTAATTACTTTTAATTTAGTAAAGCATGTACTTTTAAGTGTATTTTTAAATCTGCCATTGTTGTAAAACACGCACGCAATTCAACCTGTGGCTACAATGTGTTTTGACGAATAAACATTTCATTCATTCATCACGTAAAGGGAGCCATGTAGGGCTGTCATGATTATTGTGGGAACACATATACAGCATACATATGAACGAAATATTTATCGTTTTCTACTCTTCACACAGAATGTCATTGACGGAGCGACTTTCCTGGGTGTTGGGTTTGACGGACGTGGTGAATACTCCACCGACTCCAGGAAGAAGAGCCTCATCCAGCGAGCCTGTAATAGTCTACAGGGGTAGGTTTGTTCTTTCCTAAGAGAAAGAGCCATTGTGAGATTTTTAGTGGATAATACAGGACATGGTGGTGAGGTACTCTAGCTGTAGCTAATTTTAACCTCACCACCAGACATACAGGTATACAGAGACAAAATACATGACAAAAACAACAGGGAACAGCAAATGGCTGGAAATGACAACACGGTGAATATGGTATTGAATAATAATGAATGGTAAGGAAGAACCTGTTTTGTAGGCTATGTAGGAGTTAATCTAATACAAACCGTTTAGTATCAATAACGTAAGTTTGGGTGATGTTACAAAATGTTACCGTTGTATCATTGTAAGATTGCTTTTCTGATTCCTAAACGTTGTTTTTCTTTTTCTTGGCCCAAAGTTTCGACACTTCTCGTGGCTACGTTTCAACTCCATGTTCATAATATAATTTTGCTTATAAAAGACCTTTAATTCAAATTGCTTACTTTATAATGATTCCTACAACTTGCAACATCGACAATTGTACGCTGATAGCATGTTTTGCAACACAATGCTGTCTCATGTTTAACTAGAGGTCGGAGATCTCATGTCTTCGTCAGAGGTACATCGTTCTAGAGAAATTAACATGCGTATTCTTCAATCTTTTTAATAATCAATTTGGTCTAAAGAACAAAAGAATCTCTGTACTATTTTTATGGTACAGAACACCCTGAAACGGTTTGCCGCAGATTATACAGATACGTCGTCACCCGTGTTAGCCCCCCCCCCCTACGTTATTTGAGTTTGGACTGTTACTGGAAAAAAAAAACGTTCAAGAAATTCTTACTGTGTTGAAAGTGTCACGACAGCGCCGCAAAATATAATAAGAGGAGATGTTATAAAGGAAAGAATCAGAACAGGGTGACTACTGCTGTTTTGTTAATTTGTCTTTATGACAAATAGAAGACTTGTTTCTTGTGTTCTTTGTGTCCTAACATTTGTACTTCTACAGTTAGTATATTCCAAATCTAGGCATCTCGTTTTTCGGCCCTTCGTGTTTTTATTGCGCGCTTGCCTTAAATTTAAGGTAATTAGATTTAAGGTCTCCAGTGGACGTCATCCATAGCAATTACTTGGTGTGGCCGTAGAAAATAACCTGACATATGTCCAACCTATCCTCCCCCTGCTGAAGTTATTATAGTACAATCCCTCAATGTAACGTCATTTGATCCCATCCCATTATTATGGGGTTCCCCGCTATATCCAGCTGTCGGCTGTCTCCAAGCAGATGTAGGTGGGGGATTTCTAAACACAAAAGGTCCTATTACGGGGACATAACGACCTCCACGACTCTCATCTTTGAACTCAATCTTGGAGACCACGACAGTAATATGCCTATCAAATTTCATTAACTTCCATCCACACATACAAAAGTTATCCTGCTCACAAGAAAAATTAACAAAATGCCCCCTGTAGTCACAACGAAACCCCCCACGAAGCTCAGTAACGAACTTAACCTTGGTCCCAACAATAGTAAGCACCACACCAAGAATTATAATCAACATTTTACAAATACTTGAGTTATCTTGCTAACAAGCCACAAACACAAAAGGTGCACTAACGTAACGCACGGACCCCCCACGAAGCCAAAACTTGTACTTGACTTTGGCCTTAACAGCGGTAATCTGCCTGCCAAAAATCATGGACGTCGAATCATGCCTTCCAGAGTTATATCGCAAAATCCGCAGTTCCCCACACTCCGGCGAGACAATTTCATAGTCCTTCTGACGAAGACAACAACTACACGCCACATTTGATCTTCGGTAGCCTAGTAAGTTAACAGATACAAGTGTAAGTTTTAAAGAGGACAATAACTTCTGTTTAACGTTTTTTGTTTGTCTGTTACTTGCAGAGATAGAGATTTGTATTATACTGGTATTTTATATTTTATCCTAGATACAAGGAGTACCACGTGCCTGATCAGATGACCGTGCAAGGCATATACGACACCGACGTGGAGACCTACTCCTTCAGCTCCATGGAGGAGTACCGAGCTTACCTGGAGGACAAGTCTGCCGTGACGTCTGCTACCGCCATGTTCCAACAGGAGATGAACAAGGTTCAGGGACATCTAGCCATAAGCCCAATCTTCGGACTTGTGGGTTCAGTCGGAGCAGGGTTCAGCGTCCAATGGGGGAGCGACAGGGAGACTTCAGCTTTCGCAGCCCACTCAACTGCTGCTCAACAACTTGCTGAGCGTTCCACCCAAACGTTCGTAGCCATGCTGGAGCTTAACGTGTTCAGGTTGGTAGTTCCTCTTGCGTTAATTCTATCATAATCATAATGGACAGTGTTTGTTCTGTAACTGTTATTAACAATACACAGGTTAGCGATAAAATGCATGCACATAATTTTTTATTTCATTTTATTCACATGTATTTTTGAGCATTGAATAGGAAGCACTTGTTGTGCTTATGTGAATCCGCTGCTCATAAAACATAATACAAAAGTAAACATAAAGATGATACAAAGTATAACATAAACATACAATGAAAGTGACTGGCGCACCAATACCTATAGCATGCACATAATCTCCCAATTACAAATAAATTTCAACCTTACATAAGTACCTATGTCGAGGGTGTCATTTTACTAGGTATGAAATCTTCCTTGACTTCGTCATACCTGAAGACTTGAACCTGGGCCTCCTGAGGGATTTCGTGGCTCTGCCTTCGACCTACTTCGCCATAGGAGCAGAGAGGGAGTTCCGTAAGCGATGATACCAGATTGATCTGTAGTGGTTTGAATTTTCTTTTTTTTTTCAAATCTCTGTAGTATTCGGTTTCAAATCAACCACGCAAAGACGGGATTCAGATAAGATATACTTACTTAGTGTTTAAATCTTGATTCTGATATCTGTAATCGTACATGCATAGGTCTGAAGACTTATATAGATGAGGGCGGAAATTTGACTGCGAGAAGGGTCCTGTGAGCAATGCTGACTTGTGACATGCCATCTTTCCTTGTTTAGAGGACTTCATCCTACGCTGGGGAACACATTATACCACTTCTGCCAAGTTCGGTGGACAGTTAAAAGTCATTAAGGTTTTTGAAGCCTCCGATGAAGACCAACAAACCGCTTTCGCCCAGGCTTCCCAGGCTGACTTCAAACAGCTCTTCAGTACCTACTCGTCGTGGCAGACACAAATCAAGTCCAGCAGCTTTTGGCACGATCAGGAGCTCAAGTCTGATAGTGAGCGTTCTTCGGGCAGCGCAGTTGAGCACTCGACCGAACAGGAGTCTGCACAAGAACACGCGGCCAGGCGAGTTTTATTCCTGTTAAACTACTTCACAATTCCGGTTGTCTCATTCGGTCATTTATTTTTCAGCACGTAAAACGACCAATCTTTATGTATTTTTTTTTTGAGTGGGTGATTTACTACTACCCCTCTTTTTTCCCTGGGTAGTCTTGGATATGTAGTCAATTCAATGATATTTGAATAGCAGCTTTGACTTGCATTATTTAGCCGTTACTTACTTACTTACTTTGGCCCTTGGTCCCATGCGGAGCATATGCCACCGATGATTCTCCTCCATTCAGCTTGGTTCTGGGCTTTCCCCTCGACATCTTCCCAGCGCATTCCCAGTTTAGTCAGCTCCCGCTCAGTGCATTTCTTTTATTCGCCCGCGCGCACTAGTTTGGGGGTCTTCAGAGGATGTCATCCATAAAATTAAATCTGTGTGGCCTAATTAGATTAGCCTGATCCTTTTCATTCGAAACTTGCTTATCGTTGATCTCTGTCAACTAGTTTGAAACAAAAGATCAGAGATTAGACTTTGATATCTTATATTTAAAGAATTCTGTTAGTTTTTCCATCATTGGCATTGTGCCATATTTTCTAATATATCATTGAAAAGTATATTTTTGTACTTTTGCGTAATGAAGCAATCTTTGTCCTTCGAGTATTAGAGCAGCGAAGTTCTGCATTACAAGTTGTTATGATCACTGCTTTTTTTTTTACAGGAATTCTGTGGACTACAGCAACGAGATGATGATCGTGCAGGGAGGAAACCAGAGGATTGCAACCGCCATCACCGAGTTCTACACCACGTCTTTCGGATCCGAGCTCAGAGCGTGGCTGGACTCCATAGAGGACTACCCGAAAGCTTTTGAGTTCACTCTGGAGCTGATCACGGATCTCTTCGACATGAATTTTGACACGCTCTTCCCCCATGGTATTCGGGACTACGGCTGCTTCGGAAGGTTCGTTATAAGTACAAGTATGCATTGGGTTTATGTTTATGTTTATTGATAACAGTGACCATTTAACAGTTTGGTAAATTTCCCATCTACGACTCCCATTACGACGACAAGGTATGTAATGGAGCCAAATATAACATTGCATCAATCAATATTCATATAATGGAATGGGTGTGCTCCTCAAGAAGCATCGGATGATGTAAGGAAAGTACACAATACAAGGTATGCTCCGCGCCTTCTCATGATCATGTCTAGTTCTAATGTTGTATGTCCTGCAGTAAGGACCTTAGTGTGGACGACAAGGGTCGGAAGTACTACGTAGAAGACTCTGAGGACCCCAACACTTCACAGCATCACGCAAACATCCGTTACTGCAACTTTGACACGCAGGAAAAGTTCACGGAGAGCGTGACCAACCGCCGTTTGGCTCTGGAGCGTGCAATCGCCGTGTATCTGGTTGAGGTAGACCACATTCGTACCAACGATACACATTTATGAATGTAGTAGTAGTAGTTCTTTTTTTTTCTTTCTTCTCGTACCATTTTCCTTCCTTATGTCCTTATATTCTTTCATTCTTTCTGGTTTATTCTCATATGTGATCCCGGTTATACTATCTTTGTTTCTCCAACACACTGGACGTATTCCACTTCAATTTCCGTCATGCTTCATTTGTACAAGTTGTATATTTCCCTCTCCCTTTTTGTGTGTCCTAAATATATTGATATACGCAATACACTATACTATCAGATTCTTTTCCAGCATTTACCACGATGAACTTGAAAAGCAAATTTAAATACATATTGACTTGTGACAACCCATACATGCTCTACATAGGGATATATATTAAAGACATTAGAAACTCCTTCTAAGATTGTGTAAGCTGATACCTATCTCATACTAGCCACCCACTTTTGTATTGGTTAGGTTAGCCTTATGAAAATGTAGTTGATTTGTATTTACTTAAGTTAGTAGATGCCATACTCTGTACCCTGTAAAACTGTTGCACAATAAAGTTATGTTATGTTATGTTATGTTATGTTATGTTATGTTATGTTATGTTGTGTTATGTTATGTTATGTTATTTGTCCAGAGCAAGAAACTAGATGGTACATATACAAGAATGTTAAGAACAGTGTATGTAATAATGTTTCATGGAGACAACATCTAACAAACAAACAATTCTATGGCTCTCTCCCGCCCATTTCATCTGTAGTCCGACGACGTAGATTCGCCCTGGCAGGGCATGTTGTTAGTAGTAAGGGACCAGCTGGTGGACTAGTACAGTGGCTTCCTACTGGGAGACGTAGAGTGGGACGGCCTTATACAACACTTTTGTTCATATTAGAGAGAGACACTGGTCTCGCAGGGCCTGCATTAGTGTCCGCTATGAGAGATAGGACATACTGGAGTAACTTTATCAAGTGTACCTCACCGGATTAATATAAACTAATCCGGAGGCATGATGATGTTGATGATGATGATTTGTCTGTATAGGGTCGACTTATCAGTGCTGACTTCTCCCTCCCTGCCGGGGAGCCCGGGTGTGAAACCTCGGAACTGGCACTCCTTCATGACTCCAACGTCGGAGCCCCGAGCTGGCAGGACATGATCAGCGGAGGAGAGTTCAACGTCCTCTTCGACCTCCCTGTGGACATCCCCAACTTCCTGGTGGCCAGGTATACTAAGTATAAGTTTGAATTTTCCGTTACATGTTATGTAAGATTTAAATTTAAAATCCATTTATATATTCTGGAGTTATTGCTTCAATTTTTTTGTTTACGTTTGTACTTCAGTTAAACCTCTGTTAACTTATTTTTTTAACATACAATTTCTAATTAACGTTATTTACCAATTACTTTTGTTATTCATTGTTACTATTTGATTTGTAACCGTTATAATATTGATCGAATTTTTCAATTACTTATTGTTATTTATCATTACCATTTGATTTGTTACCATTATTACAGTTGTCAATTAATTTAGTCGGGGGAAGATCACGGACAAGCCATTATGGCTTCTTATCTTTCCCCTGCATATCCTATTTTACTGTAATATGTTCATTTTATTGTTCCTCTCTCTGATTATTAATAAACAAACAAACAAACAAACAAACAAACAAACAAACAAACAGGTCCTCAGTCCGTCTGAAGTACGCGAAGCACAGGTGGTTGACCATGAGAGACGGCTTCCACCCGCACACGTACGACGGACACAGAAATGGCAACAGTGGGGACGTCACAAGGAACAAGGTAGCATCATGTCCAGGAACTGGACAACTGATGTAATGATGTAATGATGATTGTTTATGTTCTTAGATTGTATGTGGTGTATGTATCCTAGCATGTTGAATATTAAAGAAAGACAGAGGCTTCACATTACTGAAATCTGAAAATATCTGAAATTAATGTCTCCTTAAGACTCTTTAAGTGAACATGATTAACATGAGTATTTATATGGGCTTTAATAGGGTATGAATTAACAAACCTTTATTGTACATGGAGATTTAAGCTTCATTCTACAACAATGTCAAGAAACTTCATCTGTGATATCTATGGCAGTCTAAAGACCTGTTGTGTCTAAGTGACTTAGACATAATTTTGAGTGTCTTTGTGATTGGTCCGTGTATTTTGGGGATATGGCTGTAAAAGTTTTTGTTAAAAGTAGTTGTGTATGTATATGTACTTGTAATTGTACTTGACTCCATGATTTGAATAAACAGTGGAAATAAAAAAATGAAAATAAAATAAAAATAAAAAAACAAAACAATGTAACATTATCTGTAGCGATCCTTATTCACATGTTAGCGAATGTAATTGCTGCAGAGAGCTCATACATGAGACACGTAACCACTGCACACATCGTGTATTCTTTAGCCAAAATTTTTATTGTTGGTTCGCTAGGGCTTCTTGGTTTTCGCTTTTGTTTTCTTTCAAAACCTTTCCAAACCAAGGCCCGGCCGGACTGTTTTGATTAACGAAAAATAAAAAAAAATTATAGCATGAATATACATAAAAATAGTTCCCATCATTTTTCAAACATTTTTTTGTGTGTGTGTTTTGTTGTCTTTTATATCATACCTTTTGTTCCATGAGACTGCCCGGACGGGCCCCGGTTTGGAAATGTGACCTCAGCATTACCCTGCGTGCCCACAGGTTAGTGTAGGAGGTCTGGTCATGACGTACGACGAGGATACAGGATTGTTCACCGTGACTCCAGAAGACTTCGAGGCGTCCGCACAGGCTATTCAGGACCTGCCTGACTGGATGAACGGCCTGCCTGTGGCCAGGGCAGAGCACAAATCGCTACTGCGGCACCTCAGTGATTCTGATGCGTATGTAACTCGTCACCTGCTGCCAATGACATATCAAGGATGATTGTTAACACATCCTTATCGTAGTAAAACGTTAAACTTTATTCCAACACACAATTTGCAGGGATCAAATTTTCAGCTACCACTGTCGCCTTCATCAGGATAATTGTGAAGTGATTGGTCATTATTTATCCTGATGAAGGCGACAGTGGTCGTTAAAAATTTGATCCCTGTAAATTGTGTGTTGGAATAAAGTTTTACGTTTTACTATGATTACTACCAACACAGATGAACTTTCATGTCATCCTTATCGTGTCTTGGTTAATCTGATTCATACACTGTTAATTGCCTTGGTTCGTCTGATTCCTACACCGACAATTGTAAATCGTAATATCTATGGCTGACACAACCTAGGATTTTATTTCTGCCAACACTTCAGGGAAAGAGTTCATCGGGACAGCTTCGACTGCTTGTCGCCAGATGGCGCTAACCCTGTTATACATTGTGAAGTCAAGTAGAATGGCACCCATTTTAGCATAATATGTTTACACACTGTAAACAAAATATGTTTACAGTTTGTCGACTGGAGATATACCGTGTAACCTGAGGTGGTCCAACGCCCACCGTATCGACCCGACCGACGGAGGAAAGTGCATCCACTTCACGGCGGCATCAGAGGGAGACATCTTCGTGGTGTTCGCCGGAATTCCTCGCGATCATGAGACCTGGCTGACCGTAGAGATCTCTCCAGACGGCGTCGCTATGTATAAAGTTAGTACAATCATGTATATAACACGTTAGTCCGCACTCACCATACATAGGCTAATATGTACACCATACATAGGCTTAATATACACAATGATTTTGCCTAATCGTTATATATATCGTTAAATAATATTCCTTTCAAGCACCAGGGGGCTCTGACCAAAGGGCAGTCCCCTCCGAAGCTCTGCTGCACTGCACAGAGTTAGATGTATGCCTTTTCACATGCTTAACATTGGGTAATCCAGCAGACGCTGTTTTACCACTTTTGCCCCTTTTTTACACTATTTATATCTAGTAAAGATTCCCCCTCCCTCAGCTATCAGGCAAGAATAGGACACGGAAAGGTAAGCAGGCCGAAACTCAGCACACACGGGTTATGCGGTTAAGGTAATAAAGACAACAAGACTGGCAATGAAAACATACATTGCCATGGCGACGGTGGTTGGTGTTAGGGTTTAACTTATTGTTTGCATGGCACTGCCATCATTTCATGACTTTGAGGAAGACTTGGTATCTGTTAAGTCTAGACAGACTTCCGAGAAGAGAGGGGGTCTTCCCAAGGTTTTCCAGGAATGTGGGCATAGTTGTGGGTCAGAGACATGCCTGTGGACATTGCATTCTTGTGGACAAAATGCCTGTACCATTCCTAGAATTCTTGCAAACTGCACACAATACTGTAACATTAGGCTCCTCCCTGAGACGTCGCCAAAAATTCCAAGTAATGATGTTTACATGAAGTCATTTCTTCCTCTACCCAGTCCCTGCGTCTGGTGACCAGCCAGCTCGAACGTGCGGCGAAGGGCCTGGGAACAGCCACTCTGTACCAGTCTTACTTCGTCTGCATCACTGAGGACATCACGGCAGGAACTACAACTGTGCAGTACGGCAAGATACAAGACAATGAGGTCAGAGACAGGAGAACAAAATGTATCATGATGGTCTAGCTTTTGTCTTCTGCTTCTTTTAGATTTGCCTCTCGATGTGCAACATCACAGTAGTGTATGTCGAAGCATATCTCGAATGATGATACAATTGTGCAACAGATTTCAAGAGTCTCGATGTTGGAGACAGATTTGAATATATCTTTACATGTAAACGCAAAGGTAGGTAGATGTATAAAGAAATGCTTTGTTGTTAGAAAAAATACCGAAACTTGTGATTAGCCCACTCTATTGTAACACTTTATCAAAGACTTGTGCTATCCCTTATTGTTTGAATAATTAAGATATGTTATTCAACACATTTATTTTATTGTTTGTTACTATCTTTATGTAGTTTGTCATACATTGTGCGATGTGCAATTGTCGTGCATTAAAGTTATCTCTATTGTTTTTGCAATGACCATGCCTACAGGAGCGGATTCGCATCTGGATGGATCACCAGTTCGACGAGGTCCTCTCTCTGTATTACTACGCGTTCGGGAGCGGCGCCCATGAGGTGAAGATCATGCGCGTGTCTCAGTCCGACGTGCCCGGAGATGACTTCATCATCTGCGGCACTGGAATGGAGAAATCCGAGGGGAGATGTGTGCCTAGGGTAGGTAGAACATTGAACAGCAAAATTCTTTCATTCACAACCACTTGTTAAACAAGAATTGAAGTTTCGATTATCATCCGTCATCTTTACCAGCGTAATTATTATCTGTTCTCAGCGAACGTATTTTATCACATTTTTATCATTCGTCATTCGAAGCGTTTGAAATGGCCCGGAATTAGAAGAAAGCTACGCATTTTTCCTCACAAATATCATAGTGCTATGGAATAGAAGAGATTTTAAAAACTTACTACAGCATACTTTTGAAAAATACCAGAAAACTGACTTAGAAAATCCAGTTTTACTACCCCGTACTTGCTTCGGTCTGGGTACCTTTGACAAGCTTGGGCACTGTGCCAATATTACACAATCTGGGTGGAGTTTAGATGTTCATCATTTGCGTTTCACTTTTCTTTTTCTACAGGCATAATGGGCCCCTCCACTTGGTGCGAAATGGATTGTTTGCTGACTTTTTGGACACTCATATTGTACACGTGTGACAGAATATTACCTTTAAAATCTAGACGACAGCTCAGTTTCTTTAGATAAAGAAGTAATGAAAAAGGTAATGTTCTCACCGGTATTTTGAAAGAACAGATCTATTTGTTCTAAATTGCTAACAGATAATCAAATGTCAAAAATTAGATATACAGACATTATAAAGATGAAATCATGCTAACTTGAACATGAGAACTGACCAAAGTTAACAATGTAGCTAGTGATATTTAGTAGCCAAGATTCACTTCCTCACTAGTTTGCGACATGGTACCTACATGTATTAGTCTTTAAAAAGAGCACCGTTTTCCTTCATGATAAAGAAACCATTATCTAATCATTATTATTCTTAAGATGCTAATATGTTACACCTAAGGATTATATTTATTCAAGATATGCCAATCCCATGTATACTAGAATGGTTTTAATGACCAAAACTGTCTACATTTATGACCAAATGAACTAGTCTAGGGCACAGCAATAAAAAATAACCATTTTCTTCGACTACATAAAAAAGCATCTTAGCGAAACACTTTTAAGATCAAATATAGCCAGCCTCCAACTACCCCACGAGGTAAGGTACATGTTTGCAGTTGGTGGATATATATATAAGGATCCCCAGCCATAGTCAAAATTGTGTTATTTTACGGTCACTTTATCAGTGGTAATGTAGCTTACAACTCGTTTATGCTTTTCGAGCTTTGTTAAGGATTGTCAAGGATAGATTATTATTTATCGATTACATAGTTGAAATAAAGCTGTCGTTCTAATTCATTATCGTGTTGTGCATTCTTCTTACCATGTGTAAATAAATTGCCCTTAAAATATCATTCTTCTGAATGTACTATATAATGCCAACAACGAGTTGATAATTAAAAGTAGACCAGGAAGCGGTAGCAAAAAAAAAGGTCTAGAACTAGCGGTACGCACTATAGTGTCTATGCTTGATCTGAATAAAAAACGAGCCCGGTTATGCGATGGGTTTCTTTACATTTATATTTTTTTAAAACATTGTTAAATCGAAAACACCAGCTGTTTTATTACCAGAGTAATGTTGTTAATATTATATTGTCTGACTATGGCCTGACCTCAACTCTCATGGCCTCAATGACACGTACGAGGGCACCAGGACGATCAGAGTATTTTATGGTTAGGCCACAGTAAGTGATTTTTATGGATGGCAGATAAATATAAAGAGAGAATACAAGGCTCTGATTTATTATTATTTTTCTTTCTCTGCTACTTTAATTGATGTAGTGAAGTATTCTATTCATTTTATATGTGATGGTGGCTGAATTGTATATCTAAAGTTCCTTCCCACTGAATCAAAACCATTTGTACAATGATTGAAAACTTGGAAAGTTACAGTAAACAGTAAACAGTCATGGATTCAATGGGCGTTGTTTGAAATTGGGCTTTCAAGTAATTGTGATGTACGTATCAGGCAGGCTCAATTCTTTGGGATAGGGGGTGCGTTTAAGTGTAAAGAAACTTGCCACCTGGGCAGCTTCAATATAAAAGGAAACATACAGTGGTGTAAAAAAAAATCACGTACCAGGAGTAGACACATTAGGTGCATTTAGTAAATTGTATTAAGAAATTGCCATCGACACTCCAATTTCTTGGTCTGATTGTACCTGCTAGATTTAAGAGAGAAAAATAATGTTTACTGATGAGCACAGCAACAGGCAATACAACAGGAAATGCATGTAATGATACTTGTAGGCGGAAATCAATGAATCTATTACGACCTAAAAAAATGCAACTATCAAACATTATCGAGAAATAAAATCTACCGTGCGGCTGTGGTGAACGTATCGCCATACCCCGTCACCAGTACCAACAGAAGACCCACATCTACCATCATGGCAGAAGACCTTGTCTCTGATGTGATACCAGAGGTCGCAGAAAACGTCCTCTTGGGAAACGGCGTGATGCCAACAGCCTTCCGACCAGGGACCGAAGAAGCAGGGAGAGCTGGATACACTGGAGATGACGAGGAAGAGGATAATATCAATGACATGAAAACTGATGCTACAGTGGAAAATGGCGATGTCGCTACTGGTGACACAGGGTTTAAAGCCTTTGTCGCCGCATACATGGGCAAGGATGACCTGGTGTTCATGAAGACAATTTCCAAAGGTATGCGAAGAAAACAGCGCTTACAGAAACCAAAGACATCTGCAGGGGGTCACATTCATACGCCCACAGCATCTCTAAACACTAAAAGAGATGTTAGTAACATACGCGGCATCAACCCTCTTCTGGTTGACATTCCTCCTGATCCTAGATGCTCTGAAAATGCCCGGAATCCCAATCCTATGTATAACCAGGATACCCAAAATCCGAATGCCTGCAACTCGAATCCAATGTATCCACAAAACGCCCAAACGAAAGCAAACCCAAAGTCTGCATTGAATCTAGAAAATCCCTGCATTCAGCCCGGTACAGCTGAACACCAGCAAGATGATCAGACCGTTTCAAGTCCAGAAATTGGTGAAGACGATCCCTCCATCCAGCCCTATGCTGTCAGGTACCAAGGAGAAGACGGTGTGGGATGTACACCGTATGCTGTAGCGTACATGTGTCGGGATAACTCGGACAGCTCCACAACAAGAACGTCCTCAAGCAGTTGTGAGGATACCGATGTCACATCAGCCTCTGCTGGAAATGTCCGTGACAGTAGACATCCTCCAGTAACGCCCCTGCAAAACACACTACACCAGAATCCTATGTACTCGCCAAACGCACAGAATGCGATGCCAAATGGTCAACAAGATGCAAGCCCCGGTGAGAGATGTGATCTTTGTGCTTTGCAATAGTCCATAATGTGTGTGTGAGGTTTGAAAGTCATTCTAAATCACAGAGGTACATGCATTTATTTTAACGGTTGAGCTCATTTTTGTTTCACTTAAATTTTTTTTAAATTGATATAATTTTTTAGTGTGCAGATCTCAGTGGATGCTGGCTGCAGTCATAACTGCTGTCGTCCTGACGCTTTTGATCATCAGTGGAATCTTCATAGGGCTATACTTAAACCCCAACGTGCAGGATAATCACAAGGCAAGTCAACTAAAATTCTGTTCATCCGAATTGCTGTAGTTTTTTTTCCCAGTAGGTTTCCCAAAGTGTTTATCTACATTTCAAACTCTCTACAGCCGACGCAATCTGTGGACACCCACAACTCACCTTGTCACCCTGCCTGCTGCAGTTCTGCGCTGACGAATGTGCCTGATCTCATGTCTAAACCCACGGTGTCCGTGAGTTGTTTTTTTGTCAATTTGCAATGCAGCTTTAAGTCGATTTTGGATAAAGTCACACAATATGCTATGCAGCATCATGGCAACTTCCACAGTTGGTTCTCAAATGCATACAGACTACACAACTGGTTTGCAAAGGTTTTAAATTTTAGTTCAGGTTGCGTGTGCTACATCCGATAGATGATGTTAGCTCTGGTTGCACGTTGATATTGTTTGTATTGTTGTTTGTTGACAGATAAGTGATGAGCCAATGGTATCATCTCACTCCGGCACCTGGACATCAGAAGATACCCCATTGACGTCGACCTCCATCAGCACACAACGTGTCACAACGGCATCCACCACCAAAACCTTGCGAGGTAACTATACTTACTCTGTATTATTCGTTTTCAAAAACCAAAAAGGGGTCACAAACTCTAGGGCAATAGCATGTGTCTTTAACGTTACTTCATGGTTGTAATAACGTGGATGTATCTGGCATACTTTGGGTGTGGTACTCCGTGATTTTTTTTTCATATGACATTCAAATGTTATAATATATTGTTTCAGGGTTCTCTGTCGGAAACGTCAAACCAAGCAAGACTGTGTTTGGAGGGTATGGGGAGAAACCGGGAAAACTTAGGTCAGCCAGTGGAGTGGCCGTGTCTGCCGACAATGAGATATTCGTCAGTGAAATCAGGAACAAGCGAGTCCAAGTCTTTAACATGGCGGGGGTCTCTCTCCGCCTCTTTCCAACCATCGTGCTGCGTGAAAAAGAGCAAATAATGGACCCTTATGACGTTGCCGTTGATAAAGAAAGACATATGTGGGTAGTGGGGAAATCTGTAGATTCTGCTGTTTATGTGATGCGGTACAGTCGTGTGGGCCAGCCAGTGAAGATGATTGATGTACAACAAGTTGCCCCCAAATTTTCCCCCAAAATAGCGGTAGATGTACAAAACAACAAAATCATTGTATTAGCTTTGAATGAAATCTTTATGTATCGATTTAACGGCTCGTATGATAGACGTTTTGGCAAGGAGGAAGACGTTAATTTGAAATACGTCACAAGTTTAAAGGGGAACATCTTCATCACTGACTCGTTAAATTCGAAAGTCCATGTGTATAACAACTCCGGGCATTCACTTTTCACATTCCCTACAGCCGGTAGTCCCAGAGGCATTTGTACGGACAGTAAGGGTCGAATTATCGTGGCCGACTTGATACACTGGCGGGTTGACATGTACACAGGCCGGGGGGAGTTTATCCGCACCATCGTTAACATTACAAACCCATGGGCTATTGCGTTGGGACCTAAGGGGGACTTAGTAGTAACGGATATATTCATCTCTACTGTAACAATATTCCATCAACAAATGCTACTTTTGTAGTATTTTTGAAATAGCGTACATCGTTGAGCTGCTGAGTGTTTTGACATATTTGAGACAATAAAAAGGTGCAATAGAAATGAGTAATAATTAAAGGTGTTAGTGGATAATTTTAGATTTTAAAATTTCAGCGTGAAAAATTGATTTCGAGGTGATTTATGTAGAAATGGCACAGATACATATGCCGTGGAACCAACTTCTGCCTTTAGAATTAAGCCTTCCTGTTGACAATGTTGAATGGGTAATTTGTATTCATTTACCAGTGGTTGTTGAAAATTTCAAGTCATATCTTCAATGTACATATTTACCTATTTCACGATTGAGTGTAAGCTACGAACGTGTAACGGGTCGTTTGACACTATTGACAATATTGACACTTGAGTTGTGGAAAATGCACCAATAATGTTACTGTTGTACAAAGCTTTAATGACGGACGAGTGGTAAACTTGGCATTCATGATAACTACATTGCGTGGGTGGATTGCGAATTTCAAACACTTCTTGTTGACTGTTGAATACTCACAATAAATCAACATGCACTGATTGCTTTTTTTTGCTCGGGTTTGTCTCATGGATGTACACGTGAATTTATTGTAATTTGTAGTGTCAATAAGTGTAATTCATGAAACAAACTGTACAACGGTAACATAAAAGGGAATAAATGTGGTATAAACAGACGTAAATCAGTAGTGCACACGAGGCGCTTGTATTTGACAACTTGTCATCAACACCCCCATTTCCTGGTTTGACTCTAACTGTCATGTTTAATTGAAAAAAAGTTTAATGATGAGCAGTAGATGCAATGACGTCCGTATGCCAGAATCAATGAATATATTACGTCCTAACAGTAGTGAAAAAAAAGCTAACGTTACCCATCCCCAGAACCTACAACACCAGAACCACCAGAAAACCCACATCTACCGTACCGGCATGGCAGAAGACCTTGTCTCCGATATACCAGAAGTTCTCGCCACGAACATCCTCGAAAGAGACGGTAAGCGACAAACAATCTTGCAAACTGAAATCAGCGTAAAAAGAATGGACAGTGATGGATACAGGGGAGATGACGAGGATAATGATGACGATGATGATGATGGTAGCGTTTATGATATGTCTATGAAACGTGATGCTGCAGTGGAAAATAGACATTCGCTTGATGTCGCTTCTGGTCATACCGGTGTAAAAGCATTTGTCGCCGCATACATGAGCAAGGATGACCTGGTGTTTATCAAGACAGTATCCAAAGACGTGCAAAGAAAACGCTTACGGAAAGCAAAGACAGCATCCCAAAACACTGAAAGTGATGTTAGTATCATACGCGGCCTCCACCACCTTCCGGTTGACATTCCTCCCGATCCTAAAAGCCCTAAAAACGCCCGGAATCTCAACCCTATGTATAACCAGGATACCCAAAATCCGAATGCCTGCAAATCGAATCCAATGTATCCACAAAACACTCAAACGAAAGCAAACCCGGAACCTGCTTTGAATCCATGCATTCCGTCTAATACAGCTGAACACCAGCAAGATGATCAAACCCTTTCAAGTCCAGAAGTGAGTGAAGACGATCCCCCCATCCAGCCCTATGCTGTCAGGTACCAAAGAGAAGACGGTGTGGGATGTACACCGTATGCTGTAGCGTACATGTGTCGGGATAACTCTGACAGTTCCACAACAAGAACGTCCTCAAGCAGTTGTGAGGATACCGACGTCAATTCAGCCTCTTGTGGAAACTTCCGTGATAGTAGACATCCTCCAGTGGCGCTCGGGCGGACGCCCGTTCAAGGTGCATTGCACCGGAATCCGATGTACTCGCCAAACGCACCGAATATGATGCCAAATGCTCAACAAGAACCTGGTGGTGAGAGATTACTACATTCTATTTAAAACATAAGTTTTGTCATCTTTATATGACATTAGTCAAAATTGTATATGTGAGTGTGTGTTTGTGTGTGTGTGTGTGTGTGTGTTTGTTTGTGTGTGTGTGTGTGTGTCTGATTATTGCGCTGTTAAATGTCTTTGTATATCAGAGATGTACACAGCGAATGTGTAAATAAATATATATAATATAGCAATTTTGTAAGCCACGGTGCCAGTTTTGACAAAAGCATTCGATAACATTTTGCAGACGTCATTTGTTTTAACACCGCTGGCTTTTTTTTCAAAACGATTTCAAAATTTTCATAATACAAGTAGATATAATTTTTCAGTGTGCAGATCTCGGTGGATGCTCGCTGCAGTCATCACTGTCGTCTTACTGACGTTTTTGATCATCAGTGGAATCTTCGTCGGGTTATATTTTCACCCGAACCTACAGGATACTAGTAATCAAAAGGAAATTGTACGTCTTATAGTAATATTCTTCTCTGTGTATTTTCACTAGCTATTTCACAAAATCCCATAGTTAACTACATCCCAAAAACATGTCTTTCGTCATATAACAAAGACGCCCTGTGAATTAATATTAACTAAATGTGCGTAGTATTATTTCGTAATAGTAATATTGCTTTTGTCATTTATTGTTATTGTCCATGTTGTCGAGAAGGGAATCATTTCCTGCACCGCC
Source organism: Branchiostoma belcheri (assembly GCF_001625305.1). Classification (NCBI taxonomy): domain Eukaryota; kingdom Metazoa; phylum Chordata; class Leptocardii; order Amphioxiformes; family Branchiostomatidae; genus Branchiostoma; species Branchiostoma belcheri. The sequence goes on from NW_017804464.1 coordinate 5,559,204, forward strand.
CACATACCCAAAGCTTGTTAATATATCTACAGGTCAGCCACCAAATACAATATTTCCACACCCGAAAGCATTGAAGTTTGCTATAATTATCTCGTGTGCTAGACCTAGATAACAAAGACAATCACGTCACCTCACCAGTCCCATATGAAAAAGACAATATCACTATAAAATTATTATCTAAAATATTTCAACAAAAGTTAAGACACTATTAATAATGAGGATAAGCTTAGACATAAAAATAAGCCAATTCCATTAATTAAACTGTGGTTTTGTACGATTTACGACATTCTACCCTCTACAGCCAACTCCATCCGTGGACACCCCCATCTCGACGGTTCATCCTGCCTGCTGCAGTTCTTGGGGGACGACAATACCTGATTTTATGTCCAAACCCACGGTGAGTTGGTTTTAAGTTAGTTTCCATCAACATGCAGCTACATTATATCAGAATATGTAACATTTTCACAGCAAGTGCAGGATAGTTGGCAGGTTGCATTGTTTTCTAAGAATTAGAGAATATGAAGGTTTAGGGTTCAAATCCCTAGCAGGTTCCAATGTTGGGTCCTCAAGGAAGACGCACCTATTTCTTTACTCATGTGAAAATGAGCGATATATTCTTACATGTGCTATGCACGTTTTCACAAAATGTTCTATTTTGGTTTTCTTACTTTTAACAAGGGTATGTCCTCGATACATATGTTTTTGCACTTATGCATTGCAAACTTGCAAGTTTATAGCCTTGTTCGTTGACAGGTGCGCAGTGTCAATACTGAACCGATAGCACCATCAAACTCGACTAGCTGGAGCACACAGCGCGTCACACTACCATCCGCCACGAACACCTTGCAAGGTAACTGTACTCAATATCAAAGTTAGTAGAAAGGGGAAAAGAATATGACGATATTTCCATATTTAAAAATAAAATATAATTTTACAACAATGACCTTATCATAAAATATTTGGACATATTGATTCTTATAGCAATAACCATTTATTTTTCTACTCAAAAAGCAAACTGTAAGGCAATAGTATGTGTATAATTATGTTGTTGTACATATGATTACGAGTTTCTAGAATCTTTCGTGTCGCTTTATTAATTTTTCGAATTGTGATTTGTACATGTTATGTTTTATTTTTAAATACTACTATTCATTGGGGCATAATAATACATATTAATGGTTTATTGTTTTAATTAAAACACAACAACACTGTCCCAAAAATGGCAGCCAGAGGCAGAATTGACACTGGGGCATCGCATTAATAGTATAAAACGTAATATTAAGCGATTACGATAGAAATAAACCATTACATTAAATGTGTATAAAATATTGTCAACGACGTTTCAAGTGCAAATTAATATCATAGCAGATAACAAAACAGAAACTGGTAACACTAAAATAAGTCTTAGGTTAAAAAAAGTGACAGTGTTACAAGCAGGCGGATCATGAAAGGAAGGGCACTATTCTGGTAACGATCAGTTCTGCTGCGAGGAGTGTTCAGTTTATACATTACAGCATTCTAATGTGACTCAAAAGAATCCAAGTCAACGTCTAGGAAATGACCTCTGTTGTTGCAGATTACTCTGTCGGAAACGTCAAACCAAAGAAGGCTGTGTTTGGTGGGTATGGGAAGGAACCTGGAAATTTCAACTCGCCGAGCGGAGTGGCCGTATCTACCGACAATGAGATATTCGTCAATGATATTTACAACAAACGGGTACAAGTCTTTAGCATGTCTGGGGTATTTCTCCGCCTCTTTCCAACCATCGTGCCGGGTAAAAAAGACCAAATAATTTACCCTCATGACGTTGCCGTTGACAAAGAGAGAAATGCGTGGGTAGTGGGGAAGTCTACAGATTCAATTAAAAGCGACGTTTTCGTGGTTCAGTACAGTCGAGATGGCCAGGCATTGACCAGGATTGATATTCATCGAGTTGCCATGTCCCCGAAAATAGCGGTGAACACACGAAATAACAAAATAATTGTGTTAGCTTCAAATGAAATCTTAATGTATCAATCCAACGGGTCATTTGACAGAAGTTTCCGCAAAGAGGGAAATGTAGATTTGAAATACGTCACAGCAGGAAGGGAGGGGAAAATCTTTATCACTGACTATTTAAAGTCAAAAGTCTACGTGTATAACGACTCGGGAGATTCCATTTTCACAATCACAGTTAGCAATCCCAAAGGCATTTGTACGGACAGAAAGGGTCAAATCTTCGTGGCAGACGCGGCCAACTCGCGGGTTGACATGTACACAAGCCGCGGGGAGTTTATCCGCACCGCGGTTAACATTAAGAACCCGTGGGGTATTGCTTTGGGACCTAAGGGGGATTTGGTAGTAACGGATGTATACAGCTCTACCGTAAGTATATTTCCTCACCAGATGCTTCTTCAGTAGGAGTATCATGGCGTACAGTATTGAGCTTGAAACCTAGCAATGCAACTGGCAGTTGAATACACTTTTTGACGATATCACTGTATGATAGCAGGCTTTGCGTTCAATAACAAGACAGGCAATTTAAAATACTCTTTTAAAAACTAATTAGGATTCATTTTCTTGGAGCAAGCTTAGAAAATTACAAGGTACCAGTAAGTTAACAAGAGAGCTAGTGGTCTACATGTACTTGTTGTGTGTTAGTCTTGTACAATTAAACAATGAGTTACTAAGATGTCAGGTACTAAGATGCCAGACCTCTATGAGAAAGCAGCAATAGGTAATAGCAGTGATATTTCAAACTCTGTTCTTACTAAGTTTCAGAAATAATGTACTGTAGCAAAAAGTTGTTTTCTTGCAGAGTTTTTTTGATTGCTAATTTGGAATTGCCTAACAGTGTGTGGGTTGATTTTTGACTGTTGAATATTCACAATAAAACAATATGTTTAGATCACTTTCTTGTCACGTTGCAAATTGGTCTCCTGGGTGTGCACGTGGCGCACGTCAATAATTTCCTTTCAAAATAATTAAGAAGGAAATTTCACTCTCAGTTAATAAAAATGATTTTAAATATTGTGTTAAGAAAAAAAAAACATTAATTAGTGATTACAGAAATGTCAAAGAAAAAACCAAACAAATCACCAAGACTGGGGGGCCCATCACGGTGTAAGAAGTAAGTTGGTTAACAGTACAGGTCTTACAGCTTCTACGCACGGTGCAGGATATCATAAATTTCTTTAAATTGCCATATTCTTATCTAAGTTGACGTTTCTTCACTATGTTCTTACTCATCTCCTTACTTCTGAAACTAGATTATATGGCTGATTTTACAGTTATAGTGATAAAAACGAAACGTCGTTCTCCTCAAAAGTTTTCATGATTTCTACTTTGGCATTGCCTGTGTGGGTTGATTTTTGACTGTTGAATATTCACAATAAAACAATATGCTTAGATCACTTTCTTGTCACGTTGCAAATTGGTCTCCTGGATGTGCACGTGGCGTACGTCAATAATTTTTTTAATTATTTTTTTCATTCCGAAACATGTAATCACAAGACGTGGTGACGACACACTCAAGTTTTATTCAACTTATATATCTTGTGGCGTTGTGTGGTGTGGTGGTACATCACTGGACTATGAAACGGGGAGACCCGGGTTCGATTCCGGGTCGTACCCGAACAAGTCCGAACATGCGCCCCGACGTTGTACCCTTGGGAAAGGTACTTTACACGACTTTCCTCACTTCACTCAGGTGTAAATGAGTACCTAGCTTCGGCTAGGGGCGTCCCTCGGATAGGACGTTAAATGGAGGTCCCGTGTTTGGGAGAGCCACACCCCACGCACGTTAAAGAACCCACCACACTTATCGAAAAGAGTAGGGGACCTTCCCGGTGTGAGTGGTTCAAACCTTACAGTCTGGTCTCGGGTTTGACATCTTTGAAAAGGTGATAGTCACCTGTTCTGTCAATCCTTCCAAAAATGTGGTAAATCGTCATAAAATAAAATAAATATTAATACCGACACCAACACAGGGACAGTACAATACTCATTTACACCTGAGCGAAGTGAGGAAAGTCGTGTAAAGTACCTTTCCCAAGGGCACAAGATCGGTGACATGTCAGAACCCGGGGCCTCTGGTTCCGAGTCGAGAACGCTGCCGCTGCGCCACACGACCCCACTGAATAATTTCCTTTCTAAATAATTGAGAAGGAAATTTCCCTTTCAGTTAAGACAAATGATTTGAAATATTGTGCTAAGAAGAAAAACACTAATAGGTGATTACAGAAATGTCAAAGCCAAAACCAAACAAATCACCAAGACTGGGGACCCATCACGGTGTAAGAAGAAAGTTGGTTAACAGTACAGGTCTTACAGCTTCCACGCACGGTGCAAGATATCATAAATTTCTTTAAATTGCCATATTCTTATCTGAGTTGACGTTTCTTCACTATGTTCTTACTCGTCTCCTTACTTCTGAAACTGATGACGAGATTATATGGCTGATTTTACAGTTATCGTGATAAAAACGAAACGTCGTTCTCCTCAAAAGTTTTTATTATTACCTCCATTTTTCATGGAGGTATTGTTTTTCGCGCGTCTGTGTGTGTGTGTATATGTGTGTGTGTGTGTGTGTGTGTTTCCGCACATTTGTAGTCAGCATAACTTCAGAACGCCTTTATGGATTGTGATATTTGGTATGTTGGTAGGTCTTAGGAAGCCAAAGGTCAAGGTCAAATATGCAGAACTTTCGGTTTGGTAAGGCAGGGAAAACAGATGCGGTTATGCAACAACACACCAGCGGTCAGTGCGCCAGTTTGATTAATGAGGTTCTCCCTCTGGAATAGGCTGACCTATATATTTCCGGCCAAAGGTGCTACCCTATTAGCTGTGTGTTTGAAAACAAAAGGCTGTGTTATTTTGTTCTGTACTGTAGTATACTGTGTAAAAACATTTACAAAAACTCATATATTTCACGGAGGTATGAGATCTCCGAATTCTTGTTTCTACTTTGGTATTGCCTGTGTGGGCTGATTGTTGACTGTGGAATATTCAGAATAAAAAAAAAGTATGCTCTGATTGCTTTCTTGTCACGTTGCAAGGTGGTCTCATGGATGTGCACGTGGGTGTACAAATGTACATGTTCGTCAATTATTTCCTGTCTCAATAATTGAGAAGGAAATGTTTTCCCTCATTTATGACAAATGATTGGAAATATTGTGCTATGAAACAAACATTTCATTTTCTTATAGTAATTACAAATATGTCAGTGTTTTGTATTGTAATCAATTAGGGGTTTGAATATCATGCCCGAACTAATGAGTCTGTTACGGCCGAGGAAAAGTTTGAACAGAAGAGGAAAATCTACCGTGTGGCTGGTGTGACCACATCCTCGCAACCCAAAATCATCAGCACCTAACAAACGAATCGCATCTACGATCATGGCCGAAGCACTCTACGATGTGATCTCAGAAGTCGCCACAGACATTCTCACATACCATGGAGATAGAGAGGAGAAGGAGGATAGTGTTGATGTTAGGTCTGTGAAAGGCGATGCTGCAGCGGTAAAGAAACGCTCACCGGTGGCACTCGGGCGGACCACCATGCAAAACACAGTGATCCGGAATCCGTCGTTCTCGCCAGACGCCCCGGATCCGGAGGACACCCAGGACGCACCGGATGCGATACCGAATGCTGACCAAGAAGGTGGCTCAAGTGAGAGATGTTTCCTTTTCAAAACATTCTTATCGTCAACTTTGTATGCATGTGTGCGTGTTTGTGTGTGTGTGTGTGTTTGTGTTAGTATGAAGGTTTGTGTGTGTTTCTGTGTGTGTGTGTGTTGCGAAATAGAACCCCTTGTTTAACACAGAGGTTTACAGTGATTATGTAACTTAATGCTGATCCTGTAAACCAAGTTCCCACTATTTTGACAAGGGCATTCATTATCATTTTCAGTTCATATTTCATCCATCTATAACTGCCTTAAGAAGCGACAAGAAGTTGAACCTTTAAAATAATAGATCACATTAGTATGTTAAGTGTTATTGCTGTATTCTTTTTCCCTGTTTATTCATGACCTGTACCTAGCTTGTTAGAGCACAAACGTACAACAAACTTTCAATCAAAATGAAATTAATGTTAACGCCATTGAGTTCGTTGTTAAAAATGTTAATAATAGATATAATGTTCCAGTGTGCAGATCTCGTTGGCTGGTTGCTGCAGTCATCACTGCCGTTGTTCTGACGCTTTTGATCATCAGTGGAATCTTCATCGGGTTATACTTTCACCCCAACGTGCAGAATAATCACAAGGTAAATATTTTGTGCATCTTCTACTTGCTTTTTTTTTCTCCAGCTATTTCAAATAGTTATAGGATGATGGACCTTAATCATATTAATGAGTCCCATTTATGAAACAACACCTTACGACAATATTATCTATCCTCTACAGCCGACACAATCCATGAACACCCCCAACTCGGCTGGTCAAAGTACCTGCAGCAGTTCTGGACTGACGACTGTGCCTGATCTCATGTCCAAACCCACGGTGAGTTGATTTTCTATCAAACTGGGTGTTAGCTGTGTTTTCTTTCGGCAGCCAGAAGCCCTTCGCCCGCCTGTCTAAAGTACCGATACGGGACCCGGGGAGTCGAGCCCGGGGGGAGTTTGGCCGGCCCTACACTAGACTCTATGTACGGCCGGCCAAACTCGATTCCCCGGGTCCCGTAGCGGTAATTTAGGCGGGCGAAGAGCTTATGGCTGCCGCAGGAAAAGGGCTAACGGCCCGATACTAGTGTGGCAACCAGGGTAATCAAACAGCAGCTACATTTAATATTTGTGCTCAAAAAAGCGAAAAAAGATAATGAGCCGCTTCCATACAGTCACCAACGTGACGGCGCTCATGGCGCTCTCATCGCGCTCTGACCAATTTCAGGTCGCAGAGAGAGCGTTGTGAGAGCGCCGTCTAAGTGGAATATTATACCTCAAACACTGGTAACGCGATTATATAGTAGCTGCTTTTACTATTATTCATTGCTAGTTTTACCATTTTTGGCAGGTTCGCACTGTCACTACTGGACCAACAGTGCCATTAGACCGTACCGGCTGGAGCTCAGAGGGTGCCACACTGACATCAACCTCCCACAGCACACCGCGCCTTACACTGCCGCCCACCACCATCAGCTTACAAGGTAACTATACTTAATATTGTACAAAGATTAAAGACAGTGACGCCGTCTCCATAGGCATATTTGGTTGTGATTTACTGAAATCTTCTGAGGAACATTTTTGAACAGTATTTCTAAGTTTGTTATAACTGGGTGTTATCTGTGTGTATAGTTCCATGCTACAGTCAAAAACCATAATTCATTAGGGATTATAAGAAAAGTAGTGCCAGAATTCGAAGGGCAGCAACCCAACCCCTCACAATTAAAGTCTAGGTATCAATGACTTGTTGTTGCAGAGTACTCTTCCGGAAACGTCAAACCAGAGAAGACTGTGTTTGGTGGGTATGGGAAGGAACCGGGAAAACTTAGGTCAGCCGCTGGAGTGGCCGTGTCTGCCGACAATGAGATATTCGTCAGTGAAATCAGGAACAAGCGAGTCCAAGTCTTTAACAAGAATGGGGTCTCTCTCCGCCTCTTTCCAACCATAATGCCGGGTAAAAAAGACAAAATAATGTACCCTCATGACGTTGACGTTGATAAAGATAGACATGCGTGGGTAGTGGGGAAATCAACCGATTCGAGTCTAAGCGACGTTTACGTGGTTCAGTACAGTCGCGATGGCCAGCCATTGAGTCAGATTGACATTCAGCGGCATGCCGTGTCCCCAAAAATCGCGATTGACGAACGAAACAACAAAATCATCGTCTTAGCTTTAGACAAAATCTCAATATATCAACCCAACGGCTCGTTTGACAGAAGTTTCGGCAAGGACAATGTCAATATGAAATACGTCACAACAGGAAGGGAGGGAAACATCTTTATTACTGACTATTTGTATTCAAAAGTCTACGTGTATAATAACTCGGGAGATTTGCTTTTCACCTTCCGTACATTCGGCAGTCCAAAAGGCATTTGTACGAACAGAAAGGGTCAAATCTTCGTGGCAGACGCGGCCAACTCGCGGGTTGACATGTACACAAGCCGCGGGGAGTTTATCCGCACCGCGGTTAACATTGCAAACCCATGGGCTATCGCCTTGGGACCTAAGGGGGATTTGGTGGTAACGAATGTATACATCTCTAAAGTGACAATCTTCCCTCCACAAATGCTGCTGCACGGAGCCTAGCACTGCATTACACAATATGGCGATTGCAACTAACATCACATGAAAAATTACACCACGTACTCCAAAAGATTTTAATTACGTAAAAATCATACACTTTCGGAAAACTTTAACCTCAAACACTGAAGCTCCACTGCAATACTCAAAACAGCCACTAGGAGGCTCATTATCAAACTTGACCTGCATCTTTCTTGTCCCTACGTAACCACTAAATAACAACCATCTGCGTTTTCTTAAGGCTTTTGAGGCCCACGCCAACTTTCATCTCGGATAGCGCCCGAACGGCTTGCGCTAGAACCGTCAAATTTAGTGACTTCCTAAAAAAATATTTGGCAACAATTTCATGTTAATTAGATAAGTTCCTGATTTTTCATGTTGCAATGGCAACGGGTTTCTGACAGGCATTTTTTTTAAATCTGTAATTTTGGCTCAAACATAAAATTTTTTCTAGGTTTTATGTTTTAATTAGGTTTAAATTAATTTTGTTACTACATCATTCTCTAAAGATTTGGTGGCCCTACGATAAATGGTCGTTGAGTTACAGGGGGCGGCCTCAAAAGCACCCCCCCCCCTTTCGGTCTGAGCATGCCCAAAAAAGCCCGGTCTTAATAGGTTAAAATCAGTCTTGTTGGGGTCAGTATATCAGCACACGATGTTCTATTGAAGTGATCATTTGTAATCATGTGTCAGAGGTTAACGTTGTTGATCATTATAAATTTAATGCAAATTATTATCTTTAATCAATGTGCACATTTATGTGTGTTAGCTGCAAACATGTAACGGCACTAGTGCTGTTTGAAGAAAATGTTGACAATATTATTCTATGATAACACGCTCCGTATCTCTGATCTTAGTGGATTAAAACAATAGTAATGGTTTATCCGGTATACAATGTAACTGGCCGAATTTTAGCCTTATAAGAAAGTTAGTGGTGTACCGTACACCTGAGTATTTTATAACTAGACAGGCCATTGAACGTGCTATTGTAACAACTAAAGATTAATTCTTAGAACACGTGGTGGACGTTACGTAACAGAATATTGACAAAAAATATGGTGTGCCAAGATAGTCGTCTACTCGTTGTTTGTTAGTCTGTGCATAGTCTTATCTTACAATGAAATAAGTAAGGAATGGCTATGATTTCAGAAGTCCATAAGATATCAGAAATATGTTTTAGAAGTAGCAGTTTAAGTGCTGTTTGAAAGTTACTGAAAGTTACTGTGGCAGATAGTTACCGTAACAGATGAAGTTACTGTCATTCAGACTTTTCATTAAGCCTTATTTGAAAGTAAGTGGTGTGCGTAGTATTGAAAGTGAGTAGTCATCTACTCGTTGTGTGTTAGTCAGTGAACAGTCTCTTCTCTTACAATGAAATAAGTAATATATGGGATGGCTATGATTTCAGAAGTTCATGAGATAGCAGCAAAATGTGATTGGAGTAGTAGTTTAAGTGTTGTTTGAAAGTTACTGAAAGTTACTGTGGCAGAAAGTTACCGTAAAAGATGAAGTTACTGTCATTCAGACTTTTTTCATTAGGCCGAATTTCAGCCTTATTTGAAAGTAAGTGGTGTAACGAACACCTGAGTATTCGGTAGTATAGTAGTAATTAAGTAGTTTAAGTGCTGTTTGAAAGTTACTGAAAGTTACCGTGGTAGAAAGTTACCGTAATAGATGAAGTTACTGTCATTCAGACTTTTCATTAGGCCGAATTTCAGCCTTATTTGAAAGTAAGTGGTGTACCGAACACCTAAGACTTATTCTATAACTAGACAGACCATTGAACGTGCTATTGTCACAACTGAAGATTAATTCTTAGAACACGCAGTGGACGTTACGTAACAGGAAATTAACAAAAAATATGGTGGTGCAAGATAGTCGTCTACTCAATGTGTGTTAGTCTGTTGTACAGTCTAATCTTGCAATGAAATATGGAATGGCTATGATTTAAGAACTCCATAAGATAGCAGAAATATGTGGTAAAAGTAGTAGTTTTTAAACTTAAAAGTGCTGTTTGAAAGTTATTGAAAGTTACTGTCAGTGACAGAAAGTTACTGTAACAGATGAAGTTACTGTCATTCATACTTTTCATTAGTGACGAATGGTTGCTTAGACATCATTATTCATGTTATTGATATTTTCTGCGTGGGTTGGTTGGTTGTCAATTTAAAATTCTGATTGTAAATTGCTGAATACTCACAATAAAGCAATATGCACTGATTGCTTTTTTGTCCAGTAGCCTCAAGTTGGAAACTTTAAAGATTGCATCATATTTCACAAAACATAAATTAAATATATATGTACTAATTTTATTCGTTAAAATATTGTTTTGCTTCTGCAAAATATGCGGGACACTATAATTCCGGGCAGATACTCTTATTGCAGACTACCTCTCACTTTTAAAGCATAGTTTGTCCTCTGAACATTTGACATTGCATATTCATGATATTGTGACATAGAGGATGACAACAACTATGTACATGTAGATAACAGTGATAATGCCCTAGGGATCAGATTATTTCTACAGATTTCTGCAGAAATCTCCACCCTATGCAGATATATGTTTCTGGAAACAAGTACCATACATTACAATCAATTACCATTTATGGTTCCAGTCTTTTGGTAGCATGGAAGCATCAAGCAGGTGTGCTACAAATAAAAAGGCAGGCATCCAGGCTAGATGAATTCCATATCCAAACAGGCTCCTACTGTCTAAGATTACTGGGCACAGACCACTATTTCCAGTCCATGTTGAAATTATGGAAAACATCTAAGAACTGAGCTGTCAAAAATCACCTACTTGAGTGTTCACTACTTGAGTAGTATCCACACATACCAAGAAAAAGGCTGCTTTCAGTTGGTTTGGATTGTGCTTGTTAACGGTGTCTCAGAATGGGCCTTCTGGGCAGCACGAAATAGTGACCTTTACTCTACTTCTAAAGAGGAACACAGGACACCTCCTTCTCCTTCCCCAGCCGAGGGGTGTCCGTGAAGAACACTTCCTTGTAAGGGACATGCTGCTCAAACAACAGGAGCTGTGGGAGGGGGACAGAAATATTAGCAATACACACATATAATATGTGAATCTATCATGATAGTTCATCTGTGTTGGTAGTTACATGTTTAAAGTTAAAACTTTTGGTCCAACACAAAAATTCTGGTCGAAAGCTCTAGGTGAGAGAATTTTTGTGTTGGACCAAAAGTTTTAACTTTAAACAATATGTGGATGTGATGTACCGACTGTGACAGGAGCTGGCATTGTTTTGACCCAATACATTTGACCCAGTGTTGACCTCACACTTCAGAGAAGCCACGTGACAAGCTTCACTGGGCCAGTCTACTGAGGAAGACCAGAGTGACTAGTTGAAAGCTCCAGCTAAAAACAATCCTTGTGCTGGAACAAACGTTTTAACTTTAGACAAGTCATATATACTATACTACCAAATTACTGACGAACTTTCTTTACAGTACATACATATGTATAGTTTACTCACAATATGAAAGTGGTCAATTTTGTATACTGTAAATGCTTTAGTGGTAAACGCTATACTGGATTACTGAATGTTGTATCATGAAAAAATCTTTTTGAAATCTATGTAATTTGATACTGCTTTGATATGGCTTTTCAAGCATATAGGTTTCTATAATGTTAGGGAGGTTTCCACAGTCAAGTCCTGAAGCAATTACATGTAAAGTTGCACACACGCCAGGTAGCAATGTTTTGGGATCCATACTACAACATTTAAAGATTCACATAATAATGCAGTAATAATGCAAACTTACCTGATTGTCTCCTTGCTTGAGGAATGGTGCAGGGACATATAGTGTCTCCTGAGGTCCGATGTGCCAGTACCTCCCCAGATTAAAACCATTCAAGATGGCCACACCCTTCCCCCATCCCTGCAAACAAGTGTATATACAGCTTTAACAGGCACTAATTAAAGCTTCAGTATTACATGTATGTGCAATAATGAAAAATAACTGTACATATACATTCAAAAGATTGTATCACTGTAACATAACACACATTTAAATTAATTTTGGATGATGTTTAATACTTACATACTTAAGTAGCATTTAACATATTTGTGCATAAGATCAAAATCCATGCATTTAGGGATGGCAGACTTCATCCCCTTTCCCTTAATGCTTTTAGACCATTATAAAAATGAACCATTTTTCTTATGTCTAATAAGAATTCCTGACAAGTTTCTGAAAAATTACAGAAAATTTTCTGAAAAAAATTTCTGAAAAAAAATTCTGAAAAAAATTCTGAAAAATTGCAAAACTAGCCTTTCTCACCTTCTTCATGTCCAGAAATGTGTCCTTGGGGTCTTCAGGGATGGAGAAGTTGATCAGATGGAATGATGGGAAGGGTATTTCTGCTGCATCAGTCAGTTCCTTCCAGTCTGGTGACTCCACTAACCTGAAAAAATACATAGCATGAAAGTTCATCTGTGTTGGTACAAGTCATTATGAAATAAAGACAGTCACTAAGCTTTAACTTCCAACACCAAGTACAAAGAATTGGGACTTACCCCAAATTTTCGGTTGACTCCATCAACCTTGTTAACATACATGACACATAGACTTTTTTTGCTGGAAGCAAAACTGGACTAAGTCTTGCAAATTTAGTCAATTTTTAACGTAGTATCAAATGAATCCTATCCCATAGCATACTGATATTTTTGCAGCAAAAATGTGCTGAGCCTGACGGAAATGTTTTGTATCATTACATGTATGGTTCTAGCTATCAACTTAATAAAACGCCTCATGTAGCTTGTCTCTGGACTATTCCAAACACTCCAACTCTTAAAAAATGTGCTAAAACATCAGACAGATTTCCTAATCCAGAATATTTTTTTTGTTTGTTTTGCTGCCCTGAAATTGCATTGGATACCATTAAATTCTATATGTTGATTTAATTGGAAAACCCCTATGTTCTGACACAAGTAATAATGTTCTAATGTTCCAGCAGTTTGTGGATGTGCAAGCAAAGCTGGCCATTGGTTTGAAGAACATTTTTATTGAACAGGCCTATCTGGTACATGTGCAGGCCTACATTTTGTACCTTGTTTGGAATTCTGGCTTGAGCTCCAGAGGGAAGATTTCCCAGGTCTCTAGTGGGTCAGTGTTCAGCAGTACCTCTCCTACAAGTCCTGTGTAAAACAAAAAGAATACATCACATGTATAAGCATAGAAAATGCAATGAATCAAACTGCAAAATGCTTGAATATAGAATGTGTCAATAGTCAGTAATTTGTTGTGACCAAAAACTTAGTACAATAATATTAAGTATAATAAAATTTTTTTTTATTATTATTTGATGTGTAACATACATGTAAGTCAAGAAAAATATCATATTTCATTGAGATCCATGCAAATGGACATGGGCACCAAACCCTATGCTCTGCATAGAGCACAGGAGACCTTTTTTTGAGATCCAGGTCTCAAAGGATACATTGAAACATTGCCATAAAGAAAGAAAATCCATTAAAAGCACTACATATATAGTATAATAGCTGCATGCAATAGGAAACAGCAAAACAAAAAACCCATATCTTTCTGAACAATATTTGAATCACTTCTTTTATTACCACAAGTTAAATATTCTTTACTGGCTTCTATAGAAGCAGAAAAATCGATGACAGAAAATGAGACTTTTGTGATCCTTTTTTTACTTTTATATGTCATTGAATACACAGAATTTTGTACCTTTCCTTTGGTCCAACAGTGCATCCCCCCTGTTCACTCCAGTCACACTCTCCAACAAAAACTTCTTGACTCCGTCCATGGTCTGGGCAAAGTTTACCCTGCCCTGGTTCTCTACTAGGATGTCCAGAATGTCGTTCTCCTGATTGAAATATAACAGAATCCTGCTTTAGAGAGTCAAGAGACTCTTTCTACACAACCAAGTCTTGTGACGTTTCGATGACCATCTGTCACCTTTCTCAGGGCAATTCTGACTGGTTCATAATCACAGGGTCACCAAAATGTCTGCTGAATACTTGGTTGTGTAGAAAGAATCTCTTTACTCAGTGACTTACCAACCTAATAAAACTATTCAATGCCTGTTTAAGAGAGTTTACAAAATATTATACACTCAGATTCTGGTCAAACGTTATGAAGTAAAGAATAAGTGCATTAATATTACGCGGTCAACCAAAAAACACAGATAGTCAGTTTTGTTCTAGTATTTATTGCCTTCCCACCACAAATACATGACACCATGAATATGCATTTTTTCTGCTACAGAGTTGTTTCAAATACAAACTTTCTTATAGTACAGTACTACAAAAGCATATTTCCATGGCTACTACAAAAAATAAGGAGGTTAAGGACTAGTAAGAGTGTGTTTATTTTGTATTGTTTTGTTTGATTTTTCTGTTATGTCATTCTGTATCATATGTGATATCGTAACATTGCATACTTTTGTTGTTAATCGTCCTTTGTATACCCAGCATTGCCTGAAAAACAGGTTGTTATGAGTATTACTGCTGGTGAAATAAATAAACTGAAACTGAAGACTTTACCTTGAACCCTGACAAAGTGATCTCTCCAACTCTCCAGTTCAGCATGCCTGACTCCTTACCATTCACAAATATCTGCAGGGGTAGAAAGACGAAAAACTATAATTTCATTTTTAAAACAAGTCATGCAGGTTTATCCAGACACAGGCCCATACTAGCTTTATAGCCAACCCTATGCCTTTGTTTTATAGCTTTGTCTTTGCTGTGTGCAAAACGTATGGCGATTTTGTACAATCTCAAGATATTCTTATATAATTAGCCAAGTAGGACATACTACTACTATTAGGTATTTTGTATGCATCTCATCTTAATGTGCAAACTTCACTTTGGGGTGATTGTAGGGGTTGAAAGCTTAACCTTCAAGAGAAAAACCCTGTCAACGTATGCACAATATGTTCAGCCATTTGCTGGCTTGCTATAGGAAGTTGACATTGACTATTATAAGATCAACTGGTTTAAATTGTGTCACTTGACACTGTAAGGATTTTGGACACTGAACAAGACTAAATTTTAAGAGAGGTAAAGGAAGTCATATACATGTACATCAGGGCCCATCACTCTTTATTGAACCGCAATGGGGGCTGACTTCATCTACCAGATACCTTTGGCCAGGTGTTGACGTCACACTTCAAAGAAGTCACGTGACAAGTCTCACTGGGTCAATCTACTGAGGAAGACCAGAGTTACTGGTCGAAAGTGCTAGGTAAGAGAACTTTTTTTGTGTTGGACAAAAAGTTTTAACTTTAAACATGGTTCAAATTGTATATTTTTATATTTCCTGGTTTATCAGAAAGCTGTAAGCTGTAAGCTGACCTGTGCTCTGTCCCTGACATCACACTTGAGAGTGACAGACTCTGTGGCCGGTGTGTGGGTAAGTTTGTGCCTGTACAGGATGTAGCCATACGACTGCCCGTTGTCATTGTTGATGGGGAGCATCTCCATGGACATCACCTTCTCACTCCTGATTGGCTATAGAACATGATTGGATTGGATTTGATCATCGCTGTCTCACTACTGATTGGCTATGGAACAAATGACATCATGTAACGTTACATGTATGTGATTTGATGTATTGAAATTGTATTATTTGTAACAATATTATTATAACAATATATGTGGAACAAATGCAGCTGATGCTGGTGTTATGTCCCACACATAGAAACAAATACAAGACAGACTAATATACATGTGCATGTACTTATTTTCACTTGAGTTATAAAATATAAGTGAAGAAAGTTGTGCCTTTCCCAAGGACACAAGATGGGTGGCATGTCATGACTCAAACCCGGGACCTCTTGATTCTGAGTCGAGCACTCAACCACACGACACCTCCATTTACATGATAAAAAAAATTGATATTGTCAATTTAGCTATATTTTTGGTTAAAAGAGTATGTTCAAATTCAGTACCTAGTGCAAAAAGTGGCTAGAGCAAATCTGTATGAGCTTGCATATGAGCTATGCAAGAATAGAAAATTACATGCATGATTGTAATCACTATAGGAGAGTACAGTTTATGTTAGAAATCTTTTTCTACAAAATTTTATTACATTCCGTTGTTGTATTATGTAATATTTGAGTGGACTCCAGGAAGACTAGTGATTGTAACAAACCAAACCAAACTAGAGCTGCATAACAATTTAATACACTTACCTCCCCCAGCACCTTTAAGGCATCTTCAAATGTGATGTATTTTTCAACAGGAAATGGACCTGAAATCATGGTATCAAAACAAAGTAGACTCAGAGGTGAATGAACAATTTACTATAATTATGTAATTATATAGTTTTGGAAGAGGAAAAAGATTCTTCTATGTTATTAGAGATGCCAGTTTATCTGATTCTACTAACCATAGCTAGGAACATCTCTCTTAAAACTAAACTGTGAATCTTCGAGTCACACGTAAAGTCCATCCTGTTGTATGGCTGTGAGACGTGGGGACTGACACAAGCAAACATCAAGAAACATCAGACGTTCATCAACGCGAGACTCCGCTACATACTCGGGATCTGGTGGCCTAGGAAGGTCAGTAACCAAGACCTTCTGGAGATTGCAGGCCAAAAACGAGTAATAGTGGAGATGACCATCAGAAGACGTAAATGGAGATGGATTGGTCATACACTAAGGAAACCCCCAGAATCCATCACTAGAACTGCCCTTGAATGGAACCCCAAGGGACAAGGAAGAGGGGAAGACCGCGGCTGTCCTGGAAGAGAGGTGTCAGGAAGGACCTAACAGCAGCCAACACCTCATGGCACGAGGTTAAGACGATCGCAAGAGACCTAGGGAGGTGGAGAGCGTTCACTGAAGCCCTGTGCTCTAGGATGGGCGAAGAGGATGAAGTCAAGTAAGTAAGTCACTAACCATAGCTGCTTTTCTCTGTAGCTGGTGGAACATCAGGCAACTCACTTGGAACTGTAAAGATTTTTTAAAAAGTTATCCACAATTTCCTTTAGTTAGGCCACACCAATTCAATTTCTTGGTTAACGGATTTGCCCGCTTCATTTTTTTCTGATTTTGCAAAAAAAATCAAAATTTAGAATCAACTGCAAAATGCTCATATTTTGCCCTGAATAGTTGAAAACAGTCCTTTTCTTTCTAGTTGTTACAGTTATTCCATCTTTCAATGCAGTGAAGTTAAAAGTTAAAAATTTAAAGTTCAAAATTCATTGTTTAAATTTTGAACCAGCCTGGTGTGTTGACTTCATGGCTCCTATCGTACCATTTTGGGTCATAAGAGGATGCTTAGGCCTGTTTTTATTTTTAATTTTTTTTCGCCCGCCCGCTCCATCATTTTTCTAGAAAAAAATCTGTTAACCAAGAAATTAAATTGGTGTGGCCTTATCTATATTATATAGTATAAAACAAAATAAAATACTTCCTATTTTGCCTTGAAAATTTGAGGAAAATGTCACAATTTCCTACAAAATAAAATATGCTACTAAACATGGATGAAAAGTGTAAGAAATTGCATCAAATCTCAACTATCCTACCTGCTCCCTCCATTGCCAGTGTCTGCAGGAGTTCCCTTGTTTTGTGGTACTTTGGGGTTGGATCTCCTGCTTCTGACAGTGGAGCATCATAGTCTGAAATAGAAATTTTTAAATACTGTATATTTCTTATATATATATATTCATTTTATTTTTTATTAAATTTGTTATAGAAGGAAAAAGGAGGTTTTTGAAAATTCTTTCAGTTTTAATGGTTTGCAGTGTAGAAATGACAGCAAAAATAAAATATTAATTTTTCAAGTTCAATTTATTTTTTTTTATTTATTCACATATATTTATTGAGTATGAGGCAAAAAGCAAAATTTGCTTATATGACACCTTCTACTCAAAACATACAATGAGTATAAAACACATAGACAAGATACAAGCATAATTACAAAGTGGATAAAACCAAGATAAACACAAACAAGACAAGTTCATGATTTATCAATTACGAGAATCTACCCGTACGGTAAATGAAGTTTTGGACTACATGAAAAACATTACAGTTTTGTAGGTGTGAGATTGATGTGGACCCTCGAAGTAGTTCAATTCCCAATAGGTAACAATAAAATGTAGTTTATAATTTTTTTGACATCACTAACCGTAACTGGTGACATCTGGTTTGTACCCGTTGATGTAGTTGGCTCCGTTCATGAATCCAAAGTTGGTGCCTCCGTGGAACATGTAGAAGTTGACAGAAGATCGTAGCCTCAGAATGTCTCCTAACAACTGCTCAAACTCTGAGGAATAAAACATGATGTTTACATAAAATGTATTTGCTGTCATATTTGTTAGTGATTAATGCTCAAAGTTATCACCACCTCTAGTAAGGGAGCCAGTGAAAAGATGCATAATATTAGACTGAATCAGCAACAACTTCATGTTAATGAATAAAAGAATATGAAAAAGTTTAGACTGAAAATAGATGCATTCCCAAATGTGCAAGTATACAATGTATGTGTAAATATGTACTAAATACATTGTATTTTACTTTTGGGAATGCATCTATAGCAGCAATACCTGTGCTGCAGTGCAATGTGAACCAGTCAGAATTGCCCTGAGGAAAGTTACGAGATTATGGCTTCCAAAACGTCCGCTGAATAAAAGACTTGGTCGTGTAAGACAGAGTCTTTTTACTCAGTGACATAATTATTATTGTTTGCATGAATTATAGTTAGACTTACTTTCCACATGTAGTTTGTGGTGGTCTCTGCCCCAGTGGTCAAACCAGCCTGACCAAAACTCCATCACCATCATGGGACGATTGGGCTGGACACACATGTAGAGGATTAAAGGCGCATGAGGATAATTTGAACCAGATTAAAAGACAACCATATACGTTGTAAGAGAGAGAAAGACAGAGAGACAGAAACAGAGAGAGAGAAAGAGAGAGAGAGAGACAGATAGACAGACTGAGAGACAGACAGAGAGACAGAAATTAGAGAGTGGTTTATTCAGCCTTTGCAGCACCAGTTTCTGTACACAAAGTTTAACAAATAGTATCAGGACTTAAGTAATATAAATCACAAAAAAGAATAAGAACAAATCCTGGAGAATCACTAATATCAGAACTTAAAATTCTATTCTTATTTATTTATTATTTATCATACATTTATTAACAAATTTACATTTACTATCATTCAGCAAGCAAACACAATAATGTAATGTACTGTTGAGCATGTCATTACGCTGTATCTGGCACTTCAGGAGAAACCAGTAAATTTTCTATCAGAGTGGAAGATATATATGTATGTGACCTGGTAGCATATTATATATGATATTATGTAAGTCAATGTCACATAATGAGAGGCTGTATATTAATTAGGTACATGTCAATATTAAACATTTCAAGAAATGCATTGTTACCTGGATCTTTTTGAGAGCACCCAGCTGTTTTTTGGGATTGAAGTTGAAGTTTGCTGTCATCAGCACTGTTTTGATAAAAGACAGAAAAAAGAAAATTTAGTTTTATAAACAACAAAAGGTAAAGGTAAGCAACGAAAACAACATCAAAGAGGAAATTCCTATTTGTCATATTCGTTACACTCAGGCCATACATTTGAATTTGTTGGTTCTCAGATGTTTCTAAAAATATTTGATATTATAATTATTATTTTTATATACTGGAAAAAACAAAGAAAATTGAAAATTGAAAACAAAGCACGAGCGCTAAGTTTATGCCTTGATGCACTTTAAATGGTGTGAGAATACATTAGTTGAATTACATGTGATTAAGTTTTTCTACATGTACCAGCCCTCTGCTTTTGTTATGTCTCCTGCTTCCTATATTTTTACCTTGAATATCTGAGAACCAAGTAATGAATGAATATATCTGGCCAAATACTGAACAATTACACCTGCAATCATTATGTTTACCGAAGGAAAACATATTGTTTTTGCTCCATTTCTTCTTCCTCTTCTTCTACTTCTGTTCCAAACACTAACCTCTGACCTGGCCAATGGCCTCTTTTGTTGACGTCTGTCACCATAGTAACTGGTGTAGGGTTACATACAATGTTGCAATTTCATAGTAGGCATTTAGGCTCCTGTCACCATATACATGTACATGTATGTGAATGTGTTTGAGTAAGCATTAACAGATCAGACCATATCCGAAGGTAAACATGATGCATTTGCTTTGCAAATGTTACTTTAAAATTTCTAGTTGTTATTGTATCTGGCCATGGATTATCATAAACACATTACATGTTTCACGGTCGCATTAAACAGTTATTACAGTAATGATTTGTACAATTAGTTCCTTTTCTCACTATTTTCTTGGAAGATTGACTGTCATTAAAAAAATTATTGCAGAAATGGTTAATATCACTAAATTAAAGAAGATATAATCAAGTCACCTTTCCTGAGCAGTTTGCTGTTAGATGATGTTTGCATTGTCAACCGTGACTTTTGTTGAAATGGAAAGAAGCAAAAATTAAAAGACTTTGCTTCCTGACAACTCATTTTAAGACAAGAAAGGGCCCAGAAAGCAATTAAGAAAATAAGGCCATACCAATTTAATTTGTTGGTTCTCAGATTTTTTCAGAAAAAATATGAAGCGAATGAGGGCGAAAAAATAAAAATAAAAACAGGTCTAGGCATCCTATTATAGCCTCAAATGCTACGATAGGAGCCACCAAGTCAACACAAAATACTCCATTAATATTTTAACAATGAATTTTGAACTTTTAATCAAACCACTACATTGATAGACAGAAAAACTGTAACAACTAGGAAGAAAAGGACTGTCCTCAACTGTTGGGGGCATAATATGAGCATATTTGAGTTGATTCAGAACAAGAATTTTTTTTCAAATCAGAAACACACGAAGAGGCGAATTCGAGAACCAAGAAATTAAATTGGTGTGGCCTAAACTGCAGATTTCTAGTGAGGCCACACCAAGTAAATTTTATGGATGACGTCCACGCGTGCATTGATTTTGGCCTGTTCCTAGAAAAAAAACCCCAAGAAATTCCGCTTCCTGTAACTATGACCAAAGTGTCACAACAGTGCCACAAATCGTCAGATTGACGTGAAACCCGTAACACGAAAACAGGACAGGACGACAACTGCTGTTCCACCTGATTTATTGCTGTTTTGATGATGAATAAAAGACTTCTTGCTTGTTACACTGTGTCACCTGATTCAATTTGTGTCCTAACATTTGTCGTCTCTTAGTATTTTTCTGATCTAGGCCTCTTGTTTTTTAGGGCCCTTCTTGTTGTTTTTTTTGCCCTCTCGCATTAGATTTAGGGTCTCCAAAGGACGTCATCCATAAAATTTACTTGGTGTGGCCTGATCTAAAAAGAGAGAAATCAAGCAGAAACCATCAGCCAAAATCGAATTCTTACCACCAGGGATGCGGCCTTTGTTGAAGCCCCAATCATTGTCAGAGGTGAACAGAAGTTCACAAATGCCTCTACTTTCCATAGCCTATGGGCAAACAGAATAAATGAGCTAGAAGCAGAATAATTTAGTGTTTGAGCCTTCACCAAGGTGCCACCATCACCAGTCAAGCTGAAAACTGCAAGAGTGTTTACATGTATGGGATGGTTAGTATACTTCTTATTGTAAGTAAATTTAGTTGTGTACATCTACATGTACATGCATGTTTGTGATTGATAAGTAGTTACAGAATTGCAGAATTTGGGCTTAAATTTGGGCTTACTTTGTTCTAAACAAAAAGTAGGTAACTGATGGACAACTTTACAGACTTGCTTGGACTAAGGGTTTTTATCTTGCTTTCAAAGTTTGTGAATAATTACTTATTATATTAGTTAATCAGAATGGATAATATTATCATTATGGAAGTAGCTTTTTCAATGAAATTTTAAGAGGATTTCATAAAAGCAATTGTAAAAAAGGATTGTAGTTATCATATATATTGACCTATAAAGTTTGTATTTTGTGTACCTATCATAGGCTGCCTTGGATACCAGCGCTATACGGTGGGTATCCAAGATTGATACATAAAATGAGACATAAAAGGTGAAAACATGCATGTACATGTACATGTACATAATACATAATATTATACATATGAGAGAGAATGGTAAGTTAGTAAAGTTGCTTATATTTCCTACCCCCTGGGATGCAACCCCTCTCCAATCTTCCAATGTCACCTCCATCAGAAGTCAGTAGTAGCTCCTCAATGCCTCTGTTTTGGATGGCCTATAACATTTCATAGATAAGCAAGGAAAGAACAGTGATCTGGAACTGTATTGTATTACATTTCTTAGCTATGTAGAGGGACTTGTGAACCTGGTGTCACCTCTCAGAAGATGAACTGACCTGGATTATAAACTATAAATTATACACTTTCCATAATTAAGTGTGGTTCTGTTTAGAACTATGTAAAGTGTTCAGTGCCAAGGACAGATCTGTTTACAGCTATGTGAAGTGTTCAATACCAAGGACGGATTTCTTTACAACTATGTGAAGCGTTCCAGTACCATGAACAAGTCTTTTTACAACTATGAGAAGTGTTCAGTACCAAGGACATGTCTGTTTATAGCTATGTAAAGTAATCAGTACCAAGAGCAGGTCTGTTTACAGCTACATGTATATGAAGTGTTCAGTACCAAGGACAGGTATTTTTCATATCTATGTGAGATTTCAGTACCAAGGAAAGGTCTAATTACAACTATGTGAAGAGTTCAGTAACAAGGACATGTCTGTTTACAACTATGTGAAGTGTTCAGTGCCAAGGACATGTCTGTTTACAACTATGTGAAGTGTTCAGTACCAAGGACAGGTCTGTTTACAGCTATATGAAGTGTTCAATACCAAGAACAGGTCTGTTTACAGCTATATGAAGTGTTGAGTGCCAATGACAGGTATTGTTCATAACTATGTGAGGTTTCAGTACCAAGGAAAGGTCTAATTACAACTATGTGAAGAGTTCAGTAACAAGGACAGGACTGTACACAACTATGTTAACTATGTTAAGTGTTCAGTAACAAGGACATGTCTATTTTTCGCTATGTGAAGTGCTCAGTACCAAGAACAGATCTGTTTACAACTATGTGAAGTGTTCAGTACCAGGGACAGGTCTGTTTACAATTATGTGAAGTGTTCAGCACCAAGGACATGTCTGTTTACAGCTATGTGAAGTGTTCAGTACCAAGGGCATGTCTGTTTATAGCTATGTAAAGTAATCAGTACCAGGTCTGTTTACAGCTACATGTATATGAAGTGTTCAGTACCAAGGACAGGTCTGTTTACAATTATGTGAAGTGTTCAGCACCAAGGACATGTCTGTTTACAACTATGTGAAGTGTTCAGTACCAAGGACAGGTCTGTTTATTATTATGTGAAAGGTTGAGTACCAAGGACAGGTCTGTACACAACTATTAAAGTGTTCAGTACCAAGGAAAGGTCTAATTACAACTATGTAAAGTGTTCAGTAACAAGGACAGGTCTGTACACGACTATTAAAGTGTTGAGTACCAAGGACAGGTCTAGTTATGACTATGTGAAGTGTTCAGTACCAAGGACAGGTCTGTATACAACTATGTAAAGTGTTCAGTACCAAGGACACCTCTGGTTACAACTATGTGAAGTGTTCAGTACCAAGGATATATCTGTATACAACTATGTGAAGTGTTGAGTACCAAGGACAGGTCTGGTTGCAACTGTGTTGCATGTTTAGTACCAAGGACAGGTCTCTATACAAGTACTTGTATGTGAAGTGTTCAGTACCAAGGACAGGTCTGGTTACAACTATATGTGAAGTGTTCGGTACCAAGAACGGGTTTGTTAACAATTACTCCAGAACTTGTCAAGTCTCTATTGATTCTGTCCTACCTGTTTGACAGCGGTCAGATATTTGTCGTCCCTAGCGTAGGAACCATACTCGTTTTCCACCTGCACAGCAATGATGGGTCCACCTTCTTTATACTGCAAAACGAAAACACCAGAAATACCATATAAATCTGACCTTTTACAGTGATCTATTTTGACATACAAATTTTAGTGTTTATCTTAAAGTGATCAACATGTATTATTGGGCCCCATACAAATCTGTCAATGCAAATAAAAATGCCAACAAACATCCCATTGTTATGATACATGTACCTGGAATGGTTTGATGATGGGTAGGAGGGCATCAAAGAACCTCTCCACTGCCTCCATGTAGGGTTGGTACGTGGTGCGAACCCGCATGTTTGGGTCTCTCAGTAACCAGCTGATGAGAACAATAGAAAAAACACAATGTAACAAAACAAAACACTTCAAATGTTATTGACTTATGACCATACTACAGTAATTATGTCCTTGGCTGTAGCATATCTTAAAACCCTTGTCCTGCGGAGCACAACAATTGCTGTTCTCCACATACAGTACCATCTATATACCACCCTGTATACTATAGGTACAATTTGGGGGCATGCAACGCATCACACCGCAGCAAAACGCAACGAATGTGG
>NW_017804464.1:5586704-5604830 GCF_001625305.1 Branchiostoma belcheri
TCAGTCATTGGCAAATTTCTACTATTTCTCAAGAAGCCTGGAGCCCTGGTAGAGGCTATGTCAAATTCTAAAAAGATAATTAGAAAATAACGTTTTACCTGAAATAGTGGATAGCTCCGCTCAGTAGCTGTACGGGCTTTCCGTCTAGAGTAAAGTTCTCTCCCTCTGCTACAAGACCGGTTCTCTCCGTCCCTTCTGTCGCCATGTTGGAACTTAAGAAATAATCTCTCTTTTTTTTCGCCGAGCCAACTTTTTACACTCAAGTGGGCGTGTTCATCAAATTAGATAGGAAAATAATATGATATAAAACTCAGCTCAATTTCACTTGAACTACCCAAAATAGGACACAGAAAGACTGGGTAGAATTTCTCAAGCAGCGTTTGCTCCTACTGTGAAGATTCTTAAAGTACAAAATGGACAAAGTTCACGTAAATTTGCAATAGGGGACAAAGTGCAACAACTTCTGAATGATTCGGAATCGTAAAAAGTCAAACAGCTGGCTCTGACGTCATTGGAACATTTCATTTCTATATAGAGAGTTTATAACTTTTATAAACATTAATTTATCCATATTAAATCTATTCTTTTGCATAACATACAGTCGGTAGGTACTTAAATTTAATTATTTGCTGTTTAGATTTCGTCTTATGAACTGTCTACGCGAAGGATCTTAATAATTGAGAATTAAGAATTCTCATCCCTTTTAGAAAATGTAATCGTCCAGTGACCTCTCCAAAATGGCTGCCCACGTGTTGGAAGCGGCGCTGACCAGTGATACTTCTGGACAGTTGTGGAGCTCTTGTCTGTGGGATCTTCAGTCCGGCACGACTCTCGCCACGTACAAGGGAGACGGCAGCGGCCCGAGAGGCCTGTGTCTGCTCGGGAACCAGTACCTGCTGAGCGCCGCTAACAACAAACCGCTCATACATGTATGGGCTCTGCAGAGACGGGTAAGGCTCACTACTACTACAGTAACTAGTAGCCTGGTATCTAGTCTTACGTGATTGGGGGTATTGGGGTGTTCAGGCAGGTTCATCATCATCATCATCTTAAGTACTGCTGAGCCCAATATATATTGGATTACTAGCAGCTGCACATGTACATGTGTTAATTACAAAACAAGTGACCGGTACAAATAAAAACAAGGGTAACTAAAGGAGGGGACACTACGGAACGTAAATAACTGAGTCTGTTGGTGTAAAGGACAAGACTGTGCATTTAGTGTGTTAGTAGGACATATATATACATATATACAAGACGTGTAGGGGCGACTCAATGCAGCAGGGTCCTCGCCAGTCCAGTTTTGAACTGGGTGAGGGACCCCGCCTCCGCCACACCAGGCTCAAGTTCATTCCACTCTTTGATGGTACGAGGGAAGAACGAGAGCCTATAATAGTTGTTCTTACTCGCGATGGTCTGCAGCTTAAGAGCATGGTTGGTGCGGCGGGAGCATCGAGCCGCCGGGACAACTCTAGATGCGTGCGGCACAGAAATGACATTGTTGGTAATCTTATATAATGTGGCAAGTCTGGCATTCCTCCGTCGGCTTTCTAGAGTTTGCCAGCCAAGCTTGTGTAACATGTCGGTGACAGAACTTGTACGGAGAAAGTTATTTGTAACATATCGGGCAGCTCGTCTCTGCACCATCTCTATCCGACCCACCTGATCCTGGGTGTGTGGATCCCAAACACTGCAAGCATATTCCACCTGTGGTCTTACCAGGGCCATGTAGGCCCTTTCCTTAGCCGCAGTGCTGGCGATCCTCAGGCAGCGTCTCAGCATGCCAAGTGTTTTGTTGGCCTTAGATGATACGGCATCAACATGGCTGCCCCAGGTCAGGTTGGAGGATATGGTGACCCCAAGGTATCTAGTGGTACTTACCTTGTTTAGGAGCTGGTTGTGGAGGACATATGAATGAGTAATTGGAGTTTTAGATGATGGAATGGTCATTACTTCGCACTTTGAAGGGTTAAACTCCATAAGCCACCTGCGCTCCCATAGGCTGATGTTATCTATGTCTTCCTGCAATTTAGCACAGTCAGATTTATCGTGTATTGGCATCTGTAATATGCAATCATCTGCAAAAAGTCTCACCTTGGCACTTACAGCATGTTCTGGCAAATCATTTATGTAGGCTAAGAAGAGGATGGGCCCCAACACTGTGCCTTGGGGGACTCCCGAGGTCACAGACATGGGGTCAGAGCGCTCTCCATCAAGCACAACTGTTTGCGACCTGCCCAACAGGAAGTTCTGAATCCAGACAAGGGTGTGTCTTCGGGGGCTCTAATAGCTTCCCCCGCCCAGTGCAACAGACCGTCCCGGTAGGAGAGTTACGCTAATGAGAGACAGTATGCTTGGGGATTTAGTTTCCCCCCAACACTATGTTCGTATAGGGCTAATCAATCTCTCGTGAAATACACACCGGGAAACCTATGTGAGGCGGGCGGGACAGAGCTCTTTCGGCCCCGACCACGATCAGACTGGATACCAGGGTTGGTAGCCACTTTCCTACGGCAGCCATAGTTCCTTCACCCGCCTATCTAAATTACCACTACGGGGGAGTTGAGCCTGGGGGGAGTTTAGCCGGCCCTACAACGTTGTAGGGACAGCCAAACTCCCCACGGGTTAGACTCCCAGACCTGGCACCCAGATTATATGACTTTTGACCAAATTACCTTCGCCAAGAAAGTTATGTTTTCAGTCTGCCTGCCTGTCTGTTTGTTTGTCTGTGAACAGCATAATTTAAGACACTTAATATGCATTGTCATGGTAGGTGGGTAGGTCTTCATGAGAAAATTTGAAAAAAATGGCACGTCACAAAAATTTTGATAATTTTTCTTCCCAGGACCATGTTCAACAGCGAATGGTGTGTGGTGGTCGGGTTTCGGCCATGGCGGTGTCACCTGATGGGAACTTTGTAGTTGCTGGTATCGCCGAGAAGATCAACATTTGGCAGGTAATATATAATATATGTACAATGTTCTTACATGTACAAGAAGGTGTATGCTGATTTTTTTTCTGCATTAATTGACTGTGACCACCTATTATTTAAAATTTTTGAATAGATTTTGGTATGACCCATACTTTTGAGTAGTGCAGGTAAAATTTGTCAGGTACAGGTGATTATCAAAGTAGTACTTGGTATGCAGAAAAAAGTACTGGTATGCAGAAAAAAAGTAGTTTGAGTACTATCTATACTTTCTTGTACATGTATTTTTTACACAGGTGTGTACAGGTGACCTGTTAGCTGTCCTGTTAGCTGTCCTGTCAATACTGTCTTGTACATGTATTTTTGCACAGGTGTGTACAGGTAACCTGTTAGCTGTCCTGTTAGCTGTCCTGTCAATACTGTCTTGTACATGTATTTTTACACAGGTGTGTACAGGTAACCTGTTAGCTGTCCTGACCAGACACTACCAGGGTGTGACCTGTCTCAGTTTCACAGACGATGGAAGTCACTTCCTGTCAGCCGGAGATGACAACCTTGTCCTCGTCTGGCCTCTTCACAGGTGAGACCCAGTCTGTCATTGGTCAATCCACTAATTGCCATCTTCTCATTGGCTAAACTGCTAAATGTAGTTCCAAAGGCGAGAGTGAGACCAGCCTGTGTCACACAATTTCTTGCTGTCAGGTGCTGCTAACTGATCCTCACTGTCCATCGCAACTACATTAGTAGTTCAGCCAATGAGAAGGTGGCAATTAGTGGATTGACCAATGACTGAGCCTCTTGAGAGAGTACCTGCATGTCCATCAAATATTTCTGATTTTTATGTTACTATTATACATTCTACATTTTGATATACTCTCATGTCCCGAATAAACATACCTTAGGCCTTAGCATCTAATACATGTACATCTTTAAGAGAACCATTCCTATTCTTAGAACTTCTTGTAATTATATCCTAATAATCAGTCCAACCTTTATTTTCATGAAAATGTTAATTCAGAAGAAGTGATTCATTTATGTACTTGTTTTAGTGAACTGATTTGTTTTTTCTGCTATCAGTGTGCTCTCAGGAGCCAGTACTGCAGTAGGCCACAGTCCGGAACCCAGGCACACCCTGTCTCACCACTCCCTGCCTGTCACAGACCTGTACTGTGGCTGTGGTGGACTGCAGGCTAGGGCAGCGTCTGCATCTCTAGACCAGACCTGCAAGGTAAGAGACACTACATTCTGTTTTGAAATCTGACACTGTTAAGCCTCGGTCACAACCCGCCATACATGCATCTGCATGCTGTGTATGTGCAAAAACGTGGGCAAACGTAGGGCATCCGTGCGTGGTGAGTACCGCCTCCGTACGGAATCCCACGGATTTGGGAGCACGCAGACACGGCGAAGAACTTTAAGTGCATGTAAAACTTTTTTTGCATGCGGTCTGCATATTCACCACCCCTTCGTGCAAGTACAGGCGACGCGCGTACGTACGTAAGACGCATGTGTGAGTACAGCCTCCTTACGGTAAAGTTGCAATCCCACAGAGATCGTATGATGTAAGCATGTACAATTCACTTACCACTTGCGCAACGAACAATGCACGCAACCGCTTACAGCCAGACGTTGCGTGCAGACCACACTCAATTTAGGATTCAAACTTTGAGGAGAGGCAGTCAAGGTAACACTTCAAATATTTGGATACATTTAATTTATTGTTTTGTTTGTTTATGTTATTTTGTACATATTGTGATAGACAGAAAAATGTGTGCTTCTTTCCTGTATATGTACATTGTATAATGCTCTAAAAAAAGCTACACATAATATTTTTCTCCACAGTTATTTTAAGTCTCTTCAGGCCAGGTCCAAACCTAAACAGTTTCCAAACAAAATAGTAAATATTATATTTTGATATAAAAATGTGTGCTTGTTTCCTGTATGTGTAATTATGTAAAAAAAAACTACATATAAATTTTTTTTTCTCCACAGTTATTTGAAGTCTCTTCAGGCCAGGTCCTTATGTCAGTTTCGTTTGATGTCAGTATAACCTCTGTTACCATGGATACAGCTGAGACACGCCTCTTTGCAGGGGGCATCAACGGAAACATCCACCAAGTCAACCTGCACGCTCAGGTACAGCTTGTTTGTTTGTTTGTTTGTTTGTTTCTTTTGTATTGCATGACTGGTAAAGTGCCTCTCTAGCTAGGTGTGGCACATAATTTCTGTACTGTATGCAAGCTGTATAAGACCAAACTGTAAGGTTTGGTCTTTTACTCTTTTCAAGAAGTGATGCTCTCTTCAAACACAAAATTTCAGCTTTAAAGTGAACGGAAATTTACAAAATTACTGCCCTATATCGATTTCATGTGTCCACAATAATATTGTCTACTCATGACATGCATAAATATCGGCGGATGTCGCCAACAGAGAGCATAACTAACCTCGGAAGATGACTGTAGTGGAGATGCCATTGTTAATGTACGGCACTAACCAGTTTCTTACAGCCCGAGTTCAGATCTCGAGAGCGGATTTCAAAATGGCGCCGGTATTTGGAAAGTGGTCTTAGACTATTATTATGATCTACGGCTCTTTTTCCACTAGCCTAAGGATAAAATGTCCAGATTGAGCAGAATCAAATCAAATGCTTTTGATTCAGCAGCCTTAAATGAAAGTGTTTTTGATGCTTTTTCTGTTGGACTGTCACCAAGGTCATATCCAAGGATGGTTACAGTTAGATATAGATGGGCAAAAATACTTGCTCCAAGGCTAGTAATGCTTGCATGCACACATAAAGTTGTTTTGCAAAAAGTCCACGTCTTAATTACTCAAGGTACATTCAGTAATTATTTTGTCATTTTTTCATGCTAGCCTGTCCAGAGAGAAAAGCACATTGAAGACACAGATGATGACCAACGTCAAATTTTCAAAGGACATGGGTAAGAACAAATAAAAGATATTAAATATCCATTTCACCTATTAGTTTGAGTACACTCAATTCACAACTTTCATCATTTTATACATTGCAACAGAGTGGTGTAATGAGTACAGCTTTACTTTCAAATTCCATCGCAAATTTACGTCCCCAAAAGTTTTTTCTTTTGTCATTTGCAAAGGATTTAATTAAAAAAGAAATTGATGTGATAATCACATTAGTCATCCTAAAATGCTTTTTAAGGTTTAGTGTAAATTCTTAAAATGTTTGCAGTGGTTCAATTTGAAAATGTTTACCTTCACATCCTTGTTTGTTTATTTTATTGTATTTTTTGTTTGTTAGTAAACAGGTGACATGCTTGTCGGTCAGCATGGACGGCAGTCAGCTGTTGTCTGGGTCACATGACCACTCCGCCAGACTGTGGGACATTCCCAGCATGCAGTGCGTCAGGACCTTCTCTCACAAAGGTAAAATAAAGGGGGAGGGGGGTGTTCAGGTCTAGGAAAAAAAATGTTGTGTTTCGTGTTTCCTGATAGACCCTACAAAAAACTGCTGACTCTAGCCAGTTGTGGGTAAACCCTAGCGAGAGACGTAATTTTTTTAGCTGATTGACCAGTCCAGGATCTGACACCTGAGTGAAAAAATGTTGTGCAATTAGTTTTCAAACATTGAAGATATTGAGTGAGGTGTCCTCATGCACCTTTTACTTTCAAAGTTGTTAAAATGTATTGAATAAGTTGGATTACTAGCTACATATATAGAGGTCGACATGGTCAAAAAAGGACTAAAACAGGAAAGACAACATTTTTTTCTAAGGCCTTACTAGTAGGACTATCATTCACAACAAGAAATGAAAGATTTCACACCTTCATGAAGTATTATAATTTGATAATATTCAATTTATTATTTTAAATTTCTTGCTACTTCTTTTTATATTGCCTTTATTTATCACTCTATCCCAGCCTCTGGCAGACCATTTTGACCTCCAATTTTGACCTTCCTCCCAGCCTTCAGGGAAACCATTTTGACCTCCAATTTGATCTTCCTGTCAGTCTATGGTAACACCATGCATTCAGCATGTACCCTTGACTTGTACATGTATATTGGCAATTTCCAACACAAAAACTTGAAGTACACATGTACCCAAACGCCAGTCTTTGTCACAGAATTTCTTGTGTTGGCAATTACGGTTTAAACTGTTTCATAATGACTTCTACCAAACACAGATAATTTTCAAGATATGATATATTGGCAAAAATGGCAACAACTTTGTCCTCATACCATATCAGGTCCAGTGACCAATGCCATGCTGCTGCAGCCCCCCTCCCCCATGTTGTCAGGCAGAGGGAAGCCCAGCGCTCTGCTACAACCCTTCAAACGTCACCTTCACATTCAGGGACAGGGAGAAGACAGGGAGGAAGGGACTAGAGACACTGTAGACGTCAGATTAGGACAGTATCAAAAGGTCAGTGGTGAATTCCTGCATTGCGTCGATGAAGGTTAGACATCCAGGTAATACGATACACCAAAAAGCAGTTACTCAAGCAACTGGATTGACCGTTTCCAAAATCATAATCCAGTTGCTTGTCAGTAACTGCTTTTTTGTTCCTGCATTGGTCTACTGCAAATCTTGAAACACTTAAATGTCCAGACTATGCATGATGTACAAAATGGCTTATTAAATAAACTGGTGGACATACCAACTACTAGTACCGAATACCAGCACAGAAAAGAGCAAGAAATAGTCATGCCTTCAAGTAGCAGAGTTATCAACCAAGGATTGAGGTGTACAAAAACTCATTCTTTCCTTGAACTGTAGAGTGACCAACTTGGTGACCAACTGTACTTGGTGACCAACTCTCACCAAGTACAGGGCATTATCATAAGATAGCTTTAAACATTGTTAAGTGTAAGATTTAAAGGTTACATTTAACGAAGGTAAAAAGTCGTTTGGTGTAATGTAGCCAGCTGCCACTGTGCCATGTGCCTGCGAAGCTGGTGTGTTATGCCAAAGCGCAGTTATACGGGCTATACAGATGCAAATAGAGAAAGTTGCTGTGGCTTTATTTTCATTGTTTCAGCAATAACCTGTTGAAATCTGTACACATTTCCAATATGTGACTACTAGGGAATAGTTTTAACAAACTTATTATATAAAATAAATAGTGCAAAAAATCTAGTCTCCACCAGACTTCTTTTGCGGGGTGAATAAATCGTAGAAATCGGCCTAAAAAGGGTATTAATTGGCCAGAGAAGATAGCCGGCCAGAGAAGCTCCATTCTTGGCGGAGAAATGGAGCTTCTCTGGCAGGCTATCTTCTCTGGCCAATTAATACCCTTTTTAGGCCGATTTCTACGATTTATTCACCCCACAAAAGAAGTCTGGTGGAGACTACAAAAAATCTCCTTTCCCTTTTAACTGCAAAATTTGGTCTATCACAGTGACTGTTATTGCCAGTATTTAGAAATATTTAGAAGTACGTACTGTAAATAAGTTGCAACATCATCATACATGTATGTGCATGACTTTGTTTTGTATTTTTTCCAATTTTCTTTAATGGTAAGCAGGGTATGGTGTCTGAAGGGTTGCATCAGGACTACAGTGATCTTAAAAGAGTGCACAGTTACACAGAACAGGTATGAAAATTTCATATTTTATCTATTAACAGTTTTGATATAAACACCATTCCTATTGTTTGTAATGTTTTGCCACCATATGATATCTAAAACGACATGTTTTATGCATGGTTATTCATTTGTTTACTATCTTATTATCTTTTTTTTCCTTGCAGAAGGATATTCAGGAGAAAAGTGAGCATGTGAGTAAACAGGACTTAGAGTTTGAAGTGAAGAGGTTGAAGCACATCAACCAGGAGCTGTATCAATACGCCGCACAGAATATATTTAACAGCAAAGGAACAAGCTGACACAGCAATACCTTGATTCACCATGTTTGATACTATTAAAAGGTCTTTGTTAGTCTGAGAGTAAACACAAAATATTCAAACGGCAAAAGAAGGAAGAGCTGAATAGATTTGGTTCCAAAGTATTGTTTATACAGTTTATTATTCAATCAACAAAATCATACAAAAGCAGGGAATGCTGCATGCATCCCTGAATTGCGTAACTGATTTTTACAATAAGTTAAAAAACCAAGACAGGACAGGTACACAGAAAAACACACTATATACAAATATGTACAAACACCATTCACTCTGCTATATGCATGCAAATAGCAGGCATAGGTTTTCAGATACATGTATCAGTATTGAGTAAAACTTCAGTAAGATTTGGCATGCATATAGCAGAAGATTAAAGACAGTGAGTGATATACATGTAGCCATGATCTGCTAACATCTGTGTCCATAATATCACCAGGGTCCATAATATCACCACCTTGAGAAACAGTGTGCTTAAAGATATTTTTACTGCAACATACTTTTGGTATGCACTCCTTCACACATCAAATGTACATACCTATTGTATGTTGCAGTAAAAATATCTTTAAGCACACTATTTCTCAAGGTGGCGATATTATGGACCCTGGTGATATTATGGACCCTGGTGATATTATGGACACAGATGTTACGATAACCCCATTTGTGGATAAAATGGTAAGTGGACTAAAGCTGACACCGACTTTGGGACAAGGCCACACAACACAGTATCTATGGGCAAACCCCATAGTCAAAAGTAGTCCGGGCACAAAGTAGTGCTGCACAATACTAGAGAAGGGTGCAGAGATTGTTCTGTGCATGGCATCGAGATGGAACCTGTGGTAAATGTTAGAGGAATATGTCAGTTTTGAGACCGTAAAAGTTGAATTATGGCGCGTGTTCAGTCTGCGTAGATTTGTGCTTGGATACTTGTCCCGCCTAGTGCTGTGCGTCGGCTGCAGTTCCATGACCTCCGCAGTGGTGCTAATAAAAGAGGGCATGAGAAGAGAACGTCCCGGCAAACTTGAGCCCATTTTCACATATTTTGTACACCATACCCTGAAATTAAACATGTCAAAATTCTGAACCTTGCTTGTGCACCCTACTATAATTTTTAGTGAGTCGAAGTGAGTCACTTTGGGGTCCTTAACTATAGAAATCCCCGTAGGGCGAAATCTGTGTTGTGCCACCACAAATAAGGTAACCTTTTATGATTGGGAATTTTGACTGACCTTATGTTACTATGTTCCTGTTAGTATTCTTGGGGCACCTAATATGTGTAGTATACAGGAACACAGTCAAGCATATACATTGTAGACACACCCTGAAAATTTACTTTCTGTACACAGTGTAGTCATCTATTAGGGGTCATTAAGCAGCAAAACATCAGGTAAATTATGAATTTTACTTCCATGTTTAGAGATAAAACTTAGATCCAACGCAAAAAGTTCTCTCACCTAGAGCTTTCAACCAGTCACTCTGGTGTTCCTCAGTAGACTGACCCAGTGAGGCTTGTCACATTTTAACTCTAAACATGTAACTACCAAGTTGACACAAATGAACTTTCATGATAATTTTACTTCCAATATTTTCCAAACTGGCAGCCATAAAGGCTTGAACATGTAAGTAATACGACTTGTGTTTTGTAAGCAAATGAATGGTATTTATTCCATCTGCAATGCCATCATCATTTTATAAATCACACATATACATCCCAGTGCAACTTTCTTGGTTCATCACCAAAATGCAAAAAAAAAACTTACATACATAAACAATATTACCTTAATGCATATATTGAAGCAGCATTTTGGTATGCTTTATGGTAATTCTGACAAACACAAAAATTGACAACAACAATGAAATCAATGACATGCAAACATGTGACGAAATGTACACAATGTATATTTAGTAATATAAGGTTAGCACTACAGTATAGATTAGAAAACACAAAAACATGTAAATGATCACACTATTCAAAATTATCAATTCTACATAAGTCTATACATTGCACACTTGTTTCATTGTATGTAACCAAAATGTAATGGAACAACAGCGATTAAATCAGATACGGTCTAAGACATTTAAGCAAGGCACTGTAAAACGGATACAGCTACATGTATATGGACCAAATAATTGTATACAAGACAATAAAGAAAAAAACATCATCACACATATTCGCTGAAGCTGAACTTTGTAAACACGAGTTCGCTTTGTTTTCTTCTTGTGTGCGGGTGTGCGGTTTCATAGAAGTCTACATAGAAGTCAGTGTAAAATAAACTATTTCCAATGATACTGGTCTATATAGAGAAATAACGTTCAGATATAGCAAAACGACTTCTGACAAGTAGTTAGCGAAACAACTTCTGTCACATGACGAAACTACTTCTACTATACAGTACATGTAGCGAAACGGCTTCTGTTATGTAGCGAAACGACGGTAGCGAACTGACAATGTGGCGAAACGGCCTGTTACCGAGGAAACTCAGTTGCCGAAGTCGAAGCTGCCTCGCCTAGACCCGGGTCGGGAGGGAGGTTTGCCGCCCGCGGCGGAGTTCTGTCTCCCGTACGTCTGTCTCAGGAAGGACCGGCGCTGGGAGTCGCGGGGACGCATGTTGTTGTTCCGCACAAACTCCCGCAGGAACGCCCGAGCGCCCCGCCTGCCTTGCTACAATTGTCGATCATTAAAAAAAGAAAATAAAGAGTAAACAAGAAAAGAACGTGCATCATCTGCAACCCAATAGCAAAACATATACCGAGTCTCAAAAGAATCCGTCCACCCAAACGCGTCAGAAACCGCTGCGAACATGACAATCTAAATCTCTCACAAAACCCTTCCGCGGAAGGATGTCTCCTCCCCCGGAAGCAATAAACAACCAAAAAAAAAATAGTACAAAACAACAGAATCTTGTGATAGAACTGATAATCAAATCTAAGTATATTGATATGATAATTAAAACTAAGTATCTCTTCTTGAGTAACTTGGCCATGGCTATCTTTTCCACTTATTGCAATGTATATGAGATTATCAACTTTATTGTTGTTTGGCAATACATTTTACTTTATATGGTATTGCTACACACAAATTGTTTAAGTGATACAGGATTTTTCTTTGTAACTTTCTTTGTAGCTTCTGGTAGGAGGAAAACCTACATGTAATCTTCTTCTGTAAGGTACGAATCACTTCTTATGTTGTAAAAAATGAAGAGCAAGGACTAGTACATGGTATGATGTTTGATCAGCCCCTCGCTTATTCTTCGTACATATCATTTATATTTATTGCACTTAAGTGACGAAGTAGACAATACAGATTTTTCATGTTCAGTTATTAAAAAAGGATGATTTCAGAAATGTATAGAGGAAAGGGCAGCTTTTGTTTGGTGCAGAGAAATGAGCTTATGTTATATATAATTTTATTAGAAAGGTAACATTTGCAAAGCGAATGCATAATGTTTGACTTCGCATATGGTTTGCTCTGTTAATTCTTACTCAAACACATTCATATATATGGTCAGGCAGGAGTATAAATCCCTCCTACTATAAAACTGCAACATTATGTAACCCAACACCAGTCACCATGGTGAGAGACGTCAACAAATCAGGCCATTGGCCAGGTCAGGCCATTGGCCAGGTCAGAGTTCAGTGTTTGGAACCGAAGAAGAAGAAGAGGAAACGTAGCAAAAACAGTATGTTTTCCTTCGGTAAACATAGATGTTGAGGATCACTCGATGAAATCCTCACTTTGCTGAATGGACTCTCTTTGGCTCGATGCAAAATGCGTTCTCTTCGGCACTGCACCCGTGGAGTCATCAAAGTAATCATGACTTGTAGAGTAAGAAGTCTGTACATCTGCTGAGGAGTCTGAGTCATTAGGAAGATGTCTTGAAGAGGTAGAAGGAAGATCAGGACCCGGTCTTCGGAGAGGTTTTCCTGGGGCACGAGGGTCTTCTCCGCGCGGCCTGAGCTTGAATTTTTTGACGTAGTTTTTCAGGAAGGCCCGACAGCCTCTCTTTCCTTGCTGTTGAGGGGGAAAATGTAGAAATGCACAAGAAAAGTAGAGATAGCAGTAAGGGGAATAAGAAGAGTTAGTGGGTGACTAGGGATCTGGTCACATTTATTGTACAATCATCGTACGTCCA
Organism: Branchiostoma belcheri; assembly: GCF_001625305.1. NCBI lineage: Eukaryota > Metazoa > Chordata > Leptocardii > Amphioxiformes > Branchiostomatidae > Branchiostoma > Branchiostoma belcheri. The sequence continues at coordinate 5,599,640 of NW_017804464.1, forward strand.
GAAAATGAAGACATTCTTTGTAGACTCTACCAGGCTTCGGGAGGTGACTGGAAAGAGTAGAAATCGGCTAAAGAGAGAGATGACATGCCAGGGGAGTTTTTCTGCTGGGAGAAAACATTTTGCGGCACACGAACAGCCGCCTCCCGAAGCCTGGTAGAGGCTACATTCTTGGGGCAGTCAATCATGTATTATTCAGAATTAATTTCAGCTGTCTCGTTAAAAAGCCGTCTTGAATATTCATTTTTCTATTATTATCATTTCTTGTTTATTTGCAGTTTGTACTAAAAAAAATACATCAATATGTAATAAATTATGTACAACTGCAACGAATGTGCCGGGCAACCCATGCCAAGAAACCTAGAAGTTTATCGAGGGTGTTACCCGTAAATACCATTTTCTAAATTCCTTTTTGCACACACGTATTGTTAACAGCAGAAATGAATGTTAAAACCCTTGCCCTGCGGAGCACAACAATTGTTGTTCTGTACATACATACATGTACAGTACAGTACCATCTGTATAACACCCTGTATAGGTACGATTTGGGGGTATTTCTCGTGCAACGCATCACACCGCAGCGAAACGCAACGAATGCGGAAGTAACTATGCCACTGCAGAGCAAAAAAAAAAAATGAGGGTCTATAATCTAATTAAGACATGAAATTATTGAAAAATGTGTGCCAGGAATGCCAGCAGGACAAGGGTTAAGGACGTAAATTAAACTATATACATTATCCATGCTTGATTCAGCATTCTACAACTTAAGAATCGATATCATACGACAGATGTGACCGTGCAATATCATTGGTCCAAGAAATTATATCTTATCTATGTAATTTATGAAGCCAAAGCGCGGAATATTAAAAGGGATATGTTATTATAGTAGTACCAACACTTTATTGGCATGATAGGTTGAAATGCCACGAAAAGAAAAATTGCTTGGCCGAAGATTGATTCGATTTTCAAAGACTTCTTGCAAAGATATGATATAAATTTCAATAAGTGTCCACCGTTTGTCGTACCAAATCCCTTTTATATCTAGAAATAAATTAGTTTTGTTTCAAAGATCAATAGCAATCTATTTTTAAAGGTCATTGTTGCAAGTGTTTTTTTCTTTACAGACTACATTGCACAAATTGCAGACTTAGCTACGTCAAGAATATGTATGTTTAACCCTCAACAGAACCCGGACTGATTAATCTGTACACCTGGGGTTCGCGCGGACCCCAAAGCAGTTTTTGCTAAATTTTAGAAATTATCAACATGATACCAGCTCAATTGTTTTGCAAATTGATGTGTGAACCTCTGAGTCCACATTACATACAAAAACCATACATTTTGACCTTTTCCTATTTTTTGGCGAAGAAAAGACAAAAAGAAGAAATGCCCGATTTTTAGCCTTTCTGACGTACCTCGATAAGAAAAAGTTTGTCCTCAGCTTCGAGATCGAAATCCGCTGTGTCTACGTAGTCTGTGTCGACGCCAATAGTTCTGTCAGCGTCCCGTTTCTGAAATAGAAACAAGACTGGCAATGAAAACATACATTGCCATGGCGACGGTGGTTGATGTTAGAGTTATTGTTTGCATGGCACTGCCATCATTTCATGATTTTGAGGAAGACAGATACAGTGCACTCCTCCCCCGAGTGTATAGTGAACGAGCCCCGGGGTCACAGAAAGTAGGGTCATCCGTGGCAGACAGGTCTTCTGGGTCTTCCCAAGGGTTTCCAGGAATGTGGGCATAGATGTGGGTCAGAGAAATGCCTGTGGACATTCCATTCCTGTGGACAAAATGCCTGTACAATTCCTAGAATTCTTGCGAATTGCACACAATACTGTACCATTAGGCTCCTCCCTGAGACGTCGCCAAAAACAGGAAAGTTGTAGAGATACGTACATTACAGCTTTATATCATAACCACAAAAAATCACCTTAGGACAACCAGAGACACAACCCGAAGCAACACTTTCGTACCGATTAGGCCACAGCAAGTAATTTTTATGGATGACATCAACGCGCGCATTGATTATCGCCTGATTTGGGGAAAAACAAGAAATTTTGTTGCACTCTCACAGTGGTCAACTGTCAACATGCCAAAAATGGGCAAAGATGTCTGTTGCCATGCCGGGACGTGGATGGCAGATAAATATGAAGAGAGGAGACAAGGCAAGGCTCTGATTTATTGTTTTGTCTTTTTCTTTGATGTATTTTATTCCTTTTACATGTGATGTTCCCACTGAATCAAACCCATTTGCACAATTATTGAAAGCTTTTATTTTTCAGTAACAACGGATGTTGTAATAGTTGGCAGTAAACCCTGAAAAATACATATATACGGGTTTTTATTTCTTGTTTTTAACAAGGTTTATGATGTCAAAATTTGAAAGTGTAGGAATCTTCTTTTTTTGGCCAGCCTTGTTTTTTTTTCGCCCTATCGCAATACATTTAGAGTCTGCGGGGGATGTCATCCATTAAATTTACTTGCTGTGGCCTAGTAAAAAATAAAACCAGAATGTTTAAACCGTACCTCAACGTAAAGACGTTTTGAGATCATCATCTGAGCGGCCTGGAGCTGGAAGAGGAAGTCACCGACGTTCTCGATGTTACGCCGCTGGTACCCCAGGTACTTAGAGAACAGATGGACACCCTTCGTCTCCAGGTAGTTCACCAACTCTCTGTACGTGATCTAGGAACAAGGAGCAATACTGTAAGTATTAAGTTCAAATTTTAGCATGAAAGTTCATCTGTGTTGGTTTACTTCATTATCTCCAACACTGAACAGAGACGGGGGGCGACACAGGTTATCTGACACGTATGACCCTTTGCTGCAATCACGTGTTTCCGACGTCACGTCCCGGAAGCTGCAGTAGAAGGGTCCATTCCGTGGTCAGCCGAAAATCTAGTCACAATTTACTCAGTGTTGTGTACTGTTGGCAAGAACGTTTATCCCTTTTTGTCATAACCAGGCTAGATCGGTATGAGTACCGGTGTGTTACAGGTGATTGACAGGTGACCCTACCTGTCCGTCGCCGTCCACGTCCAGCATGTAGAACACGTCATCAATGTTGACGCCGTCTCCGAACAGGATACGGGCATCTTCTGGGGTAAATAGGTGCCTCTGTGCAGCAAAACAAATCGGAATGTAAATAATATGGAAGTCCAATAAAGATTAGCTGAGCCCCGAGAACACACGTCACAATGACGGCGGGCGCTATAGACTTCCTGTCACTTTTGTCCAATTACTGACGTCCGAAGGTCTTATAATCTAAGGGATTGGTTACAGGATTTCTGAGGAAGACTGCAGGAGGACAGTCGAAAACTTGATGCTATTTTTGTTGCTGAAAAAAAAAGATAAACTCATGACTGACCACTGCCTGTATATCTAGCAATCAATGACCATGGCGCACAGACATGTGTTCCGTCTTTCTCTCAAAATAAACGCTGACCATCTACCTGCCAACTCCAACAAATCACGTCGATTCCTACGCTCAAGAGGAAACGTGATTGGCTGGTGACTAAATTCCCTCAAAAAAGTAATCTCTGATTGGCTGGCAGCTGACCAGCGCTATTAAACGCAGCGCTAGCGAAACAGACGGGCCGGTACGCCAGGACTGTTTCTAGATACATACAAGAGGCGGGCTTGGTATGAGAGAATGTTACCTTTCTAAAAGCTCGTTCCAGCTCCTTCTTGTCGATGGTGTCGTTCTTGTCCAGGTTGCTCTCCCTCAGCGCCGTGAGGAACTTGTCCGCTGCCGTGAGAACCTCGCGTTTCACCCGCGCAGACTCTTCCTTCTTCCGCTCAGAGTCCGTGTACTTCCTAATGCACCGGGCAGAAAGGAGAAAATTTCAGCTGGAGCAAATAACTAAAAAATTCCTAGAACTCACGTTAAACAGATGTAAATGCAGTCCTAATGAACAAAAATGGGTCGTGAGGTCGTGTGGCGTAACGGCAGCGAGCTCGACTCGTAACTAAGAGGCCCTGGGTTCGCGTTCTGAAATGCCACCGATCTTGTGCCCTTTGGAAAGGCACTTTACACGACTTTCCTCACTTAACGAGTGTTGTCTTGTCCTCTATTCGTCCTCTGCATTGGTGGCGGCATAAAATAAGTTGATATAATCGAGTCTGCTGTCACCATGTCTAGTCATGAAATGTTGAAATATGAAAAAAAATGCATTATATGTTTAGCGTATAGAATTAACTAGTACGCTTTCCTTTTACATACTGTGCAGCTTTAATGCAACCTTATATCAAATGTTCTATTCAAAGATAAATACATAGAAAAAAATTGGACACATAGATAGGTAGATATATATGTATAACGTAGATAAATAAATGAATAAATAAATAGAAAGACAGAGATAGAAACTGATGTTAGACATTAGGTGAATACGACATAATGTAACGTTGAAGAGATTCATTTGTCACGTATAGATACAGTTCCTAGTGAATTCTTTCATCAGTGACAACTTTGGAAGGATAAGGATACTAACCTCCAAATTTTCGATGGCTATCAGTCCATCTTGTTCACGGAGTGGCCTAATCTCGCGAGAGTGCGAGACTAGGCCCGAGACTGGCATCGGTCTCATAACCCACATAGGAAGATTAAGGAAGACGGTGCACATACAGTTGGAAGGTGCCAAGCTGAACCGGACAGAAGGTTGGGAGCTCCCCAAGACTTACTGGCCCCTACTTCGGAGGGAGGCGGCGGGGGGTGGGACCCGACAGACCGATGCAAGTCTCGGGCCTAGTCTCGCACTCTCGCGAGATTAGGCCACTCCGTGAACAAGATGGACTGATAGGCATCGAAAATTTGGAAGTTAGTATCCTTATCCTTCCAAAGTTGTCACTGATGAAAGAATTCACTAGGAACCGGGAGATAATGTAAATGTTAGATATATGAATAGGAATAAACGCAAGTCAAATAACTGGTCGTATCTATAGGTGAATACATATAAGTTAGATGACATACTATAATAATTATAGATTAGATACTGTCTACAATCTGCTGTGTTACTTACTTCGCCAGTTTGGTGCTCGGTCTCGGCATTTTCTTGCCGTCAAAACGGGAGTTGAGTTCGTACTCCAAGAACTCTGGGTCTGTATCCGAATACTGCGGCGGGAAATTGTAGAACAATGGTTATGTATTAGTTAGATACAACCATAGCAAAAATTGCGAATAGATTAAAATATT
>NW_017804465.1:0-16961 GCF_001625305.1 Branchiostoma belcheri
ATGTACTTTTTTTACGTAATGGCATAAGTATGCATAGGCATTATGTAATCTTCTGTAGGTCTTTTTGAAGTATTTACATTTCCTGTCTTAATGTTTCTGACAATGAAGACTTTATGAGATATCCCCCTCTAGACTTTAACAGCATACTCAGGCCTCCCCTGGCATAAAACAATATAAAAATAGCAGTGCACAATGAAATTATTGCTGCTAGGAAGCACTTAGCTTATACAACATGTTTACATGAAAAAAGAAATAAATCACAAATGTTGAAATTTTTGGGCTAACTATGCCATGTTTTCTCCAATGGTGGACAAATTATCACATACAGAAGGATAGCAACAAAACACTACTGGTGTACATACCAAGGAGAACAACCTCCTCCTTGTTCCTCAAAACCCTGATGACTTCGTCCTGCTTTTCTTCCCAGTATGCATCAATGGTGGGTACACAGTACTGCATCTGGATTTTGTGGAATGTAGATACATTCACACAACCCAAGTGCATGAATTTGCATAGCAGGCTGAACTTGCTGTAGTTATTCCCTGAAAGTAGGACACTGGAGGCCTGCATGAAGTCCCCTCCTTGAAGACCGTACTTAAGTCTCGGCTGGCTAAACCACCTCCAGATCAGATGGCCGTTTCTACAGTGCTGTAGTGAAATATATAGTAGACACAATATGTAGCAACAATCCTTGTACAATTGCAAACATTGTGTTAAATAGAAGCTCGAAATACTGTGTGCATGTGCATCTTAGTGCACCCAAGTACAGAGCTGTGCACCCAATTTTTCTGTGAGTGCACCAGTGCACCCAAATATTTTTGTAGGTATTTTTGTACATATGAAATGAATAACAGGATATTCTTTGCATCTAAGTATCAGAAATATGATAAAATCTTTGTTGTAGTACTTGGTTTGTAAGATTTTCAAGTAACCTCCCATTTCAGATTTAAGCTCAGAAGATCGGTAATTAGGTTTGTTTCATATGGTGCACCCAATTTTTTAGGTTAGGTGCACCAGTGCCATAGTCAAGGCAAAGGGGATGAACAGACACACATCATCAACACATCATCATAGGACATAAAAGCACATAACAGGACATAAAAGCACAATAGCACTGAGGATACCAAATTGGACATTGACAACAAAAGAGATCTTAGCTTACCCATTTCACGACCATTCCACTCCCAACAAAGTGGACGGCTGGTTCAGGGGGCCCACAACTTGTGCAGCTCGGTACCCGGCACTTCTGCATGTTGGCAGGCAGCTGGAGGAAGCCGACAAGCTGGCACAGGTTCTGGTTGTAGACAATGGCACATCGCTCCTCTACGATGTCCTCAGGGCTTAGGATCTTCAGCTCCCCGGGGTACCGTGTATCAGCAGGCACGTCACCCTCTTCAATGGAGACTTCCTCTTCCGACACCATCTCGCTATCCTCCTCTCCAACTCCCATGTCGTGGCAGAACACCTCCTCCTCAGCTGTAATGATTTCCAACTGCTCAATGTCCCCCACTAGTGTGGATGCTGACCTGGTGTATATTGGAAACATGGATCAGCACAAATGATTCAACAGGCATCTCAATGTTGTTACTTTAAAGCATCATTTCCATACTACCGGTACAAGATGATGAGCATATATATTCAAAACATGTGCTCTATGGAGCTTTGAACATTATTCAAATACAGTAAGACAGTCCTAAGCATGCATACACATCTACATTCACTTGCATACATCCACACCCACTGTTCAATACACATGCGCACACACACATCTACATTCACAAAAGTCGAACACATTGTCAGAGTGAGACACATGCAAAACAGAAAAGGAACGTACCGGAGTGTTGCAGGAGGAATGTAGTCTGGATCATTGTCCACATCATCATAGTACTCATCATCCTCTTCTGACAAACTGTCATCCCACTCTTCATCCTCACTGTCCTCTGCAAGCTCCACGGAAATCCTGGACGAAACATAAAAAATGAACATGAGGACTTCACCATGTTTATAAGTAAAAACTTTAATGATAGTGTATTCAAAGGCTATATATCTGTCAAAGTGAATGGCAAAGTTGTGAAGTCTCTGAGACAAATCTCCCAACTTATATTGACAAACAATGATAAATACTATATCATATGAGTCAGTAGTGTCATAGGGTAATTGATTCAATCTACCTACCGAATGTTTTCCAGCGCGTTGATTTCTGCCTCGTTCTCAGGACCCCTGGTAGGAAGAGTGGATGTGCAAAGGCTAGGGGTCTGTGATGTTGCACTTGGGGTTGGAGGGAAATTCTCGTCCTGCTGCCTGGAACTAATACCAAATATAACATGGATAAAAAAAACGGTGAACATGGATAAGAAATATCACAATATCCGCTTAACTACCTGTCCGGGACGATCAAGGTTCAACTTTAGTAAATCATGAAAGATGCTATGCATGGAAATGCTTGCCACTTCTCGAATTCACTCCTGTACAAACATTCGCTAATAGCTATCTTTGATTCTTAAGTTGTGAAGTATCCGAGACAAGTTTCCCAACTTATATTGACAAACAATGATAAATACTATATCATATGACAGTAGTGTCATAGGGTAATTGATTCAATCTACTTACCGAATGTTTTCCAGTGCGTTGATTTCTCTCTCGTTCTCAGGACCCTGGTAGGAGAGTGGATGTGCAAAGGCTAGGGGTCTGTGATGTTGCACTTGGGGTTGGAGGGAAATTCTCGTCCTGCTGCCTGGAACTAATACCAAATATAACAATAATAACATGGATAAAAAAATGGTGAACATGGATAAAAAATCACAGTATCCGCTAAACAGTACCTGTCCGAGGCTATCAAGGTATCATGAAAGATGCTATGCATGGAAATGCTTGCCACTTCTCAAATTCACTCCTGTACAAACATTCACTAATAATAGCTATCCTTGATTCTTTGGCTTTTTTGGCTTTTCCATTACAGTAAAAAGTACTAGTATCACACTTACACAATTGTCTCATCATCTGACTCCACACTTGACTCGTCACCGAAGAGGCTTGGGGTCTGACACTGTGACAAGACCCTTGGACTGGATGTCCTGGGCACATTCCTCTGTAAGTGTTTGAAACTGGAGGGATGAAAATGTTTGTCATAAACTATTATATCATAGCCATTTTTAGGATACCAAACACACACAAGTTCCACAGTAACTTGAGGTGTGAATGAATGAATGAATGAATGAATGAAGATTTACTCAAGTCTCTTGCCACTAAACTTATAAGACATGGACAAAAGGAAACATGAAGGAGAAATTAGGTATAAATGAAAACTGGTATGATTCATTGAGAAAAATGTGTCTTAGGTAGGACATACTCTACTATTGGTAAATCTATATTTGAAAGTGACATAAACAGTAGAGGTATATTTGAGAAAAATATTTTTAAAAGTGTGATATTTTCTGGGTGTATAAAAGGTCAAAAATTTTAAGTCCTTTATCTAAGTAAAAAAAATCCAAGACTATCGTAAAAAAGGGCATAAAACATGATACATGTATGACAAAAATTAGAAAATAATCAACGAAAACCCCCTCTATTGGCCGAACTTAAACCAAGTGGTTTTAAAAATCTACAATGTTTGCAACTTACTACCGTATCTGCACTAGAAAAAATTATACTGGTGAAACTGTACATGAACTGAGAAACTATGAAGATGGCCGCCCGATCGACCGCCATGTATGACACATTTGATTCAGCGGTAAAAGGCTCAATGTAGGCATGTGTGCCTGCCTAGTATTTCAATTCCAATCTTAGGTTCTCTTTTGTCGACATTTTTGGGGCCATTCACCCTAAAACAAAGCACTGACGCTGACGCTGGCTTGCTTTACACCTCGTTTATTTATGCATATTCCGCCGAGCACATGCTTTGCCCTCCCCCACAACAAATGACTTTTCTCTACTTTGTTGAGTGAAAAACACGCATAGAACGCTATATCTCGAAATAAAAAGGTACTATACAACCTAAAAATATAGCTAACTATAGTGTTCTTGTGCCAAGACTCGGATATGTACCGCCGCCCACATAAAAAAAAGGACGAAGGACAATAGAAAATATTTACGAACCTGTCCAACAAAACCTGAGCCAAACGGCAGTCTGTTTTCAGTCCGAGGCGCTCCCTCAGCTTCCTCCATTCTGGAAATGCATCCAGCAAGAAGACGCGTGACCCAAACTTCTCCTTGTCCTTACGTTTTTTGGCAGGAGTGGAAAAAACACGCGGCCGTCCTCGCTTTCTCTTCGGCTTAGAAGGAGAGCCACCGGAGTCCGCCATCTTGCTTGAATGCAAGCGCGAATCGTGACGTCACGCCGAAGTTCCCGAAAATTGCCGACGGGAAACGGTTACTTGGTGAATTTGGGGCCGATTAAATGGAGGCCCCGATAAATACGAGGAACTTGTCTCTGGGCTAGTTTCTGCGCTGTTTCAAACGCCAAACGTATGAAATAATGATGCAAATGTGCTGATACTTGGCGGTATGTGTCAATACCATACAGATTTTCTTGTTCTAAATATTTCCTATTTTAATGCCCAGATATCGCTTAGGGCACCTTTAAGGTGTATAATGGTTAGTCCTTTGGACTGAGGTATCATAGTACCATTTTCAGATACTTCATCTACATTGTCTATATCAGAGTCACTACTGTTGCTAGTGCCAGGTGAAACAAAAAAGGAATCACTGAAGCAGGGAAGCAAACAGGAGTTACAATACCAGTAATCGTCAGAATTTCCCAGTGTTTGATATTCATGGGTATCCATGTTAATACAGCTGATGTGATACCATTTATCACATAAGTCACAGCAGATTCCTTTTTTATTTTTCCTCACACACTTATTACAAGTACCGCAGGGGTCCTTATGCCCAGGATTGATTGCAACATCACCTGACAAGATTAGCAGTGTATGACAACATAGATGCATGCAATTTACTGAAGTTACTGCGCTTTGTGTGTTCTTTTTCCTGACATTTCCAACAGATGGGAAGAGCATGTTGATTGCTTGGTCACGTGCGGTGACAGCATTAAAATAATTGCCCTTTGTATAGCAAAACAGGTTGTACGTAGTATTGGATTGAAGTTTCAAATGGTTCAGGTTTATGATGGGATATGCAAACTGCAGTATGATCACAGCAATTGCTGTCATTTTTACGTAAAGGGACTTGGTCATTTTCTTACTTGACAAAATTTATTCGAAACACTGTAACGTTACCTTTAGCATGTAAATCAATACAAGTTGGAGAGTTTACTCAGCGTTTTTGCAGTTTGCTTATGTTGTCACAAAAAGTGCAGAGGAACTTCACATGTACGTGAACTCAACAAAGTCAACAAAAGTAGAGTACAATTTACCCACCTCCAAGCGGAGAACCTCGTTTAATTATACAGCGCCGTCTGGTGATGCCCCTCCAAAACCCGTTCGCCCTCCCCACAAAATATGGCGGGAGTGGGACGCAGTGAAAAAGAATGTGGATTTGGCACGAAATTTGCACAATCGTGTGGAGAGTCTCTACTCAACCACAGTAAAACACTCGTTTAACTTATTACTACAGTCAAACTAAGACAAGGGAAAAGAGAGTCCAGGTTGAATTTTCGGGGGAACTTACTCGCCAGCAGACAGAGAGGCGTCCGTCTTGGCAGGCGTTGACCTCTGACCTCCATGGGTCAGGTCAGGTAACGATAACCACCGAATAAATCACCAAGTGAGCGGAGCGGGATTATATCACCATATACACCGATGATAAGGTGGGGCATTAACGTTATTATCATATAGCCTATCGAAAATGCAACTGACACAAATTCCTTAATAGAATTCTCCCATTGCTGAAAAACTGTAACATTCTATGTTACGTGTAACATGATGGCATGGACAGAAGAACAGTTCATATAAGCAATCATCTGCGGTGACCTCGTTGCATTGGTGGCACTTTAAGTGGGGTTGTCAAAAATTATGTTTAGTATTTTCTGTTTAAATTTTATTTATATATTTTTATGGGTTCACCACACCACGAAGTGGTGGTGAACCCATATTGCTTTTTCTGATGTTTCTTCTCCTTCTCCTCCTTCCCTCCTCCTGCCATATCTTTAAATGGATTCAGCTTCTTCATTTTAGGGCCTAAGGTCCTGAAATTTGGTATGGAGGTACAGTGGGCAAATACCCCTAGGCGTTTTTAAATTTTTGTGATACAGGCTTTTAGAATGGTTTTATTTGAGTTTTTGGCTGTGTTATAGCAAATGTATTACTGTGTTAGTGTGCCGTGTTTACCACGTCTGGGCATGAGTCATCACAATGGAATGCAGGGCATCAACCAATAGGCATGCAGCTTTCCTCTATACTTCTTGCTGATTGGCTGTTGGGATTTAACTTGATTAACACCCGCACAGAGCATTTCCACCTGCACAGAGCATTTCTTGCTGATTGGCTGTTGGGATTTAACTTGATTAACACCTGCACAGAGCATTTCCTCACTGACAGTATGTCTTTATTCAAGTGTTTTGGTAGGTATTTCAAGCTTTTCTGCTCCAGCATTGGAATGCGGGGCTTGAACGTTTTTTATTTTATTTTGAAAATCAACAGTTTGCATTATGCAATTAAAAATCCTAACCAATAAAGTAGGGAATAGCTATCCAACTGTTGTTTTAGTTGTATGTTACTTCATACTATAGTTATATCAATGTAATACTAAATCATTGTTTTCCCTTGTGTTTCTCATTCTTTCCCTGCCATGTGGTAAAATGTGGTGAACCCATCGCTGTATTTGCTCCAAAGCAAATATTGGCCTTTCTAGTAATAGTGTTGTACTTTGAAATAAATTAACTACAATACGTTTCCTTATAGATTGCCCTGTCCTCTGTATAATAGTGCGGTCCAAAAGGTGGTCGGTTATTAGAAGAATAAATTACGGCCTGATAACCAATGCCAAATGGAGCCTTCTGATTGGTCGACGCCTTCTAGCTATATGATAATGCATATTGAAACCAGCTGACGTGACTCTAGGTTGAGGTATGTAGAATGACCCGCTATTTCGTCGTAACTACCAGACTTATAGTGGCAACCCATGATCATTTGTATGTTAACAATGTATCTGAATGTTACCTTTATTACAGTTGGTTTGCGATTACATGAAGTTTTGGATCCCTTTCAAATACATAAAAGTCAATAGAACTGTTCACTGATAACGTTGAGTCGACTAAATTCTTTGGTTAATGATATAACAGAACAAAATGTAGCAACATTTTGATGGCCGTCCCCTCGCCTCGCATTGTCACGCATGTGCATTTCTGCGCACCTGTTCGTAAACGAGCGAGTTATGCACAAATGCTTGTTTTTGGGACCGATATTGGTGATCATGATAACCGTAAGTAATACCAGCTCCCCATTTGAAAGCGATATGACATGCATGCAAACATGATATTTTAGCCATCCCTAAAGTCGTTCAAAATTGTACCTCAACAAGTGTGCCGTTGTATATAGTTTGACTTTTATTTTGCTGGTATACAAGCATGTGATAACGGAAAACAGATGGATCCATTGGATAAAAGAAGCGGTCTGGATATAAGGGAAGTCAACCCTAGGCCCGTTTGGCATTGTGCAAAATCACCACTTATATCGGCTACAAATTTGCGGCGACAAGCAGAACTCCAGTCAGAAGCTCTGAAGAATGCATCTGATAGACCTCGAAACGAAAGCAGGTGAGATACAGTACGGATTGTGTAAGAAGAAAATCCCGATATCCCACAAATGAAATAGATTGCTACATCATTACACATTTCACATCACACATTTCCATGTCAATGACACAAATTAAATGTTGCAAAGGCTATCAATATGTCATGCACGTATGAGGTCTCCAAATTCTTGTTTGACCTTTTCAACGCAGTCTCAGCTGCAGGTCATGATCATGTACCTCATAGGATAATCTATAACTCCTCGTAATTCGCTTAAAACTTACGACACAGCAGCTCGTCCGACGCATCATCACAGTCGATGATACCATTGCACACTGTAGATGGTGCTACACATTTTCTACTGTTTTCACATTTCTACTGTCTGGTGGTGATATACATCGGGTATGTTAGACCAATACTGGGAATATGCAGTTCCTGTCTGGCACTCAGGCCAAACTAAACGCCAGTCTGATCAACTTGAGCGGTTACAGAAAAAGAGCGTGCCGTACAATCATGCGGCAAAGACTACTGCGGGTATTCACATGCTCTACAGCACCTCGGACTGGCAACCCTTTCCTCTAGGCGTGAACAGCTGACTCTGAAGTTTGCTAGGTCCTTGCAGGGACTGGCTTCCACCACCTAGGGCTCAGATCACAGTGACACGCAACAACNCAGTCGAACCGCAGGTCACCGTAGAACGCGTTATTCTCTAAGATACGGCGTTTGCCCCCATTGCATGGGTGTAAGCAACTGCCTATAGTGCAGCAAAAAGACCTCAGACCTACACAATGTTTACATTTTTTCATATCTACAGGATTTGCCCAGTACAACCATGTAGATATTTCGTGCATTGCAAAATGACAGCGAGCGCTATGGCCTTCCAAAAATTAGCAATTTTTGGTCATTATATTTGTGCTTGTCTTTTTTACTATTTAACTGGATCCCGTTAGCTAATACGACAGTGTGATAGCCCACTTCTTGTTTTTTCATCACAAACAGACTTTCTGAAACCCATTCCAAGTCAGACTTATATCATGAAGACGCTAGAGAAAGTGGGATTCATGTGCAACTATACCAATGTCAGCACATCTGCCCGATGTTTGTATATTTACAGTAACAGGTCATAGTGTCCGATTTCTCCTTCAAAAATTAGGTCATGAAAAATCAACCTTTTGTTGTATTTGTTCATGCCCAAATTCCTTCTCTTCTGTTTTCATCCGTAAAGTGGGTATCGTTTTGAAGCTTACTATTTGGTCGATATTCTTTCACTTTCTTTTTTGTTCTATATAACTTTTAACTGAACATTTTTAAAGGCAAAAAAACTAAAGAAATTACACTTTTCTCAAGGTCGAGCTGCAATACACATTGTGCAATTTCAAAACTAAGTACACAGGTGTCAAGCCAACATAATTATATTTCAGCCACATCTTACATTACAGGTGTATTGGTTAGAACTAGTTGCAAAAGCTTGCGATTCGAACAAACATCGTCGAGAATTCGACTGAATGAGCCCAACTTACTATCGGTTACTATATTGTAACAACTACAGGATCCCAAAAGAAACAACACACGATAGATGAGGGAGGGTCTATACTTTATTAAACAATACACCAAATCGACGATGAAATAGGGCAAACGGGTTTGCCCCCCAAAAAACTAAAGGGTACCTATCTCGAGTGGAATCATCTCCATCAAACACGGTCAACCTTGAAACCTCGTTTCTCCAACAAACACCACCGGTAATGTACATCTACGACCTTGAGCGTGACGCCGGCCCTTCTTACATCTCACGTTAACGTATGACAAGGAAACATTTACGCAAAGCGAAGTTACAAGCGAAACAGTAAACAGTAGCAAACTCTCGCGGATTCTCGCGGATCACATTACCTTGGAAAAGAAGCGCGGGATTTAAACGAGATCTTAGAGAGAGCTGCGCAGAACCGATGCGCATAGCGGTCTGCGGTTCGACTGCTCTCAGAGGATCAAAGGAAGCATGGGTAATCTTCAAGCAGATGTATAGGGTCATGCTTCGTGTTTTCAAGGGGGAAGGAGGAGGGGCGGTGGCTTAGTATTGTAAGAATGAATCATTAGCAAACATCTGACCTGGCCAGCTATCAAGATCACTTTGCAGACTGTGATGAATCAGGACCTAATCCTAATTAGGATGTTGAGTTAATATTATGGATGACATCCGAGCGCACATGGATTTTCGTCTTTAAAAAATGAAATCAATATGGTCTTATATGATCTTATATAGATCTATATACACTGAAATATCCAAGTTCGTGTGCCGGATGCCTTCAGACTTTAAACCTGATGTTTTTTTTTTTACTGTGATCGATCTACATAGAACTAGTAGAAGTATATGACACCCGTTTTATTTTCTGTCAATTGTAAGGCCACCAGGCGATCACCAATGCATTCATTTCTAACCAACATTAGCACGTATTAGTGCTGTATCTGTCGGACACATTACCATAACCATAAACAGTATACCGTGTGAACTTGTGTTTACTATAGTACTTTGTAAGGCCCTAGGCATGCATAACAGTGAAGAGTTCCGCCCATCTACAAGTCACTTGTGTTTGGACCGTGTGCGAAATAGGTACGCAGATAAGTGTCCACGGACTACCTGTATTGTTCTTCTCCTTTTCTAGAGAGTATCAAGCTGACGTACTGAACATCTCCGTTGATAAGTAACACGGGTGAGTCTCTTTAGTTGTTGTTCTGTCAAAACATTAGATCACTGTTTCATAGAGACAGGCTCAGGCCGAGTTGGTGCGCAGTCGGGCTTGGTGCGGTTGGAGTTCAAGTGAGTACTTAGCCAGACGAAGCACCGAGACCCTGTCTTTGCCCACTTCAGTGGAAACGCAAAACTGAGTCATAGTTAGTATATACTTCTGCATTTGTGAGTTGAATGTCTGATCTTTTAAACATAGAGAGACGGCTAGTATTGTTTTACGTTGGACAAGAGGGCGCAATATACAGTGGTACAGACCTGTGTGTGTGTATATAACATGCATGATAGTCAATCCCACTCACTATTAATGGTTAAGTTCTTTTAATCCTTCTCACACTTTTCGGTATACAATGCGGCGTTATCTCACTTTCTGTAGCCGCAAAACTAGCAAGCACTACAGCAGAGGTTAATCTTCCGGCAGTGATGTGTGTTTCCTTTCCTTTATATTTAGCTGCTGAAAGCTAAGTATCATACTTAAGTATTATGTACCGCCGGGATCGAGCCCGCAACCTAATCCAAAAATTACGAATTGTGGGCCAGTGCTAATAATCTCCAAGCAGATCCCTATCGGTGGCAAAAAGACAGTATCAAATTGGCCAGGCAGTATCCATTAGCCAGAGAAGGTCCGCGGCCACCGAGGTTGGTGGGGGTAGCGACAAAAAAAAAAAACGGCCATATGTAAAAAGGTAACGATCATTCCCCCACAACCTCTGCTTGGAGAGTAGGCCAGTGTAGCACTTCTTATTGAATGGGTTTTTTAAATGTTTGTGGGGTAAAGTCACTTGGTAGAGAAAGAACATAGCTACGTCAATGATGTTCAAAACTTCACCGAATGCGTACCCTAGTCAGACCACACCTTCTGTACAGTCTGTTTTTACATCAAATATAACGAATATTGAATTTTACATGTAGCATGGATTCTTCAAAATATCACGATAGACTCTCAGTGCTCTTCATATTCATTTTCGCTTGCTCAATAGAGTTTTACAGATACACACATCAACTATAGATAACTTTTATATAATAGAAAAAGTCAAGTTGAACTGAAGTGTATACGTATGTACATGGTAAGGTAGGGATATCAATTTTGTATTAATTTTTGTGTGATTCATGTAGCAAAGCTTCCACAAAATTTCAGGCTGGCTAGAACACTGCACCAGACCCTTCTAAAGGGGGTTAGGATGGTATAATTCGGCAAAGATATTAGGGCCTGGCTGACCAGGGGAGTGGGCCCGCCATTACGGTACGGGTTCTATTTCCTCCTGCGCAGGCGAATGGACTCCACGGTAGTTGGATGCACGCTGAGCTTCTGAGACGGTCCCTAGCAAGTCACATCCTCCTTTTCGTGGAACTGATCCGTCCATGTCGTACCTATATATACCTCTGCGTCACCTCCTCGCGAAATATTTAGAACTTTTGTAAGTTCCGTTACATTTATTGCATTTGTGAAAGTCGAATCCTGCGGTAGAATTCCAGTTTATTACTTAATCAATGGCCTTACATTTACATGATCTATGCAGTGGTGTTCACCATACTTACACTAATGCATTATTAATGCAAATTAGGCCCTTATTTGCTTGATTGGTATCTGTTGATGCACCACCTGACATAGCTATAGATTAAATATTTTTCTAGTGGTCTTCGTTTTCATTTATTTCTGTACAGGTACTTGCTTGTTTATATATGTTGGTCCTTGGTTGACCCTTTTAGGTCACATTCTAAACATTCCGTATCCTCGTCAGCCGTCTGGCACTGTGGTTACGGTTAGATTGCTCCCAGGATAACAAAATACCACAACAAACATACAGAAGGAGAATTCTCTGTTATGTCCGCTTGAGGTCAGGAGTAGTTGTTTTTCTGTCTGTTGCAATGGTAGATCTATCTATGGCTAGCTATTAATAATACTTCAGTTCATTGGTTGGGGTGTTATTACTGTTAAAGAAGATTAGGTGAATCTCTCTATACTTACTACAGACCTGTGGCCGTGTGAGGGAGGAAATTTAGTTACTCTTATGTTTGCTGAAAGAAAGTTAATATACGAATAAACAGATAGTTGTATGGTAGTGCACTATTTTATCAATGCATTCCAATGATCTCGATTGAATAAAAACACATGAGGTATAATGGAATAGTGTAGGAATATGGAAGAATATTGCGCCATGCTCTTTGGCATTGGCATTGCAAGACGGCCAGTGCCAGTGACAAGTGTTAAACGGGCCCAAGTTGTGCGTGGCGGCGACATGTATATTCATGCGTTGCCCTGTCTAAGTATAGAGGGCATCATTTCGCCAGAGTAACAGGTGAAGCGTAAGTGGGTTTATAGTGACCAGTCACGGCAGTGGGACAGTGTGGTTCAGACTGACAAAGAGCTCGTCCCTGTGTTTATATCTAGCGGGGATGTGTGGGTGTAACACCGCCGGAGCTGGAATTTTCAGCGGAAAGTGCTTTCTATGTTCAATGATCCATTTGAGGACCCAAACGTGTGCAACAATATATCACGAGGAGAAAGAATTCAAGCTATACACGATTCTATCGGCGCGGTATTACAGCTCATTTGGTGGTAGCTCGGCATGTACTGTCGACAAAGGCAACTGCATGTCATTTGAACATTCATCAGGGAGCAAATGACCTGTAAAGCCCCTGTCACACATTCACGAATCTGGCCTCCCGAACACTAGCCGAACGCCCCCATGCCCAACCATGGTTATTACGAGTAGGTCGGCACAAAGTCGGCTGGTGTGACTTTGGCTAATATTTGGCTGCGCCAGCCGAATATGTCAAAATACTTAAAACATTCAGGGGTGGTTGGCTGTAAGTTAGCAGAACACCAGCCAACCATTCGGGAGTAAGTCAACAGTGTTATTGGCGTGTTTGGGGATCAAATTTGACTCAAGGCTCACTCAAATTCGTCACGATTCGTATAGAAAAGTAGACGTGGCCTAAATCTGGTCATGCTGCTCCCGAACGTCAGCCGAACCTAGGAACAAATTTGGGGAAAGGGCGCGAATGTGTGACAGGGGCTTAACAATTTTAAAAGTCCACGGAAAACAACGAGGCCCTGGCATTACGCCATGCGAGAAGCACGGGAACTGCAGCGGTCGATGCGATGTTGCCAACTTTCGCTTTGAGCTTTGACAAATCACTCAATGGTCCTTCAGTGAGCTTTCCATGATCTCCGAGGTCTTGCAATTATCTCACGATGATCTCAGTGATCTTCCATTGATCTTTAAAGTCTTCCAGTAGTCTTATGATGACCTCGAGGACCAATGACATTTGGTAACTTATCGGTTGCCCAACGGTCCGCATCTTTGAGCGTGAAAAGTCAACAAAACTATAGCACCCCCATGAAACTCCTTCCTCTTCGCCCCCGCCGTTCTGCTTCGCCCCCGCCCCGTTCTGCTTCGCCCCCGCAAAAAATCTGCTTCGCCCCCGTCGTTCCTCTACGCCCCCGGCGCAATTCTGCTTTGCCCCCGTCCTTCTGCTTAGCCCCCAATGGCGGCACAGCTCACAGTCGACACGAAAATCGTCTGCAAAATAACAATAAAGGCTGTGCCGCCAAATTTAAAGTAGCCCATGCTCCGGCAAACATTCTGGACCACCTTTCTGCCAAGTGGCGTTGCACAAATCCTTCCCATTCAAAAGTTTACCCCTACCTCACGGCCCGTCAGTGGTCTCGTCTAGTTTTTACACAGCATTCTAAATCCATGTCACCTCTCACAGCAAGGTATTGCCTTATAAATTCTACTTAGTATTTGCAGCACAATTTTTAACTTAACGCTATTACTGATAGCTGTCATTTTTTCACTATTGTCTACTTGTATCAAAAGGAACACGATTAGTTACTGTTCAGTTGGCTGATACAAAATCCCGCCATTATCCAAGTTGGCTTTAATTAGTACCCACCTTCCATGGCGATCAGCCTAGCGTCTGTCCAGCCGTGAGTGAAATTTCCCGCCAGTACTTATAAACGTAAGAACCACTGACGGGCCGTGAGGTAGGGGTAAACTTTTGAATGGGAAGGATTTGTGCAACGCCACTTGGCAGAAAGGTGGTCCAGAATGTTTGCCGGAGCATGGGCTACTTTAAATTTGGCGGCACAGCCTTTATTGTTATTTTGCAGACAATTTTCGTGTCGACTGTGAGCTGTGCCGCCATTGGGGGCTAAGCAGAAGGACGGGGGCAAAGCAGAATTGCGCCGGGGGCGTAGAGGAACGACGGGGGCGAAGCAGATTTTTTGCGGGGGCGAAGCAGAACGGGGCGGGGGCGAAGCAGAACGGCGGGGGCGAAGAGGAAGGAGTTTCATGGGGGTGTATAGAAGCTGCCAAATAAACTCATTTTCAATTTTATTCTATCGTTCTCAGGCAGCATGGCGGGGTCATCCCCGCGCAGGTCGGAGGCACTTGCCCTGTGCTTCCTCGTGTTCCTGTTAGTGTTACCGGGCGTCTCTGGATGTGGAGGCACCTTGACGGCTCCCTCTGGAGGTCCTGTCACGTCACCGAACTACCCCGCTAACTATGGCAACAGCCTGAATTGCGAGTGGCTGATCACCGTCCCGGCAGGAAGCACGATCCGTCTCACGTTTGACAGCTTCGACGTGGAGCAAGATTATGACTTTTTGCGCATCTACGATGGAGACAGTGCAAGTGCGGCGGTGTTACAGGAGTAAGGCCCTAAACTATAATCTATTGATAAGAACTACCTCATATCAATGCTGCAGCTAGTAATATGTGGGGTCGTGTGGCGTAGCGGCAGAGTGCTCGACTGGGAACCAAGAGGTCCCAGGTTCGAGTCCTGACATGCCACCGATCCTATGCCTTTGGCAAAGGTACTCTCCAAGCAGAGTTTTGGATTTTCGGTATTTTTGGTGTGTTTTTACACTTTTTATCGGGGTTTGAAAAAGTCTAAAAACACGCCAAAAATAACCCCAAACCCTAACCACTGCTTGGAAAGTATAGGGATTGACATAGCTATAATATACTCCTCTAAGTACCTCTAGCTCTATGCCTAGAAGTGGCCAAATATAATTGGCCTTGCATTGAGCGATACCGTTAAAAAAAAAAAGGGAAGGCACTTTACACGACTTTCCTCACTTAACTCACAGGTGAAAATGAGTATTGTCCTCTTCCATATTTGTCCTCTATCTGCGTTCGTGACGGCATAAAATAATTAAGCTGATATAACTTGAGTGTGCCGTCACCATGTCTGGTCATGAAATGTTGGTATGAAAAAATGGTGATGACCAATCTATGGTGTATATATACATATCCCGAAAAGCTTCGATTGCTTTTTTTGAGGGGGGGATGGAAACCAGACCGCATTGAGACATAGATTGGCTCGATTACTATTTATTCTTGGATCTCTAGGTTAACGGGTCCACAGTCAGTCAGCCCTATCGTCAGCACATCTAACGTGATGCTCCTGAGGTTCACATCTGACAACAGTGAAGCACGTCAGGGGTTCAATTTCTCCTACACAAGTAACAACACGTATGGTAAGGAGTATATTCCTTTTTGTGTTGTGTGTGTGCATGTGTGTGTGTTTGTGTTTGTGTGTGTGTGTGGTTGTGTGTGTGTGTGTGTGTGTGTGTGTGTGTGTGTGTGTGTCTGTGTGTGTGTGTGTGTCTGTCTGTCCGTCTGTACCATGTGGTATGTGGTTTGTGGAATCTGGGGTGCCTTAAAATGGGAACAGAGTTACTGAATGAATGTAACTTTGTATGCCTGCGCAATTCGCATCTATCTACTGAATGAATGTAACTTTGTATGCCTGCGAAATTCGCATCTATCTACTGAATGAATGTAACTTTGTATGCCTGCGCAATTCGCATCTATCTACTGAATGAATGTAACTTTGCATGCCTGCGAAATTCGCATCTATCTACTGAATGAATGTAACTTTGTATGCCTGCGCAATTCGCATCTATCTACTGAATGAATGTAACTTTGTATGCCTGGTATAGCGCAATTCGCATCTATTCGAGCACCTCATTAATGACACGACAACGTATCAAATAATCACCGTGCCGGGAATTATTTTCCACGTTCTCATGATCCAGAAACGTGTGGGCTATCAGTGTTTCGCCACTTCCCCCAGACTGGTTGTGGAGGACATGCAGTGGACATAGCCAGCCATGTTGGCGTTACCCTAGAGTTCTGTGTAAGCGCCTGCTGCGCAAACCCCGCATGCCTGTCGTTTCAATACAACACGACTGGTAATTACCTCCATGAAAAATGGAGGTATTGTTTTTGGCGTGTCTGTCTGTGTGCCTGTGTGTGTCTGTGTGTGTCTGTGTCTGTGTGTCTGTGTGTGTTTCCGCAACTTTGTGGTCATCATAACTTCAGAACGTCTTTATGGATTGTGATGATATTTGGTATGTTGGTAAGTCTTAGGAAGACGAAGGTCAAGGTCAAATATGGGCCTCCTGGTGGATGGCCTTGGTACTGCAGCAGAACTTCCGTTTTTTGTATCTTTTGTTCTGAACATGCTATGGTCTTGACTTTTTTGGTGACAGATAGCTTTTCCTGTCAGAAATAAGTG
>NW_017804465.1:16981-20983 GCF_001625305.1 Branchiostoma belcheri
CAGGTATGAAGAAATAAGTGTGACGTTTGTATTTCTGTTTTACTGCAGGGTGTCCTGATAACTACTCGTACCTCGCACACACTCACCGGTGTTACCGAGCCTACGGTATACTGAATACCTACGACGAGGCTGTGGCTACGTGTCTCGCTGACGGCGACAGT
Organism: Branchiostoma belcheri; assembly: GCF_001625305.1. Classification (NCBI taxonomy): domain Eukaryota; kingdom Metazoa; phylum Chordata; class Leptocardii; order Amphioxiformes; family Branchiostomatidae; genus Branchiostoma; species Branchiostoma belcheri. The sequence continues at coordinate 17,143 of NW_017804465.1, forward strand.
TTAGCCATGCCTCGCGACAGCACAACCAATAACTTCCTTGTCGCTTTGAAAAACAACGTCAGCACTAGGTGTGAATTCCGGTTCGGACTGCACCGTAGGAATGAAACGTGGAATTACGTAGACGGTGGAGAGTTAACAGGATACATGAACTGGGCCGAAAATGAGCCGAACAATGCCGGAGGAATTGAAGATTGTGCCGAGTACCGTCCCGCTACCTACCATGAAAAACACAACAGAAATAAATGGAACGACCGGACCTGTTTAACAGACAGATGTTTCCTCTGCGAAGCTGAGCCAGGTAGGTCACGGAATGGTTGGATGGCACCGTGGGGATGGGGGGGGGGGGCGGCGATTGTGTTTTATGTGATGCTCGTATGTTGGGGTTACGGAAAAGGCTAGGCTGTCTACCTGGCCTATCCACATAGGATGACTATCACATCATGCTTCTCAGACATCCCATTTATATCTTCACAAATACTACGACACTTATGCACCTTCGCCCTCAAGCAAAATGTATAAATGTACAATTACACTACGTTCCGGAATGTATTATAAACAGAAAAAAATAGCTTAAGTGCAGTATGAACTATGTAACACCTTTAGTGCACTATGCACCAAGTAACATCTAGTGTCAGTGCACAGTAAACCAGTCAGCCCTGATGAAGATGACAGACGGTCATCGAAACGTCGGCTCATGAAAAATAAATGTTTATGATAAAAAGAACTTTGCTATTCAGTCGTTTACCAACCTGGTGAAATTATTTACGGATGTCTGTTTCCGTGTAGTTGATGGCGGTTGGTCCGACTGGAGCCCATGGTCTGCCTGCAGTGTGACGTGTGGAGTCGGTACACAGACTCGGGACCGAACCTGCACCAATCCGCCACCAGCTAACGGTGGGGCGGACTGTGATGGACTGGATCAGGAGACACAAGACTGTGACACAGAAGTGCTCTGTCCAGGTAAATTCTACCATATATTGTGACTTTCGCCAAGAAGGTTATATTTTGGCAGCGTCTCACTCTGGGATTATTCTTAGTTCTTGGTATTTTCATATCGATAGTATTGTTTCTAAAGCCTTCAAAAATGTTAACTTATTTAAGACAGTGACAGATAGCTTATCCTGTCAGGAATAAGTGGTGTAAGATTGGTCCCCTAGCAGCTTGTTCTGGAACTGCAGGTTAGTTTCTGGTAAAAACTTTTAAAGCCAATAAGTCCAGATAGGAACAACGTATTTTCATCATTTTTGGTATGTAGGTAGCTGAGAGAGAGTTGTACATGATTAAATGCAAATTATGCAAATGAGGACTTAATTTGCATAATTAATGAGGAAATTCTATAATTACAGTGTTTTATATAAAGGTACTGCTATACATGTAATCTATTTAATCTGTGGCAGGCGGAACATCAACAGATACCAATTATGCAAATTATGACCTAATTTGCATAATTAATGTAAAAATTCTGTGACACCTTATTGGTGAGTGATGAGAATTTTATACCCTGTGACATGTGTAAGTTTCTTAAAGGTTAACACCACTATACAAATATTGTGTTAATGTAGGGGTCATTTGCATAATTAATGAGGACATGTTGAAATGAAGTATGACAAAGGTATTTTGAAAGAAAACAAAAATATTGTCATTTGAATTTAGAAAACCATAAATTAAACTAGATTATGCTACTTATGACCTTATTTCCATTGTCAATGAGACAAATAAAAATCATTTACAAAGACTCATATATTTCATGGAGGTATGAAATCTCTGAATTCTTGTTCGTTAGGCGTTATGGGCTATTTTAATTCACCGTTAATCGTTGCTGGCCCGCTGTAATTCAGCGTAAAGCGTTATCAGTATATTCGTCGTGAAGCGTTATTGGTCGTTTTATTTTAACATAGAGCGTTATTTGTCATCCTAAATTCAGCATAATAATTCTTCGTTACGCCTAAACCTCGAAGGCTTCGTAGGCAAACGTCAGATACCAGTAACCCTCGGAGGGTCCACTTGTCGCTGCTACAGCACTCATGCCAGTCACGTACCCATTTATTACCTCCATGAAAAATGGAGGTATTGTTTTGGGCGCGTCTGTCTGTGTGTCTGTGTGTGTGTGTGTGTGTCAAATATGACTTTTCGGGTCGCTGAAGAAAATAAAACCCGGGAAAAGTCTTAGGAATAGAAACCTTCGTTCAACTCCATTCATCGATGTAAATCTGGTACTGATAATGACAGTTCTCTCACCTACGACAGGTGTCAATGTCGCCCTGGGGAAGGCAGCGTTCCAAACAAGTGACTATGAGGACCAGAGCAGTGGTAGGGGGGCTGCAAGATTTGCTGTTAACGGGAACACCAATAGCAACTACCTCGCTGGTTACTGTACAGCCACTGCATTAGAGGCTGATCCAAGCTGGTGGGTGGATCTTGGTCAATCGTACATGATTGACAGGTGAGTGTACAGCACATATATCTTTTATATGATATGCACGTAATTCTTTGATATGTAGATATATGTATGAGCATTAAGTACACGTACGCACTCATACGCACCTCCATTCACACACGCACGCACACAAACACTCACACACACGCGCGCGCGCGCGCACACACACACACACACAGACACGTCAATATATAAATCAAAACTTGGCAAAGGAAAGACTCTTGATGCAAGTCCCAATACCATTCGCGATGATGGTGATGGGTGGTCTATTTAAATAAGTTCCATGATAACGCAGTAACGTACATCCGAACACTAAAATTTAGTATGTAAACTCCAGTATCATTGCTTTGTTTTCAATATCTACAGAGTGGCCATCTTCAACCGCCAGGACTGTTGTGCTGAACGACTCAACCCCTTCAACATCCACATCGGGGATTCCGACCAGGTCAGCGAGAACCCCAAGTGTGGCGGTGATCATCAAATCGACGTGAACCAGCCGTCCATTTCCGTCTCCTGTCAGGGGATGAGGGGGCGGTATGTGGGCGTCCGTCTTCCCGGACCCTCCCGAATACTGACTCTGTGTCAAGTCCAAGTCTTTTCGGGTAGGCCTTCGCTATAGTTACTTTATACATATATAGCTATGGTATACTGTATGGAGCGGTTTCACTCCATACTTTGCATATCAACGAAGCGGGCAGCTACTGACTGGCATGTTGGTTGCATTTGCATTACGATGGACCGCAGCTCACATGACTAAAATGTGCACACTTGTTTCTTATTCTACCTAATTATTGCATATTATCAATTCAATAGCTTTTCATGGTTGTGCTCATGTTGCAATATTTTGCAATATTTGCAAATTTATTTACATTTGTGAAAGTTGTTTGTTTAAGTAAGTTCTGAACATTTCAGGACAACCTTAAAAAATTTTTCCGGCTACTATTTTATAGTTCCATTCAAAATCGTTCCATTCTCCCCATACATGAACTTCTGGAAGCTGTGGATTATTGCCGCCCAGACCCGTGCGTCAATGGGACCTGTACGAGCGGGGCAGACAACTTCACCTGCGCCTGTGACGAGGGCTACGAAGGAGAAACTTGTGAAGTACCCATCACTGGTATGTAGCGAACCTGTAATGTAATGTAATGTGATGTATCGTGATAGGTGAAAACGTTTCACTGATCACGATTCATTTATGGAATTCGATACAATTTTACATCGGTCGGAATGATATGAATATCGACGATTTGGACATCTTTCAAAATTTCAAGGTCTAAACTCAATAAGGCCTAGGCAGTCGCAACCGTTAAGGGTTTGTCTGAAGGTTCGCCAAGAATGTTATTTGTTTTGGGCCGCGTGTCGGTGTGTTAAGAGCATAGCTCGAGAAGCCAATGATGGATCTTA
>NW_017804465.1:21142-36264 GCF_001625305.1 Branchiostoma belcheri
AGATAAGACCTCTATTGTCTGCACTGTACTTTCTTTCTCCGCCTGAATCTTGCAGATTGTGACTTTAAGCTGTAAATTTCTTTGCGACTACCAAACTACATTGTCACACGTGCCTTGTTTAACAAAGTCACATGTTGTACTAGGCCACTCACGAAAGATCATCTTCCCCGGTCCAAGAGGCATTGATGACTATGCCAGGATGGAGCCAACGTTGTCTGAGGACTTGACAAGCTTTACCCTATGTGTGCACATGCGCTCCAACATGGATTCCAGCGATGTACTCAGCTTGGTCAGCTACGCAGTGTCACAACACAACAACGAGCTTTTCTTTCGTGTTGATGGTGGATTTAAGGTAAGTACACAATCAATTCTAATATTAGGCTTCTGCTGTCTAAATCAACCTGTTTTATTGCTTGCTATTGCTTGGTCGATATCTAGTTTTGTATCCAAAGTCAACCACAAGGATTTATTCTATGTCGTAACAAATGAAATTGTGACTAGAATGGAAGACGATTTTAAAGGCTTGCATGAAAAAAAATTAAAAAAAGCTAGTGGTGTTTGCCCACTCTACCTACATACGAAATTTCAGGTCATGTGGATAAAACAAATGACAAAAATTAATCCATTTAACAAAATGGCAGTAGGAGACCAACATGAGGGGAAACATGTATATATCATCCTTACCATTATATAAAGTGAAATATATATTTTGAAATATTAATCAGCTCATGCCATTTTTTTTATTTAGTTAAGCTTACAAAGCAACATCCAAATGACGGACCCACCCGTTTTGGACGGTGAGTGGCACACGATATGTACTACCTGGCGCAGCAGTGATGGAGCCTGGCAGCTCTACGCTGACGGCGTGCTGACGGATTCAGGTTCCGGGTTTAGAGTGGGAGGAAGAGTGCGCACAGGCGGCACATGGATCCTCGGTCAGGATCAAGACGTAGTCGGGGGAGGATTCGATGCAGACCAGTCATTCATTGGAGAACTGTCGGAAGTGAACCTCTGGGACCGCGTGCTGTCTCCAGCAGAAATAGCAGCGGACTGTAGTTACCATGGCAACGTGATTGACTGGGATACAACTAACATCACAGTCTTCGGACAGGCCAGCAGGGCTGAGTATCAATGCGGTAAGTAGTACGTGCTCATTAATAACACAGTCACCTTTTCCTGTGACGAAGGCTACGAACTGATCGGTTCAGAAAACAGAACTTGCCAGGCCGACCAGAGCTGGTCGGGTGTACAAACCAATTGCTCCAGTAAGTGGCCATTTCTAACAGTTTTGTTTTCACAGTGCAAGTGGTAGCTATAGGGACTAGTACCTTGTCGGGTTTCATTGCTCCAGTACATGTGACCACTCGTCTTGTATTTGGCAACTGTGATCCAAATGCAGGTTGGGATCTTCCTGCGAGTTGTCCAACAAATGGTCACCTCAGTCTCCCCAACGGCAAAAGGTACGTGGCGCCATCCGACGAGCAGGTCGACTACGCCACGGCCCAGGCGAGATGTGCCGCGGAGCGAGGAACGGTCGCTCTGCCGCTGGACTCGCACGAGCAGGCGTATCTTGTGTTTTTCAAGAACTGTCTAAACCAGTAAGAATCATGTTTTAATCACTGTTACACCATATAGTATATTGTACATGAGCAGTTAAGTTAAAGATTAAATATGATTAAAAATTTAGCCACAGAGAGTACTTATCATCAACTCTACAGCACCCCCATGAAACTCCTTCCTCTTCGCCCCCGCCGTTCTGCTTCGCCCCCGCCCCGTTCTTCTTCGCCCCCAATGGCGGCACAGCTCACAGTCGACACGAAAATCGTCTGCAAAATAACAATAAAGGCTGTGCCGCCAAATTTAAAGTAGCCCATGCTCCGGCAAACATTCTGGACCGCCTTTCTGCCAAGTGGCGTTGCACAAATCCTTCCCATTCAAAAGTTTACCCCTACCTCACGGCCCGTCAGTGGTTCTTACGTTTATAAGTACTGGCGTTTATAAGTACAGCCGTGAGTGAAATTTCCCGCCAGTACTTATAAACGTAAGAACCACTGACGGGCCGTGAGGTAGGGGTAAACTTTTGAATGGGAAGGATTTGTGCAACGCCACTTCGCAGAAAGGTGGTCCAGAATGTTTGCCGGAGCATGGGCTACTTTAAATTTGGCGGCACAGCCTTTATTGTTATTTTGCAGACGATTTTCGTGTCGACTGTGAGCTGTGCCGCCATTGGGGGCTAAGCAGAAGGACGGGGGCAAAGCAGAATTGCGCCGGGGGCGTAGAGGAACGACGGGGGCGAAGCAGATTTTTTGCGGGGGCGAAGCAGAACGGGGCGGGGGCGAAGCAGAACGGCGGGGGCGAAGAGGAAGGAGTTTCATGGGGGTGTACAGCATCTCTACAGCAGCTATATGTGTGTAACTCCCATACTCTAAGCATTCTACCCACTTGACCATTACACACTAGTACTATATACTGAGGCACACTCTCCTCCTCTCTAAGACTTGGAAATACCTTAGGAAACAACATTCACCGTGAAACATTGTATCAAAACAGTACAAAACGGGTGTAAAAGGGAAATGTTATTTTTCTCATGGCATCTTACAGAAATGCTCAGTTTTGGCTCGGAGTCAGTAGACCAGTCGGAACGTGGGTTGACAGCCAGGGTAGCGCGCTCGGCGGATTCTCTGCCTGGGCACCTGGGGAGCCCAATTTGCCTACAAACCTTTGTTCTCATCTTGTGTTCGGAGCAATGTCCAACAGTGAACGCAGAAACAAGTGGGCGGACGCACCATGCGGCCAAAGCTACAGATACATATGTGAAACAGGTAGGTTTTGTGAAATCCGTCATTATATTTCAGTATGGATGAAATATATTGTGTTCTCTCATGTTTCTCCTCCTTCTCCTGCCAAACAGTCAAAGGGATTCAACTCCGCCATCATTCAGCCAAATGACCCAAAATTTGGCATGGAGGTAGAGTGGGCCAACACCCAGATGCATTTTTTTCATTTTTTTGATAAATGCCTTTGAAAAATTTTTATGAAGGTTTTTTGGGGCATTTTTCGACAAAAATGGATTTTTGGATCCTGAGCCCTGGTATTACAACCAAATGATATGACATTCGGTATAAGGGTACCTTGAACATGTGTCTACAGAATAGCAGTCACGTATTTGGCATACACCACTTCCAAATGACTCATTTGGGGGACTTTAATGGCTATTTTCAGCAAATAATGGGCCAAAAGTGCTGTGCCCGTTCCATGTTCTATCCAAAGAATGGCCCGTTCCATCCATGGAACACATGTTCCATTGTGGGTTACCTGAGGTCACATTGCACCTAAGTCGTGCGTAATTTTTGTAATGACCCACGCATTCAATTTTATGTGCCTAAGACCTTCAAAATGTATCAAATCTCATCATTGTTAGTATTTGCATACCTGTAATAAGATTAGTAAAGCTTACGAGATTCAAACTACTTGTTCTTGCATCTTTGTTCTCATATAGCTACTATTTAATTCATTTATTTGAGAACCTTTGCCAGTTTTGCACTGGGGTAAGTTTGGAATAGTCCACTTTTGCGTGGGAGGGAGATGGACTGAAATATGCTGTATTTGCTCCCAAGCAAATGTCGGCCTTTCTAGTTAGCATTGTTTTATTCAACAGTTTTACAACACAAGATATAAAGGTGTTTCAAACACAACTGCCTTTTTATATCAGTCTTTCGACAAAGTTTGCAAGTACATACGTTACGATAACTTAACGTTAACGTTAACATAACGTTAACGTATCGGTAACATAACGTTAACATGACGTTTAACATAACGTGATAACTACGTTAACGTTAGCCTACGTTATGTTAAATTTAACGTTACGTGGACATAACATTTGATATAACCTATGTTATTTTGACACAAAAATTAAGATACATAACGTATCAGTACGTCACGTACGTATGACACGTACGTGGGTTATTGACTGGGCATCATGTTTGTGTCAAAAATACGGACGTTAAAAACGTCACGTTTCGGGGTCAATTCGTCACATTTTTTTTGGTCAATACGTTACTTATGCTAGACAACGTTCACGTATGATATAACCTAAGATTATGTTATGGTAACGTAACGTAGGTTATGTTATGTTGACATAACGTAGGTTACGTTACGTTATGTTAACGCAAAGTATGAACATCGCATAACGCATCAAAACGCACCACGTTACTTGGGTACGTACGTACTTAACATTATGTTGATATGTTCCGATATGTATAATATGTTCCGACGTCACATAGACTCCTAAGAGTGTAGGTGCTGTTCGCTGACTTTTGGTAACAAATTGATTACCCCCATCCATTGCTTATGGTTTCGTCCATTTCAACAGTCAGGTAGACGTGTTCTTGTGACGTCATCAATTCGTGTTGTGTGGTTTGGAATGAATGTAAATGCCGCATAACACAATATTAATGGGCGACACCAGGATACAAAGTAGTACGGACAAAATTCTCATTGCCTAGTTAAAAAAAACTTGAGAATAGAACTATAGTTTTCTTCAGTTATTTCATAGATTTCCCCCTAAACTTAAACATATAAATTCGTTTTTCTTCGCTTCGAATTGAGTCACATTGATCCCCATAGGGTGATAATCCTAAGGGTTTCTTTAAAAATTTTGTTCCTAAAGGGATGTCGTCATCAGTTTACGTTGTACATCATCTGGCATAAACGTAAAGTGATGTCGTCATCAGTTTACGTTTAATTTTGGTATGGAAGTACAGTGGGCAAATACCCCCAGGCGTTTTTTTTCGCTGCCGAAAAATTAAAAATCGACCGTAAAGTTGGGCTGCAAATCCGACATTCTGGCGGCGGCAGTCGGTACGGCCCTTTCTTGCATTCCAAAACGTGTTCAATTCCAAATCATGATTTGGAATAACACATTTTGGAATGCAACACCTTCTCGCGCTGATTTTGACGGAGGTGTTCGAGTTGCTAGGGCGTTGCTAAGGGGGGCGTGGCTTATGAAACGGTCCATTGGCCGACTTGGGTACATCAAGGACATTGTGTGTATAATGTCATTGGGTACATGTACAACTTACAAGTTCTCGATAATAATAGGGTGCATGCATTTAAAAGAATGCAGTAGAGTAACAAAAAATGTTTGAAGATCGATATCTGGTACCTTTCCCGTCTTTACAGACAATCCTCAATGGCTAGACGTTTTTTCAACTCTGAAAGGAACAGGGCAGACTGTTTACGACGCCTGGAGTACTAATGGACAAGTCAGCCACAACAAGTGCCCAATTGTAGACCAATGGGAATCGCTTAACATCCAACGGGTAAGTTTCTACTAGACCCGTGTGGTAATTACTGTGCTTTGTTTTGTCACATGTCCATACTTTTAGTTTTCCGTCAGCTAGATCACTTACGCGTAACACAGCCATTAAAATGAATAGCATTTTTGACCAACAGAATTAGATTTAAGCAGCTAAATCTGTTATCAATAAGTAAAACTGCATATAACTAAAAAATGAGGGGCGATTTTGTTAGTGGCACAGGAAGTAAAATTGTCTTTTGCAGGTGAAGGTTGTGTTGGAGTACTCCGAAGGAAATGTAGAGCTGATTTTTGATGGCACAAACACTGACAAGTTCAACTGGTTCAACAAGTCTCGTCTGCTCTCATCTCCTTGGAACGACATCAACACCGAGCCTCAAAACTTCTTCTCGATCGAAGGAGCCCCACATGCGAAAAGGTAAATCTTGAGCCTTTCAAAGGTGATAAACTTCGTATTAAGGCCTTTCTATCCTTTGCATGGAATTACAAGAATCGCAGTAAATCTTTATTATGTCAATGGAATTGATTGTATTAATCAAAACACGGCTTCCTTTGTTGCAGGTTTTTTTACATCAATCGCAACTGGGGTGGTTGCCCCAATGACGCTGGCTGGCTTGCGGTGGCCGACGGCGGTCCAGACGGCATATGCGAATGGGAGCGAGCTCCGGAAGATCAGCTGCCTTACATCCGCTTTTCTAAAACTACAGGCTACGCTAACTTCAACGGTGCGTGCAGTACTTAATATATACCCCTATATATTTCCCTGGCAGATGGGCCATGTCTAAGTTGACTTTTCTTATTATATTTCAGTCCATACCATATGGTATGGATGAAATATAACGTTATTGTGTTCTCTCATGTTTCTTCTCACAGTCAAATGGATTCAACTGTCAGTTTTTAGCCGGCAAATAACATGAAATTTGGTATGGAGCTAGAGTGGGCCAATACCCCCAGGCGTTTTTTTTTTCATTTTTTTATACATGCCTTTGAAAATTTTTTATGAAGTTTTTTTGGGGCATTTTTCGACAAAAAATGGATTTTTGGATCCTGAGCCCTGGTATTAAAACCAAATGATCTGAAATTCGGTATAAGGGTACCTTGAACTGTGTGTCTACAGAATAGCAGTCACATATTTGGCATACACCACTTCCAATGACTCATTTGGGGGACTTTAATGGCTTTTTTCAGCCAAAAAAGGGACAAAAGTGCTATACCCTTTCTACGTTCGATCTAAAGAATGGCCCGTTCCATCTGCCGTTGGCCATCGAACACTGCACGAACACGTCGAACATTGCGGGTTACCTGGGTCACGTTGCACGTAAGTCGTGCGAAATGACCCACACATTCAATCTTATGAATCTAAAATCATCACGTCATCTACAATCACGACGATGGAATATGCCGACCATCCTGGTGGACTGAAATACATGTATGCTATATTTGCTCCCAAGCAAATGTCGGCCTTTCTAGTCTGATAATATTGAGTTAGGGTCAGGAGCAGCTATAATTAACGTTAACTGATTCTGTTACGGACCAAAATATGTGGAAAATGACTATTTTTCAGGTGGCTATACCTGCTGCTATGAATATGTTAAAACAACTAAAGGAGTCTGAGCCAAGATTTCTTGTCTGATTTCTTAAATTGTTCCATTATTTTACTTTATTCAGGGGGTGATATTGCAACGGCCGATCGGATGGTCATCTACATCGACACGCCCGGAAACAACGTGCTGTGCTCCTGCCCTGCTGGACAATCTCTTAGTGAAGATGGCACCCGGTGTGAAGGTCAGTGGTTATATCACTGAAAACTAGAGTTCCCCGATCTCATACCTTCGCCAAATGATGTTAATCTTTATGACTGACAAATTATAGATTATGTCGCACTGATTGAACAAATAGGATACTCATTTTCATGAATTATATCAGTTAATCAGATTCTCAACCAAAAGACAGTGTTATATTAACAATGTTATTCTAGCATTTCCTCATAAATTATGCAAATGAGGTCCTGATTATATCCAGCATCACGTTAGATACCTACATACCAAAAATCACGATGATCTGTCAACCGGTTCTTGAGTTATCCTCTTTTGAATATCTTAAAACAGATAGCCCTGCAGTTTTAGAGCAAGCCACTAAAAATCCAAGCTCACGTCACTCCTTCCCTAGCACAAGAGCTACCTACCATTCAAATTTCATCACCCTAGCATGTCTAGATCATGAGATATCAAAACCGGAAGATCAGCTGCAGTTCCATCATGAAACAAGCCGGGGGTCCAAAATCTTATCATTTCCAGGTCTCTCTACCCACCTATCGTGTTTACAGACATGCACACAAACACACACATACACGAACGCCTCTGAAACATAACCTTCTTAGCGAAGGTAATTATCTAGATGTGGGGATTCATATGTCTGAAGAGCTACTTAGGATCTTATGCGTTTTTAGGAAAAGCCTGTCCAGAGCTGCCGATTCTAAACAACGGCAACAGGACCGAGGGTCATCTTTACTAAGACACAGTCACATTTTCCTGTAACGAAGGCTACGAACTGATCGGTTCTGAAAACAGAACTTGCCAGGCCAACCAGAGCTGGTCGGGTGTACAGCCCAATTGCTCCAGTAAGTGGCCATTTTTAACAGTTTTGTTTTCATAGTGGTAGGTAATAGTACCTTGTCGGGTTTCATTGCTCCAGTACATTGTAACCACTCGTCTTGTATTTGACAACAGATTTGCCTGGCATGGAGCGTAGCCTTTCATATCTAAAGCTACTTAGGGTCTTTAGTTATGTTTTTCTTTTCTTTTTTTTAAGAAAAAGCCTGCCCAGAGCTGCCATTGCCAAACAACGGCAACAGGACAGAAGGTCATCTTTACGGAGACACAGTCACCTTTTCCTGTAACGAAGGCTACGAACTGATCGGTTCTGAAAACAGAACTTGCCAGGTCGACCAGACTTGGTCGGTTGTACAGCCCAATTGCAACAGTAAGTAATAATTTTGACAGTGTCGTGGTCATAGTGGTCGGTACTTTTCGTGTTTTCTTGCTCCAGTAATTGTTGCCGCTCTCAACATTATATTATTGTATTTGGCCATACATATGTCTGAAGAGCTACTTAAGACCTTATGCGTTTTTAGGAAAAGCCTGTCCAGAGCTTCCGATTCTAAACAACGGCAACAGGACCGAGGGTCATCTTTACGAAGACATAGTCACCTCTTCCTGTGACAAAGGCTACGAACTAATCGGTTCTAAAAACAGAACTTGCCAGGCCAACCAGAGCTGGTCGGGTGTACAGACCAATTGCTCCAGTAAGTGACCATTTTTTAAAACAGTTTTGTTTTCATAGTGGTAGGCAATAGTACCTTGTCGGGTTTCATTGCTCCAGTACATTGTAACCACTCGTCTTGTATTTGACAACAGATTTGCCTGGCATGGAGCGTAGCCTTTCATATCTAAAGCTACTTAGGGTCTTTAGTTATGTTTTTCTTTTTTTTTTAAGAAAAAGCCTGCCCAGAGCTGCCATTGCCAAACAACGGCAACAGGACAGAAGGTCATCTTTACGGAGACACAGTCACCTTTTCCTGTAACGAAGGCTACGAACTGATCGGTTCTGAAAACAGAACTTGCCAGGCCGACCATACTTGGTCGGGTGTACAGCCCAATTGCAACAGTAAGTAATAATTTTTGACAGTGTCGTGGTCATAGTGGTCGGTACTTTTCGTGTTTTCTTGCTCCAGTAATTGTTGCCGCTCTTGACATTATGGTATTGTATTTGGCCATACATATGTCTGAAGAGCTACTTAGTATCTTATGCGTTTTTAGGAAAAGCCTGTCCAGACCTTCCGCTTCTGAACAACGGCAACAGAACAGAGGGCCATCTTTACGGAGACACAGTCACCTCTTCCTGTGACGACGGCTACGAACTAATCGGTTCTGAAAACAGAACTTGCCAGGCCAACCAGAGCTGGTCGGGTGTACAGCCCAATTGCTCCAGTAAGTGGCCATTTTTAACAGTTTTGTTTTCAAAGTGGTAGTTAATAGTACCTTGTCGGGTTTCATTGCTCCAGTACATAGTGACCACTCGTCTTGTATTTGACAACAAATCTGTCTGACATGGAGCGTAGCCTTTCATATCTAAAGCTACTTAGGGTCTTTAGTTATGTTTTTCTTTTTTTTTTCAGAAAAAGCCTGCCCAGAGCTGCCATTGCCAAACAACGGCAACAGGACAGAAGGTCATCTTTACGGAGACACAGTCACCTTTTCCTGTAACGAAGGCTACGAACTGATCGGTTCTGAAAACAGAACTTGCCAGGTCGACCAGACTTGGTCGGGTGTACAGCCCATTTGCAATAGTAAGTAATAATTTTGACAGATAATTTTGACAGTGTCGTGGTCATATATATAGTGGTCGGTACTTTTCGTGTTTTCTTGCTCCAGTAATTGTTGCCGCTCTCGACATTATGGTACTATATTTGGCAATACATATGTTTAAAGAGCTACTTAGTATCTTATGCGTTTTTAGGAAAAGCCTGTCCAGAGCTGCCGGTTCTGAACAACGGCAACAGGACAGAAGGTCATCTTTACGGAGACACAGTCACCTTTTCCTGTGACGAAGGCTACGAACTGATCGGTTCTGAAAACAGAACTTGCCAGGCTAACCAGAGCTGGTCGGGTGTACAGCCCAATTGCAACAGTAAGTAATAATTTGTGACAGTGTCGTGGTCATAGTGGTTGGTACTTTTCGGGTTCTCTAGCTCCAGTGATCGTGGCCGCTCTCGACATTATGGTATTGTATTTGGCAAAAAAAATTGGCAAAATAGGTCTATATGTCTGAAGAGCTAATTAGGATCTTATATTGGCAACCAATCTGTCTCAAATTGCGCGTAGTCTTTCATACCTAAAGCTACTTAGGGTCTTATGCGTTTTTTTAGGAAAAGCCTGCCCAGAGCTGCCATTTCCAAACAACGGCAACAGGACAGAAGGTCATCTTTACGGAGACACAATCACCCTTTCCTGTGACGAAGGCTACGAACTGATCGGTTCTCAAAACAGAACTTGCCAGGCCGACCAGAGCTGGTCGGGTGTACAGCCCAATTGCTCCAGTAAGTATTAGTAGCCCCCTTCGACCATATGGTATTGTATCGGAATTGATTATCTGTTTGCAATGTTTTCATTAGCTAATACAGGTCATTGATAGTACTTAACGTATCATCCGTTTCCTGTTCATGCCCTAGATATCACAATGCTGGCGACAATGATAACTACAAGCCAGGGAAATTAATTTACGTGTTCTAGTACATGTCGTAGTATGTGATAATATTATTGTTCCATAAACGATATTAATTTTCTGACATAGTTTCTTAAATGTGTTACAGGAAAGCTCTGCCAACAACTGATGGTACCTTCTAATGGCAACATCAGCGGCGGTAGTTCTTATGAGGACGTCGTTGCTTATCACTGTGACCCTGGATACGAGATTAGTGGTGATGAAGAACGAACATGCCAGTCGAACCAGACCTGGAGCGGTACACAGCCTACATGCGTTGGTTAGTTGCTATTTTGTGTTGGCTAAGTTTGTGTATTTCTTTACATTCTCCAAGGTCGGTCAGTATAGCAGACCTTCATTATTATCTTCACTTCTTCCGTACATAGAGTTATTAGCTATGCACGGATCAACAAGATTGGCAACGCACCAGTAACGCTTTCATGCGATGACGATGATGATAGCTGGGTCTTCAGGTCCAAAGATCTAGATCTAGAAATGCCTGTCCTCACGTGGCTGTGCAGTCCTATTCTAGATCTGCACGTTCTGCTGCAGGATGGGCATGCGAAGCACCATGCGGATGGCCATGCATTGCACGATCAAAAGGACAGTACGCCGTATTTGGTTAACTTAACCGTATCTGATCCAGTTTGGTGAACTACGCCGTACTTTCCTGAAATACGCCGTAGTTGGCTGTAATACGTCGTAGTTGAGTTTTGACCGTAATAGAAAGCCATACACGTCATCTGCAATCAGACCTACAGCGTCACGTATGAGTGGAACGTTTTTCAACATAACCCAATGAGTAATGTAACACAGCCACTGGACTTTCCTAACAAAGTTGTGCGTGATTCGCAAGACATCACAATTATGAGAAACAGCTTGGGCTATGGCTCCACGATTGTTGAGCTGAACGCTACCATGGACTTCCCGACTACTGGAAGCAAAAAGTCACAGGTCCAAAAACAGTGGATTATCATCACACCATCGGCCCCAGTTGCGCATATAGCCGGTGGCTCTGCTAAATCTGTCAGTCGGGATGGTGTTCTGGTACTGAACGCATCAGAGTCGTATGATCCGGATGAGTACATCGACGACTACAGGAACTTCACTTTTCATTGGACCTGTCAGACGCCCAATGGTAAGTCTCTCATCGTGACTCTTAAATCATAACTTAACGTGTCAACTTTTATTGATATTATATGGCAGCCATGATCGGTAGCGGTATCCGAAATAGACGTACTAAATGGTAGCACTAAAACTCGATAACTGTTTTTGCAGGGACATCATGCAAAGACATATTCCCTGATGCCAGACAAAGTGCCGTCTATGAAAAACTTCAGACTGCGTCATTTCCTGATGAAATCTTGACATTCACGGTCGAGGTCGGCCTTCCCGGGAGGAACTCCTCACAAACCTCACAGTCAGTCACCCTACTAGACGGGGTTGTCCTCAACATCGCCATTCGGTAAGACGTACTTTCTGCATTATAGAGCTAAGGTGTGCTTCTTCTTACTTGGCTTCTTATCGCCCAAAAGCTTTGACGTAAGAAGATATGCAGCTGGCCATCTCACAAGGAGTGTACATTAATTCATTGATTCTTTATTCCAGGTATGGGAAACGCATAACAAGACGATGCATATTAAAAGAATACGTGCTACATATACACAGAAATGGACATATATGCAGTATCTTAACTGATAATAAATGATGCGTGACGTCCGTCAGTGTTTTTAGGGGTACTTTTTGGTAATCCCGTAGGTGTGCGGCAAACTGTGAAACCAAAGTCAACCCATCGGAGAGGCTAGTTCTCGTGACCCAGTGTGACGACTGCCCGACAGCAAGCACCACATACCTATGGACCCTGGTGGGAGGAAAGCACATTGACTGGGATGTGGACACGACAACCGGAAACACGTCACAGAACCTAGTGGTTCGCAGTAACATTTTTGAGGTAAATTCCGATACGCATTCATTAACATTATCCTTACTCAACTAGAACTAGTACTAGTATTAGTACATTCATTCATTCAGTCAGTCAGTAACAACATGATCAATACAATTCTAACAGATAGTATAGTCTAGACTTTTTTTATTTAACTATCTTGTTTATTTCCAGGCAGGAGAAAGCTACACCTTCAGGGTAGATGTGACCTCCGACGTCGTGCCTGGGGGAACCGGTTTTTCTGAGTACAGTTTCAGGGTCAACAAACCCCCTACTGTCGGGTCCTGTGCGGTCCGTCCTCCGTCAGGCGATTCAACGATAACGCAGTTTGACATCTCGTGCGAAGGTAAATCAAAGCCCAAAAAGTTCAGCACAAATTATTTTGCTATTTAAGTATTCTGAAATGGTGCATATACACAATACTATCAATACAGGTTGCGATTGGTTTCTTCCTCAGGAGCCCGTGATGATGACTTGCCTCTGGTCTACAGTCTTTATTTTAACAACGATGGGAGTGACACATTGCTCCATACGGGAACGGTAGATAACCACCTCTTCTTATGTAGTGTAGACTACAATGATTATCTAACTAGCCCTTCGTTTACGTTTTCCGGGTGCTATATTATTCATTCGTCATTCGTGTATTCATTTACCATAGATTTTTACATAGCAATATTGTTCAGGTTAACATTTCTGGCCTTACCTTCGAACGTAGAACCTGCCGTAATCTTAACTGTAATGGTACGCAATCCGACAATAATGCTTCAGTTGTTTCCGTCTTTTGACGCTTTACTACCAATGGTAGCCATGCACGATGTTGTTTCAAAACCTAGTTGTTTTTTTGGTGTAAGTGTGGCATTAAAGTGTGAGAAGCAAGCGGATAGGATAGACAGCTATCCTTTTTTGTCTAAATGTAATTGAGTATCTTTGACGAATTCTCTACTTCCACCGCAGACCGAGCGATTTCCACCCCAGCTGCTTCCAACAGGACAGGAACATCGCGACTTCAACATCACACTAGAAGTTCGTGTATCGGATGCTTTGGGTGCAACATCAGTTATCAGAAATATCAAAGTACAGGTAAATTTGAAGCTGTGATGTTAAGATGATGTGATGTGAGATTTATGTGCAAGTTTATTCCGAATGTCAACCATTCAAGGGTAATTTCTAATAGGAGAGTTTTGTTATGAAGACGAGTGTAACTTCACTCCAACTAGAAAGAGTGGACTCGACACAATTGCGTCAGAGTTTCTTGGTTTTTGTTTAATTTCGTTGTGAAAGTAGCGTTACAATAATTTAAGTCGACTGATGATGGCTGAAGCTCGACCTGAATTTATATACAGTGATCACAGAGCTTTAAAAAATTGTTGAAACACTTACATCTTACTCGCCCAAAACATTTTTTCAAATCTTTTTTTTCCATATTTCTGTTGTAAGGTCCGTCCACCGAGTGTGGAAGATACGGCAGTGGCACTGGACAGCCTTAACGATACGCTGGAGAACCTACTTCACAAAGGGGACAACCACGGCCTCCTGCAGCTCACCAACAGTCTTAGTTCTGTCCTCAACGCAGCGAACGCGTCCAGCTACAGCAACGATTCACTTTCAAAGGTACCCTGAAAATGAAGTTTATTGTTACAGACCTGTCCACCATAAGATGCCCCTTATGATAGTAAAATCGCCGAACTACTATTTGTTAGTACCGGGTATTGAAGGAAGCTTGTCACTTGCCAGTTGTCGTACTATACGATGGTTGATTAGAACAATATAAAACCTGAAGTTCATTAAGCCACTTATATAGCACCCCCCTTTTCTTGTTTAGAAGAATGATTGCTCAGCTTCTACTGTTTCACTCTATTCCTATTTTCCATACTTCTCAGGCACGTGACGGGCTCATTAACTCACTGACAAGGATTCCAGTTCAGAGTCTGGACAACATCGACCAGGTGGCAGGTGCCTTGGGCCTGGCAACAGCTTTAGAGGAGCAGGTCACTCCACAGTCTCAGGTTTGTGTTTACCGACACAACTCCAACTCATCCATAGTATGAGTGTGTTTAGTCAAACCCATCCATAGTGACCACTTAAGGGGTTTGAGGAAAATCGTCACAATAGACGGGAGTTCACCATAAACAGGATGCGTAATGCTTGAGCCAATGGATCTACGATCTAAGTGACCACGATGGCCAGGTATAGCCCTTGTGCAGAGATGACGAATTTTGTTGGACTGTGCAACTGCTGCTTACATATATTTGCAATTATAATGTAAATATCATTACAACCCTCCAGAACGTTTCGTGTACAGTTGTGAATCATAAAGGGTGCAATTTCATTGCTAATTTTTTTAGGAGAGTGCAGCTCAAACTGTGCTGCAGATGTCAAACTTTCTTGAAACAGCAGAAAAGGAGATGTAGGTCCCGAAAGACTGGAGGAAACGGCATCGGTTCTTTTGAGAGGCAAGCGCACGTTACTTTGCTCTTATCTTCAAATCGGCAATTTGGTATTAACGTGTTATTTAGCTATGGTCTGCACACACACACACACACATGTACACACACACACAC
Organism: Branchiostoma belcheri; assembly: GCF_001625305.1. Taxonomy (NCBI): domain Eukaryota; kingdom Metazoa; phylum Chordata; class Leptocardii; order Amphioxiformes; family Branchiostomatidae; genus Branchiostoma; species Branchiostoma belcheri. Next base: position 36,225 of record NW_017804465.1, read on the forward strand.
ACACACACACACACACACACACACACACACAGTAGTAGAC
>NW_017804465.1:36665-36952 GCF_001625305.1 Branchiostoma belcheri
CTTGTTGCTTTTATTCACCACCAAGAACACGGCATATTAGAGTTCAGTGTTGGTAGTAATCAAAGAAGCTGCTGTCTGGATACCGAGAGGAACTTTTTTATTCGTTATTAGGCCATGTTGATTTGATTATATGGATGACATCCTCCGGGAGCCCCAAAACTGATGCGCGCGTGCGAATAAAAAAAAAGTTTTGCAAAAAGTTTTTTTCATTATGAAATCTACGTGGTCATGAGGGTTGAGCAAATGGCACAGAATATGGTTTGGCGAATAATCTAGTCTTCAAGTTC
>NW_017804465.1:36972-46865 GCF_001625305.1 Branchiostoma belcheri
AATTAATGTAAATTATGCAAATGAGGACTTTATTTGCATAATTAATGAGGAAATTCTATAATTACAGTGTTTTACATTATACTATGTAGCCTATGGCAGGCGGAACTTCAACAGATACTAATTATGCAAATGATGACCTAAATTGCATAATTAATGTGAAAATTCTATGATTTCGTAATGGTGAATGATGAGAATGCCATACTTGGGACATCTGTAAGTTAATCAAAAGTTAACATACATCACGATGCATATATCATGTTAATGCAGAGGTCATTTGAACAATTAAAGAAGAAATTTACATATCAAGATCATATTTCATGGAGGTATGAGATCTCGGAATTCTAGTTATACTATGAAATTACGTTTTTCGGTTTCTTATTGCTTTTTATTCATCAAGAAACATGGCATATTTAGAGTTCAGTGTTGGTAGTAATTCAAAGAAGCTGCTGTCTGGATGCCGAGAACTTTTTTATTCGTTATTACATATTGGAAAAAATTTGCCAACATTCAAGGGGTGCCATATCTTCACATCTTCAATTTGCATACACTTCGGTTACAGAACAAAAATGCAACACAGACAACTTTTGTTGCAATCGGGAAGCTGAACGCTGCTGTACTAGACCAGAAAGTCCCGGGGGAGAGCCCGACGACGTTCTCTGTAGGTGAATTTAACTTGGCCGTTGAAAAACAGCGGTGTGATTCTACAAACGGGCAACCGCACGTTTTCCGGGCAAATAACCAACTGGGAAGCTCTACGTTTTTCGTGGTATCCAGCTTGTCAGGGTTGCTTGGGGATAGCTGTGAAACAGAGGAAGACGTCGGAATAGAGGTAGGTAATAAATTCTTATCAAGATGATAAGAACTCGCTTGAGAATTTTCTCTTTGCTCGTGCTAGATTTTCAATCCCCCGCTCCTTTACTCCAGCAAGTGAGAGACTGTGTAAACACAGGCTAGATATCGGTGTAGTTAGCTCATGCAAAGATCCTCCGAGTTTCCATCTCAACCAATCCTTTTTTGTTTGTTTTGAAGAATTTCAAGACACCGCGGAACCCTTACGCCTTTGTCAAAACGTCTGACGATGTCAAGTCGGAAGTAGGAGGGCTACAGTTCTTGCGGAACGGCAGGCCTTTGGAGATCCGCGACTTAACAGATCCTGTGGAGGTTTTCACACGACGCTTGTCGGAGTCATCCCAGAATGGACGAACAATGACCGAGCTTGGGACGACAGCACCATCTGGGAGCAAAAACATAAGTGTAACTATGCGATCTTTTACTCCTAGAATTGTTACCCCGAGAAGATTTCTGGTCAGCACTGTTTAACCGTACCGTATGTGTTCCATCTTGACTAAAAAGCCATGTTTGACGTACAAGCAATTAGACCGTCCTTGCTAGACTCATCTAACGTATAATTCTGATTGTCCGTTTTGTCTCTGACGAAAAGGGCTATTATTACTAGTACATAGCCCTAAATTTCGCAGTTCTCTTTTTTCAGTGACCCGTCCAGTAGACCCATATATACATCCTGACGGTTGCATTGTCGGTCGGTAAATGATGCTTGTAATTTTGCAGACTCACCAGTTCAACATGACTGAGGGGAGGTCCCTGCACCTCACCGTGACGCCCCATTTGGCGAATGTGTCTGTCCGACTGTACCTGAAGCGAGGGGACAAACCTCGCCGGATTGACGAATTCGACAGGAACACAACATTACCACTGCCAGGTTTGTTTACGTTATAAATTGTGTTTTTTTAACAGAAAAGGTTCATATCCTCTGTCCATTTGGCTGATTTCTTTCCAGCCACTACCTTTTAGCCCCTTTCTCCAAAATATTTCCAGGGCCAACATAAGCCATCTCCCTGCCTCTAGCTAGGCCAACATGCCCACTGTTCCCGTGGTTTATAAACTGTATAGCCGGTGTAACACACCAGCTTCGTAGGCACGCGGCGCGGCGGCAGCTAGCTGTATTACACTGAACGACTTTTTACACCTAACCTAAATCTAACTCTAAACAATGTTTAAAGCTATCAAATTGTACTACCTTCATTGCATGTGCTGTATTTGGTTACTTCTAAGAATAAAAATCGCTGTTGTGAGCGAAATAAAACACGCCAGGACCGCACATGGACGACTTTGACAGACTTCATATTTGCATACAAATACTTAAAGGAATGTGATGTTTGTGTACTAACATTCAGATGATGCCGACCTGTTCACCCTGTCATTGGGCCCAACTGAAACCATGGCAGCAGACCGGTGGACGTGGTTCATACCCGGAAGTGACGTAGACCCTAAGGATCCAGTGGAGCACATGCACTACCTAGGTATTAACGCACGCACCATTCAAAATTATACATAGCTATAAAATGGATTTTGTGTAAAATTGTATGGATAAGATTCTAGTTCTTGTTCACATGCATACCATATATGTATCAAAGCCTCGTTACAAAGTTCAAATATTTCACAACAAAAGTGGAGTCGTAAGCGCCAGAGTATTGGGCTCAGAAACGAGCCTTGAGGTCCCAGGTTCGAATCCTGCCATCGATCTTGTGCCCATGAGAAAGACACTTAAAGGATTTCTCGAGCTGCCTTTGTAACCCGTTCTTGCCCTATTGAGTCAGTAAGTCAAGCTTTTCTATGGAGGAGAAATACTGCAGTGAGCGCTAGTTCAGTGCCTGGCACTGGCATGTGTGGCTTTGCACTGAGCAAACTCTTTAAGACATGCTTTTCAACACAATTCAGGGGTGGAGCACGTACCGCAAACTGAACAAGGCGATGTAAGCCCCTCGGTTTCTCGGAGTATCGGGGAAAGAACTTCACACTGAACTACACACTTCAGATCTTCTCCACACAATGTCTCTACTTCAACGAGGAAAGCGAAGATTTCGAGTCAGACGGTTGCCAGGTTTGTGTTCTCCTGAAAACCCTAATCAAAACCATCATATTGCGATGTTGAAATAAGCAATTAGGTAGACCGTTGTCAAGTCTGTATCATGTCAACAGAATATAAAAACAACATTTGGTGATGAAACGTAACATAGAGGCTGTGTTTGCTTTCATTCTGCTTCCTTGCCCATGTACAGCCCGGTCCTCTCAGCAGCGCCGCTTTGTCTCACTGCCGGTGCGACCATCTGACAGCGTTTGGGTCCGGCTTTACATTCTTCATTGCACCGAACAAACTCAACATCCTCGAGACGCTTCGAAATCGTAAGATCAAACAACACACATCTAATGCAATCCTCCAAACACTCAATGATCGCCATAAAAGGTATAACAAATATGTAGTTAAAGGCAAACACCTCATTCAAGCTCATTCATTCATATTACACGTACGGACATCAGATAGCTCAGGATTGAGGAACTGAAAGAAGTGCCGCCAAGGCCTTTTGTAATATCTGTATTCATGTCATTTTTTCCTGACTGCAATATAACATCCCTTCATTAGTGAACCCAGCGGAGAACCCAGTTGTCATCATCGCGGTCAGCGTTCTGTTCGGGATCTACATCCTCGTGGTGATCTGGGCCCGGCGCAAAGACAGACAAGATTCAAAAAAGGTATGTAAGTCTTCTGTTATGTCATCTTAAGTCAACTCTCAAATACTCGTTATTACACAGCTATATCTTTCTGAATCTAAGCGATTTAACAACTGATTTATACTTTTGTATACATTTATAATATCTTAATAGCTAAACTCTGTTCTTTTGTTACCTGGACGATACCCATGTTTTGTGATGTAATTTTTATCTTATGTCCAGTGGTGACGTGAATATAAGCATTTTGCTTGCGTGCGTCACTACTATGTATTGTATTTTTGCATGTTGGAAATTAAAAAAAGAAGGTATGTGATCCGTGTTTGCGCTGCGTTCAAGTTTTTCTTACAGATCGTTGCTTCATCATCATCATCAGTGCTTAGTTAAATCATTTAAATCATATCATAAAGCTTGATTCTTTACAGACAGTATAGCACTGCATACTTTTTAAAAATTGATGTGGGGACCCGACAGCGATTTTCATTATTAAATACAGGAAGGAATTTGCCCACCTGGCTATGAATTATGGAATTGTATGAATTGTATACAGTTCCTTACGAATTACGAAGAATAAAATTTTCTTTCATGCATGTTCCATGCCTGATGCATGTAACACCACGGCATGTAACCATAGTTATGTCTCTCTGCTATGGTTTCCCAGATCGGGGCAACGATCCTTCGCGGAGATCAGGGACGTTTTCACGATCACTTTTACCAGATCACAGTTCTGACGGGATCGAGATCCGAGTCATCCACATCTGCCAGGGTAAGTTTCATTCGCCTTTTTTCACTAGAACATTTTTACATTATATAGCTATTTGTGATTTCATATTGTTATCGAAGTGTTATCTTTTGAAATGATATAACTTACACCACATTATGCGCCCCGTACACTTAAGCTTGGCATCCACCACTGCCAAAATATTCCATATACGGTCCGTACATTTGGTATTAACCCTATCTAGACCGGGGGGGGGGGCTAAAAGTGCCCGCGGCAACTTTGATGTCACCTAGCGTCTGAACGGCTAGAGCTAAAACCGCCAAACTTGGTGACTTTACCTAAAATATTGTTGGCAACAAATCTGTATCAGTGGAATAAGATTATGATTTTTCTTGTTGCCATGGCAACGGGTTTCTGACAGGCATTTTTTGCAAAATTTAATAATTTCCATTTAAACAACAGAATTTTATGGGTTTAATGTCAAGTTACACATTGTTTCTAATATAAATAACATCACACATAATTATATGTAAATTTTATCATCAAAAATGCATAATTTATGCTAATTTGATGACGTCATTGGCCCAAATCCAAGATGGCGGACCATATCATTAGATCAGGTAAATACAGCTTATTTTCCTTAAAATTTCATCAATACTCCCATTTCTTTTTTACAAAAAGGTTCATATGAACGTCTTTAGTCTGTTTACAATGTATTTTAGGCTTTATCCTGAAAAAAAATATATTTTTCAAAATTCAAGATTGATGATCCAAGATGGCGGATAGGTAATATATGCATGACGTCATTTTATGACGTCACCGGTGTTGCTATGGGCAACATAAGACTTAGTACATCCTAATATTCTGTCATAAACACTTTTGGTAAAGTTATGTCGTAAACTGTTTAGTTTTCAGGTAATAACCTATCTAGACGGTTTTGGCCAGTAAAATCACATTAATGACGTCATAATGACGTCATATTACGTCACAACGACAGATAAATTTTTACTAGTACACCATCCTCTGAAAATTTGGTGGTCCTACGATATACCGTTCGCGAGTTCTGAGGGGGGGGCCGAAAGAGCCCCCCCCCCCCGTCCCACCAAGCCCAAAAAGCCCGGTCTAGATAGGGTTAAACGACTAGTACTACCAAAATATCTCATATATGCCCCGTACATATGGCATTCAAACACTACCAAAATATCTCCCAATAGGTCTTTTTGACGCTGATGGGAGAGGGGGGCACGTCTGGCCCACATGAACTGGAGGACCGTGACCGCACGATTCTCAAGGAGGGAGGAGTAGACACTTTCATCTTGCCAACAAGTCGCCACCTGGGATCCTTGTACGCCGTGCACATCTGGCATGACAACACAGGACCTTGTCCGTCATGGTGAGTACTTTGGACTGGGTGACATCTGACTACCCGCAATTATCAAACTATCAAACTGCAGACTATCAAACCCGCATTGATTGATTTACCTACACTAAACCGCAACCTGTCACGCCAAGTCTCTCTCAAGTGTTTTGCTGCCCATTGTATGTTATGCGCAGTATCTTATAACGTTGTCGTTGTTGTTGTTGTTTGTCCAATCCACAGGTTCCTGGACAAAATCATCCTGCAAGACCTTAGCGATGGCAAGAAGTACTCTTTCCTGTGTCAGAGGTAATGTTCAAAGATCCATGGTCTAGAACTTAAAAACAGCATAATGTGAATACATGATATGAAGGCAAAAGGTGGACTAAGGTTATTAGATACGCCAGGTGTTTCTAGTTTTCTGTACTCTATCCCGTTGCTAAAAGCTGTATTTAAAAGACAGTTTTTGTTGCGTATCACAGATGGTTAGCTGTGGAGGAAGGCGACGGAAGGGTGGATTGTTTGCTCTCGTCAGCTACCGACGAACAACTGTCGACCCTTAGGCACGTCTTTGGGTCCCAAACATCCAAGGTACATTCATGGGATCATATTTTTACCATCCATCAAAAATATATGTGCCTTCATTAAATTCTTTTGGTAAAAATTCTGGATAAGTTGGGGACCCATATCATTAATGTACATGATATTATGACAGATGTATTGTCTACAGTAGAACCCTCCGTGCCATTCCTGTTGTTTATTTAGTACAATGATTTATTCCGTGTTCAAAAGGCCTTCAAGGATGGTCACCTGTGGGCCTCGGTGCTGGGACGACCTGCCTACAGTCCCTTCACTCGTGTCCAGCGGGTGTCCTGTTGCCTGTCCCTCTTACTCTGCACCATGGTCACCAACATCGCGTTCTTCCGACGGGAAAATGACTTCGGCCCGCCTCCTACAATCGACATCCTTGGTTTCAAAGTGCAGATCCCGATATCGTGGGCCCAGGTACCAATTTCTCCAGGTTAAAAAAGAAAATGACAAACTGGCTGTGTTTGGGAGGCGGCTGCCTCAACGTTAAGTGGATGCATAGAATATGTCAATAAATCCTGCTAGCTATAAATATATATGCAATTAAAAATACAGATGACAGATATGATTCATGACTTATTGATTTCACACTACTTGCAGTTCATGATCGCTGTGCAAAGTTGCCTCATCATTTTCCCCATCAACCTGGCCATAGTGGAGATTTTCCGCCATGTTGCATCTCCACCAGAGAAGAAGGCCAAAGATCAATGTGGTTCAAGCGGTGGGTAGGAAAATATGCTACTAGTAAAACTCGGGAACATGTTAATTGTTGTAACGTCAAGTATGGAATGGTTGTTTGTGACGATTTTAAATCAAAACTTAAAGTAATCAGATATCAAACTACAGCCATGTACATTGTAGATACGATCAGATATCATAACTGTACTATGTATGGCACGACTGATTAATTTTGATATGGAAAGTGGAATAAAGTGGAACTACATGAAAATATTCTTAAGTAGATAACCGTGTTAGGAATTAGTAAGGTGTATTCAAATGTCACAATAAGTGATGCATTGTGTAGTTTCTGTACTTTTTCAAGCTTCTCATCGTCTTCATAGCGTACCAAAAATCATAACATCTTTCTCCGATCTGCAGCTTCCTCGATAACTTCAGATTCAGACGTCGTAAGTCTTGAAGAAATCGAGCTCCAAAAACTTGACAAGGCCTGGGACTTCTACAGACAACCATACAGTGGTGGGTGGTATTCTTCATGTTTTATAATAGAAGCTGCCTTCTAAATTTCATATCGGATCCTAGGTCATCGTTATAATGATAAATATACGTTTGCTAATCATAAAAGGATGCACTCCTGACGTCATCACGTTTCCGACTTCCGGAAAGTCAGCGATTGCATCACAAATCTGACGAAGGTTGACGGGATCAGCCGAAAATTTATGGTGAGTTCTCCTTATTGTGTTGGAACAAGTCAAACTCTTTAACTATGTATTCTACCAACACAGATGAGCTTTCATTCGAATAATAAAAGGAGTTGTTGTTTTTTTCTTCCAGATAGCAAGATGACTGAGGAAAAGAAAAAAGGATGTATTCTTCCGTGGTGGTGCGTTTTCATAGGTAAGAAATGCTGATCAAAAGAAAATACTTTATAAGGTTAGGTACTTTTACTGTAACAGATAGACTGTACATTATATGTTGTATAGCTCACTCAGAACTGAGAGGTCTCACAGACGTAACATACAAGTATGTTGCAGATACTGCCATTGTCACAAGGACTATTTAGCCACAGACGTATACATGTAGGTTAGATGTATTTTTTGCTTTAACCATGGTAAGAACTGCCCAATGCAGGCCATCCAGAGGGTCAGTGTTATGCTTCCTCTTTTTGAAAGTATGTTTCTATGTAATAACACATTGTTCTAATTCCTACTGTTTCCCCAAGCCTGGTTCCTGGTTTTTGCTAGCTGCGTCGTGTCTGCATTCTTCACCATCCTGTACGGCCAGGCATACGGCCGGAAGAAAGCTGAGGAGTGGCTCTTCGTCTTCTTCACTTCCTTCTTCGCAGATCTCTTCGTCCTTCAGCCCGTCAAGGTGGTTCTGTTGGCCGTCGGACTCACGCTGGTTCTGAGGGTAAGGATCCCACAGATTACAACGTACTTACGTACGTACGTACGTACACAACAACATTTGAGGTGATGTACAGAACTATACAGTGTTAATAAAGTTGCCTTGGTATCTCGGAATGGTAAAATTAAGTATCTCAGCCAACATTATTTTAAGTAGTTTATCAGTAGTGAACTAATTCATTGCATATCTCGAATGATGAAAGAAAAAATATATGGTCGGTGATATCATATATAGGGAGAGTCACTACCCAAGCAAGTGGATTTCAAACATTATGGATTTCGAGCAAAAATAGTGTAATGTAGTGCTTCAAGCAAAAATAGTGTAATGACTACAGTAATATAAAGAATTAGTTGATAAAGGTGGATACCATTCTATTACTCTAGTAAAAGTTTTATATCTACATAGGCACCACAAATACGATGTGGTATCGTCATATTACGCCATGTCAATTTTGTACTCTGTAAGTTTATGACATTAATGCTCATCTGTCGACTTTTAGAAACCTCATGACGACGCAGAAAATCAGACACCAACGCTGGACTACGAGGAAGTGTGCGCCTACCTGTCATCCATCAAGGTGGAGTAACTCGAATTTGAGTCAGTAACTCATGAGTTTAAAATTACAATGGGATGCTCATTCTAAACACCACATGGCACATAAGTCCAAAGTCATTTGGTGCATCATGGTGCAAAACAAATTTGTAAGTTTCAAATAATATCAACCGTCGTCAGTAGACAACCATGAGAAATGTCCTCCCATCCTACAGGCGACACCTGCAAGGGAATGCCGTGAAGAACCACCGGACTCAACAAAGCTGGCAGAAATGCGAGTCCGCCGTTTCGTCGAGATCAGCATGAGAAAGGCCTTGTACGAGTTCGCGTTTTACTTCCTCTTCGTCCTGGTGCTAGTGGTCATTGCCAACGGGCCACGTGACACAGGCATGTTCCACATGACTCAACATCTTCGGAGAACTGTGGACGATGGAGGGGATCATTCCTTTACAAATGCGAGTACAGACCAATCAGGTGGCATTGGTCGTTTTTAGTTTGTTTCAAATTCAAGGTATACTCGGTTGGGTTAAGGCAGCCTATGGCCAACTATGATTAGTATTTCATACATATGGCTGTAACTTTTGATAGCTTGGTCTCACCACAACTTAACTTCACACAGTTCTAGTAGTACTTGAAACACATTGAATAAAGGTTATTTTGTTTTTACTACTTCTGAATTTTTGGGTTAAAAATCAACATTTTGGTTAAAAAAAGCTGTTTACTTCATGGCTTTACGCGCAAGCGGTAACAACACTTTTCATCGTGATATTGTACAAGTAGAAAGCCAACCCCCTATTTATTATTTTTGTCCGAGGCTATTTTGTTTTAAATGACAGTTACATTGTTTTTTGGGCCAAAAACGACAGAAACAGCTATTTTTCTGTCATTTTTGGTCAAAAAATCGCCACAGTTAAAAAATTTCGACTTATATGCAAAATAGCCTCGGACAATTTTGATAAAAAAGTGATAATACGTAAACATGGATTACTCTAAAGATGAATTATGTTGTTTTCAGCTGCGTGTAAAGCCGTTTAGGTCATACTCCGTGAATAAAATGCGTAA
>NW_017804465.1:47605-50044 GCF_001625305.1 Branchiostoma belcheri
CCTCACCATGGTTGTTGCTATCCTAGACGGTGCCATACATGAGGTTAGTATTTTTCAAGAGTGCATGGTTGAACAAGAAACTTTATTTCTGTCATGCATTATTCTCCAAAGTGTAAGTAATGCTTGAGACGAACATTCTTTGTAATCTGTCACACTTAAGAATACTTCATGTATGTACGAATTAGGTTTTGTATGTTTCTGTATGTTATATATCTTTAATACACGTATCAGGTTAGTAAATTCTGGCACTTAATTTCACCACAATGTTTTGCTCCATGTAGGTACTCTTTACTATGAATATGTAGCCTTTGGTCTTTCGTATGTTTTTTTCCATCAAAAATATAGGAAAACCGCGATGTAATTTCCAAGTACCAATCTGTCAGTGACACACGAATATATAATAAATACTACTAAAATATGTAATTTGAGCTTCTTTTTGCATGCTTGTTTTTAATTTCTTTCCCTTTCCCCCTTCATACTGATTTAGTAAAGCTGTATGTATACTAAGTATATAGTCAAACAGTCTACCAAAGCAAATTATATATGTGGTCTGTTGTATTGGGAAATTGTTCTATACGGTCAAATCATAATAGTCAAGTGTTTTATTGGGAAAAGGAATTGCAAAGCTTTGTACAGAACTATACCTTAAAAAAAAATCTGCACAGCTGTGCATGTTGGCTTTAGCTCAACATAGCTTCATCATGTTATGATACTAGTATTATGTTGATTGTACCATCAGGTTGCGGAAGAGAATTCCCAGCAGAAGCCTGAAACTGAGCAGGTTGCAGACCTGATGTTGGAGAGGCTGCAGTCCTGGGTAGGAGGGTGGCGGGGAAAGGAGAGGTCATCGTCCGCCAACCAAGAGGACTATAATCCTACAGAGGACGAGCTGACAGACTTCTTGACAAACGCTGATTTCGTCCGTTTGCAGGGTCGACAGGATAGCTCCTCAACTTCTGTCGAATTTTGCATTGAAAACCAAATATCTTCTGGCACAGTTTAGTTTACTTCAGAAAAACTACAATTTTGCATATCAAGTTAAGCAACGGTATACATGGAAGAGTAAACAGAAAGTCAAGCCTATCTGGATCTCATACTACTGTTTGTGCTGAGGCAAGGCTATAAGGGATATTAGATGTCACTTTGAGCGTTTTTGCACTTTTTGGGTATCATCTTTGGCCTATGTTGGCCCTGTTTCATATTACAGTTGTCATCTAGGAAAATATAGAAGCAGGCATACTGCAGCTGCTCAATACTATAAAGAAACATTTTAAATAGAGGTAATATGTAAGGTTACATAATATATAGGAAGTGCGTCGTTTTAAAGCTTACAATTACTTGGATGGCGACCCGTTAAAGAATTATACAGTTACCAATCCGCAGACCTACATATTCTACTACTTAACTTGACGATGATTTGACTTACCATTGGAAGGTCTCTGAGGTGGCCCTTCCGTGACCACGAACAGTATACGATGATGATTATAATCATTACTTACTTACAAAGTGTTACGACATATAAGGTATGCATACAAGTTTCAGGAAACCCATGACGTCTGTAATCTTAATCTTGTAAGCCGTGGATTGAATTTTAATTTAAAACTGTCATGTTTGAAACGAGACAAGCTGTTAGTGACGTCAAAGTTGCAGTTTCTGAAAAGACCTGGAGGGCACTACTGTAGTGTCCTCCATGCCTTTTCTTCGTCACGATCGCGAATAGTTACATAATGATGATTTATTGGTTTATTCTTTTGGGGTACAATAATCCGTGACATGTTTCTACTCAGCATCCATTGCCATAATCGGACTTTACCGGAATTTTTGATTCAGCAACTAGCTTATTAATCCATCTGAGCAAAGGAGTTTTATTGAATATAACATAGTTTACAGCAGAGAACTCAATCTTATAATTCACCACTGTTTTAAGTAGAGATAAAAATACTGTGTCTGGTGTAATAGTTCAATGTACGCAGTTAGATGTTCTTAAATGAATTGGTTTTGAAGATTTGGTTTTATTTGTCTTCCTGCTATGATTTTTTTATGAACATAATTATGATTTACCATTATCACGGTTGGTTTACTTTGTATAATTTGTAGGATTGAATTGTATCTCACGTCTATTATGATCTCCTGAGTTTTACCGTATGTGCAACGGTAAGTGTTATTCTGTTTACTGAGACCTGTTATGGATATAATTTGAAGTCTGCCCTGCTCGGCTGAAAGTACTACGCACGTGTATCGAAGATTGATAAATAATTAAATGGAAAAGGAAAAACTCGTAGAAGCAACCCGATTTCATGATTAGTACTGGCAATGTAATTGAACAGCCTTGAATTAGCCCTGTAAAAGCATAATCTCCAAGCAGATGTTTCGGTGGCTGCAAAACAGTATCAAATTGGCCAGACAGTATCAAATTGGCCAGCAAGTATGTTGGATACT
>NW_017804465.1:50279-265290 GCF_001625305.1 Branchiostoma belcheri
TGTTGGATACTGTCTGGCCAATTTGATACTGTCTGGCCAATTTGATACTGTTTTGCAGCCACCGAAACATCTGCTTGGAGATTAGTAAAAGCACTCATTCTACCCCATCCTTACACCTTCTTGATGATCCTCCCCCGATCCTCACACATACCCAGTTCAAGTTACCGGCATCCTACCCATCCTCACACAATCTTACCCATCCTTACACATTCTTACCCATCCTTACACATTCTTACCCATCCTTACACATTCTTACCCATCCGATCCTTACCGTAACTCTTGCCCATGCTACCAATCCTTACACATTCTTACCCATCCTTTTTCATATTTATTTAGTTTCCTGTACTAAATTAGCTTGTTCTGTTTTATGTACATGTGCAAGGAGCTTTGAAAACCGCCGAGCAGCCGGCGATTTACTGCGCCCGGATGACTTAACGTTACTTAGATTTAAACTCTGACCCGGAACCAAAACGGCTTGAAAAGACGTCTGCTAAAACGCTGAACTTTGAAGCGATATACCTTGCTTCAGACTTTGGTTTGGGTAAAACAAATTCTTCCTCGCTGTTTAGTAAGTCGTTCGGAACACAGGGATTATGATGTAACAGTTTTCAGCGGAATTTCATCTATCGTCACTGTACATATGCCGCTTTACTAACCCTGTCTTACTGCTCATTTCGGTGTAAACAGGGCTTCGCTTTCAAAAAGCCCGAGGCATAGTACACAAATATAGCGTCTCGTTCGCACCAAAAAGGCGGTGCCTAATGAAACATAAGACCCGGCTGTCAAGGCTATACTACCAGAAAGCCTGTCAAGCCGACACATCGGTACAAATTCAGGAAAATATGTGAGAAGAATTCCGGAAATTTTCGTCTGCCAGCAGCCCAGCTTCCTCGTGCCTGGATTCAATGGCGATGCTGAGAGGTGTCTAGTGAGATTTGGAAGTATGCCTTAATATATTCCCTGTGAAAAAAGAAAAATCTTTGTCTAGTAAAATAGCAAATGATACATTTTAATAAATTAAGAGAAAAATATGTTTTTTGTGTACTTGAAGTCGAATATAGCTTATGTTATAGATAATAATGTTCTTATTTATTAGGCACTGAATTATTGAAATTATAAACTGCTTTTCCTGTCAATCTGAGGGTGTTGGTTAGTACGAGTTTTTCACGCCAAAATTGTGCAAAGGAAAGCGATTTTATCTGCACATTCCGGTATGTATGACGTTCTCAAAAACATTGCAGGATTTGTCGATATATCTTGTTCAAACAAGTTTTGCTATGAAACCGTTGCGTGGACTTGTACTCCTAACATTTAATACACTAGACGGTTAGTTTTAGGGGCTAGGCTAGGTGTCAACTAGATGCATGGCGTAAGTTTGAGGCCCTCGCAGCTAATTTTGCCGTAAACCCAGCATTTGATGTTGAGAGGAACCCCAGAGGGCCGTTACATGGAGCACTTTAAACAGAGGCTAACGTTGTGTTTTTACTCCCATATGGTCTGCCGAATCAAACTTTGAAGTCACGGTATTAGCTCCGCCTAGCGACTAGCAACAGAGTTGCCACTGTGGAGAACTCCAAACGTTCGTTTTCAAGCAGATGTTGGAAGGCGAAAAATCGTTCCGTTCTTCTGTCTGACAATATTGTCCTATCGATAGACGAGCAAGAAAATGATACCTCGCCTTCCGACATCATCTTGCTCACAATAGCAGAACTGTATACCTAAACTAGTTTTACAGTAACATTACAAAAACACATGTACAGCAGACCCAGGCCTATAACAGTTACCTGTACCTGAACAAGTTAAGCTAATCACCTGTAAGTTCTAAATGTAGCCAACTGTCCTCTTAGAAGGGGGCCTGCATGCCCTTTTCTGTAGAGTGTAATCGGCCCTTTTAATTCAGATTCTATGTAGAGTGTAGGGGGACCAAGGTAGAGCGTAATTGGCCATTTCTACGTATTGCGTTGTAGCTACCCGGAATTTATCGTAAAATGTAATGGGGAGGCTTCCTGAATTTTGCGTGAATTTAGCGTAAAGCGTTGTCGGGACCCCCTCATGCAGGCCTTCTTAGAATGTTAATTGTTGACTTTGTATGAGGGTTTACATATGTTGAAATATGTAAAGTACTGAAGTACTAGATCATTGTTAGGATTTCTTCACTTTGTGCCCATCAACTCTGAAATTATGCCAATCTTTAATTGTTTGTTTGTTTTGCATAACCCCCCTGGTAAACCCCCTTAAGCATACCACACCAGTTTTGCACACTGTAAGTACAAGCTGTGTAGGACCAGAAGGTTTGAACCACTCACACCGTGAAGGACCCGGCCATGAGGGCCTGCAAGCCCTTTTTCGTAAGGCGTAATCAGGCCGTTTTAGACTTCGTAATTCGTAGGCAGCCTCCGCAAAAATCAACATAATTCGTAATTGGACATTAGCCGCAAATCGTAAAGTCGTAATCAGCTCTGAGACTTTAACGTAATTCGTAATAGGCGGCGAAAATTTTGCGTAATTCGTAATCACTACCCCCCCTTGCAGGCCCTCACCCATGTTTTGGGATCTTTAACATGCTCAAGTTGTGGCTCTTCTCAAACGTATACGTAGGACCTCATTCTATGTATTAATCAAGAAGATGCTGGTAACCGAAGCTAGGTACTTATTTTCTATTGACCATTTTTTCCCTACTTGTTGCACCTCATTTTTTAGGTTCATTGATGCACCTATTTGGAAAAATGAACATCAAGCCCTGCCTTATCACTATCATTGGAGTTTACACATGTAAGGCCACACCAATTTAATTTGTTGGTTCTCGGATTTTTTCAGAAAAAATATGAAGCGACAGGGCGAAAAAAAATAAAAATAAAAACAGGTCTAGGCATCCCATTATAGGCTTAAATGCTACGGAATGAGCCATGAAGTCAACACAAAAGGCTGGGTTAAAATTTAAACATTGAATTTTGAACTTTTAATCAAACCACTGCAATGATAGATGGGAAAACTGTAACAACTAGGAAGAAAAGGACTTTCCTCAACTGTTGGGGGCAAAACATGAGCATTTTTCAGTTGATTCAGGACCAGAATCAAATTTTTTTTTTTTTTGCAAATCAGAAAAAAACAAAGAGGCGAATCCGAGAACCAACAAATTAAATTGGTGTGGCCTAATAAACATTGCGGCAGCTCTATCGGCAATGTTAAGACATTTAGCGTATCTTTAGAGATTTAATCGGTGGCTGACTGTGGGCACTGTAAACATACTTGTAACGATCTGCTCCACCCTGTCTGACAGCTGTCCTGGCTGGTGATAGTAGCCTCCAAATCAGGCTCTGGGCAGGCCTGGATGCCTGACTGTTCTCAGGGCCGCAGTATACAGGCCAGCCCCCAGTTAGATCCTGAGTCAAACCAGTGCTTGAAATACTGTTTTCAGGCATACCTGCACTTGTGTGGGAAACTACCAGTGCAGCTAACTTTGAAACTTACCCGCACCAGACATATTTTACCTGCACCACTCAGACTTTAAGAAGTATGGATTATACTAAAAAGTGTTCAAAAGCTATTATCGTTATTTCTTTTATACATCAAAGGTGGTAACACTAACAGTCAATGCAATTATGGATATAAACCCAGTACATGGACCAGTGCAGGTTAGGTGCGGGTAGACATCAGAAATACCTGCACAGCTCCAATTTTACCTGCACTGTAAGGTGCACCCAGTATTTTGAGCCCTGCAACCTGAGGGTGTCTGTGGTCAATTTTCCTTGGGGACATGTTGGCCCTAGAGCTGAGAAGCTAGGCTGTAGTACATGTATACCGGCCCTGGCAACAGTCTAGCACCAAGGCTACCTTTTGATATTTGATGATAACAGGGCGACACGGGATCAAGAGGTCACAGGTTTGATTCCTAGCATTCCGGGCTAGTTGTTGTGTCCTTGGGAAAGGCACTTAAACAGTCATGCCTTGAAATATCCGAGTTGTCAACCAAGAATTGAGGTGTTAAAAAATTTTCCAGGAACTCGTTGCCACCATCATCATTCATCACTAAATTAAGCTTTAAAATCTCCTGCAGTTAGATTTGCAAAGATTGGGTGTAAAGTGTCGTCAGTGTAACATAGCTAGCTACTGCGGCACCACTTGCCTATTAATAAAGTTGATTCCTCATATGTTAAGATAACCTGTGTGCCAACTTTGGAAGTTACCGCCAGCTCCTATGGTTGACACTGGCTACCATAATAACTATGAGCGGGCAGTAAGTACATCCAATGGTTGGCACCCAGGCTAGTACTAAAAGGCGCCCAGAGGCTGATTCGGAGGCTATACATAGCCACTACCCATGCTGCTGTAAACTATCTGACAGGACAGCTATATTTAGCCTTGGCTCACATGCCCCTTCTTCCTGCACAGACATGCATAGCCTCATAGGATGAACATTTAGCAGGGAGATTCTGTGAGTGTTTATCCTGTTGTATCATTTGTTCTCACAATGTACATGTATATAGTTAGACCGTATAGTCACAGACTTTTTGCAGGCCTGCCTTTTGTATTACAGTAGAGATGTTGTGAGTTACATGATTGTGTAGGTAATTGTAAGCGACAGACTTCAGGGAAGCATGGCTGTTGTGCAGTCTTTTTTACTGTGATCTTTCACCTTAAGGTTCATTAGATAATCCTATGTCTGACATACATGTTATTTATGATACAAGCCAAATCAAGGCATACTGTACACCTAGCAACTGGTAGCATGTTGGCAGAATGTACTGCGCCTGTGTAAAACATGTATTTTTCATGGTCGGATGTTTGTTCAACATTGCATCAATTATGCCTGTTGCAGACAATGTCTATTCTGACACAACATTTGAAACTATAGACGGGATGACATCCTTAACTTAACCCATATATAATCTTAATAAATGATAAATTCTATCCATTACAGGTTTCATGTAGGGGCAGTACGTTCTGTCAACATGCTACTATACCTCCTTTTAAAATCAAACTATGATACTATTACTTAATGTCATAAACCATTATTTCCAGTTACAGTAATGTAGTGTCATACTTCATGTGCAATAGGGTAAAGTAACTTGTTTATACACAACATGCCAATGTTGATAGTACTGTGATTTCTATTGTCAACTATTATTGGCATTTGTGAAGAAAAAATTTGTTTAATTGTCTTGGTGAAAAATGTATGCCATATGATTACCAACATGGACACAAATGGCCCCTTTGGTCATAACAATTTGATAATATGTTCCATACAGGGCTCAAAATACTGGGTGCGTGCACCCAAATTTGGAGCTGTTCACCCAATTTTTTTCTGTAGGTTTACGTATGTCAAGATATTAAGTGCATAGTAGTATATAGCATATTCTTAACATCTACGTGTCAGAAAAATAATGAAATCCTTCTCATACTACTTTTCTTTAGAAATGAAACAGTTTTTGATGACATTCTGTCTATTTTATTTTATATGGTGGACCCCCAAATCTTTTTGTGCACCCAATTTTTTAGGTTGGGTGCACCTTCCATAAAACTAAACCGAAACCCAGATTTTTCATGGATTTTTCGTTGGATGTTGCACATTTCTTTATTATGATTTTGCCTGTTGCAGACACAACATTTGAAAACCATACACAGGATGTCAAAGTTTGCAAATGCTACCTTAAAGAAGACATAAGTGCTATGCGCAATACCTTACAGGTTTTGCACAGGCACAGTATGTTCTGTCAACATGCTCATAAAATTGTCCATAAGAATAACTTCCCAGTAATACCTGATTATACCACATACCAAACAGTGCTGAGGAAATGATAGACATAAATTGAAATAGAAAACTAAATTGTGTTACAGAGGTCAGAGATTCAGGGGACCTTTCAGTTCAAGTGTTAAGTGGGACAAGTCTCTCGTCTCTGTCCAGCTGCAATAACATTAATGGACATAACCTGAGTGCTTGTTACATACCTGAAGTTAAATTAGCCGTATCATTCCAGTATCAATGACTCAAGGATATAACATGTCTCTGGAGCACGTAGGCAGAACATACTGTGCCTGCATGAAACCCAGATTTTTCACGGTTTTCAATTTAGCTGTGTGGTCATCGTTGCATCAGAATTTTGACTATTGCAGCCGACATCTTTTCTGACACAACGTTTCAAAACTATAGAGAGGATGTCGTTCTTAAATATGCAAGCACGACCTTAAATAAGATGTTCTGCCAAAGTGCTGTGCACAATACGTTATGGGTTTCCCACAGAAGCGGTGCGTCATGCCGACATGCTTTTCTAAGGTATTGTGGGCTCTTGAGCTTTTGGTTTCTATAAGTAATTGCAGTATAGAATTTTGTTGTTAGTAGCAATATTATACACAACTGTATTTGAATGCTGTAGAGTTACAGGAAGTGAGGGAAGAAATGATGAAATTGCAGACTGACAGGAAGGTCAAACTGGAGGTCAAAATGGTCTGCCCACAGGACAGGCATCTTTGAGAAATTCACAACAAATAACAAAACAAATTCACAACATGTCTTTAAAAATGTTTCACTTGAATTGTTTTTGAAATGTTTTACTTCTTAACTGTGTGTTATCTCTCATACTGTAGCAATTTCAAGATGGCGTCAGCGACCGAGCGGAGCAGCCCGTCCACCACCAGTGACATGAGCCTGACGTGTCCGCTGTGTGAGCAGCACTACAAGAAACCCAAAGTCCTGTCCTGTCTGCACTCCTTCTGCCAAGCCTGCCTGGACAAGCAGCTCCAGAAGGAGCCCGGGACGATCCTCACGTGTGACGTCTGCGAACAGGAGACATCCCTCCCCTCACAAGGACTCTCGGGCCTCCCCGATGACTTCGTGGCCAGGAATACACTAGAAAATATCCTCCTGAGCTCTGCTAACATTGTCTGCACCACTTGTACAAGTAAATCCGCCGCGGTGTCCCGGTGCATGGAGTGCGCCAGCTACATCTGCCCCAACTGCGTGTCAGCACACAACTGGATGCTGTGCTTCCAGAACCACCACGTGGTCCCCCTGGAGGAGCTGCAGGGTACTGCAGGCCGTAGTGCCCTGCAGAGGCCGGTGTTCTGCAGCACCCACCAGGGGGAGCCGCTCAAGTTCTACTGTAACTCCTGCCAGGTGCCCATCTGTAAGGAGTGTACCGTGTTAGACCACGCCATCACCTCCCACAACTACGTCTACCTCACCGACCAGACCGTTGCCCTCGGCAATGGGTTACAGGCCCTGGTCGAACAGAGCATGGATAAGGCAGAGAGTCTGAAGAAAAAACAGGCGTCCTTACAGGTATACAAAAATGTGTAGAAATAGTGCTGTTCCTTTATGGCTTGCTTGCCTAACCATTGATTGTGCAATGGATATCAGACTTCCTGTGACAGTATTACACTTGCCAGATTTTAAATGTTGTTTGTATTGTTATATCTGGCCTCCTAATCTTGTTATATCCGACCTCCTAATCTTAACTACATGACTTTTGTACGAAATATATTTAGTTACAAGATACCTTGGTTTATGTCATACCTGGGCTGTGATAACCCTGAATACAGGTGTTCTGGCTGTGTGATAACATCCATATCACATGGGGTTCCAAAGAGTAATTCAGATGTGATTCTCGTGCGCTAGTTGAGTTGTGCCACAGATGAAAATACAAATACTGGATTCTAGAACCATTTTATGATGGTACCATGTAAGATGAACAGGTGAATGACATGTAAACATGATTTATCAATCTGTCAACTATTACTACTACTGTACAGGATTCCGCCACACAGATTGAGAAGCAAGGTGAGGAGGTCATACAGCAGATTAACGAGACCATCGCTGACCTGAAGACTGTCCTGGAGCAGTGCAAGGAAGAGCTGGTGGAGGAACTGAACGACTGGATGGCCGGGAAGCAGGAGTCTCTCAATCAGCTGCAGTCACACATCCAGGACACCGTGGACAAGATCAACCACGGGTGCAAGTTCACGGAGAGTCTTCTCCGTCAGGGCAGCCATGTTGAAATCCTTTCGCTCCAGGGTCAGGTGGAGAGGCAGCTGCAATCCCTCCTGACCTTTAACCCCCAGCACAAGGCTGAGATACAGTTCGCGGTGAACGCCGATCTTCTGGAGCTCATCGAAAAGGGATCAGTTGGGTCGTTGAAGAGCGATGAGCTTCAGACAGAGCCGTCGCCGACTAGCGGAGAAGCCAGTCCGAACGACAACGAAAACAGCCCCTCCCGTGGGTCGTCGTACTACTCAGAGTCAGGGTTCAGCGACGGTTCAGGGGGCGTAAAGTCGGGGTCAAAGGTTGCAGGAGAGGTCAGCAATGCCGGTGGTGCAGAGGCGGCGCCAGAGCTGCCCCCCAAGGGAGCAGGGCGGCTGCCGTTTGAGAAAACCAGAACTTTCTCCATCCACGACACTCCGGAGGAGATCGTCATCCCGCCTCAGGACGACAGTGACGTTGACGGGGAAGGCGTGGAGAGAAGGACGGGTTCCAAGTCTCGTATCCCGGACGACCGGCGCCAAACCTTCATCCTCAAGGACTCGAACCAGGTCGACGACCTCATCCCAGTGGTCGGAGACAACAACGGGAACCGGTACAAGGCAAACTCACCGACTGGGTCCTTCAGAGGAGGGCGGGGTTCGCCAAACCCAGACCTTCCTCCCCGCCCCCCACCTAGAGCTCCGACGGGGATGCAGCGGAAGCAGCCGTACCAGAATGGCGGGTACAACAAGGGCCACAACTTCTCGCACAGCATCAGCATGTCTCTGGAGTACCAGCTGGGCGGTTACGGCCAGTCGCCCGGCCTCTTCAACCAGACAGGCGGCATCGTGGTCAGCATGTACGGGGACATGTACGTCGCCGACCAGGGCAACCACCGGATCCAGGTCTTCGACAGTCGCGGCAACTTCAAGTTCCAGTTTGGCCGGGAAGGGAAGTTCGATGGCTGTTTGGTCTACCCGAACCACCTCGCGATAACTCCCGACGGCAACATCGCGGTGAATGATCCGGGAAACCGCAGAGTCCAGATCTTCGCCCCGAACGGAGATTACTTGGGAAAGTTTAGCGTGGCACACATAAAGGGAGTGAAGGACATTGCGGTTAGTCACGAGGGACAGGTGTTGGTTCTGGACCACAATGCCAAGTGTATTCACGTCTTTAACCAACACGGAAACCTGCTGCAGAAGCTAGACCTGTACAAACAGCTGAGGCTCCCCACCTGTGTCGCCACTATGTGGACAGGTTTGTTTGTTTGTTTGTTGCCTCAGGGTACTGGGGATTTGTTTTCATTGGGTTTGTCTGTTTGTTCTTGTATGTTCATAATTACTTTGAATATAGTAAATACATGTAACAGGAAGTAAGGGGGAAATGGCGTAACCGCAGACTGACAAAATGGAGGTCAAATTGGAGGTAAAAATGGTCTCCCCTCAGGCTAGGACAAAATGACAGTGGAATAGGCACATAACCAGTGAGAAATTTACAACAATGTTAAAGAGGTTCACAGTTCGATTTCTCGTTTTTCATTTTAGCCTTTGCTTTACCATGATAGCTGGGTGTTTTCAGGGATGTATGAGAGGAGAATTGTTTGAATGATTTGGTTGATTCAAGTTTCAAAGCAGTGGATTAGATGTAATGACTTTTTTATGTCATAGCTGAGCCAAGATAAAATTCGATAGGGGTGTTTTTCACAGGTCAGGCTGGAATAATGGGTCAGGCTGGAACATTGGGTACAGTGTAGTATTCTATACTATATGTATATCCTTCCTCCCTTCCTTTAATAGGTGATGTCATTGTGGCGGACCGCAACCCTCACAGCATCAAGATCTTTGACCGTCGGGGGAACTTCCTGAAGCAGATTCCAGTGAAGGGTTTCGGGTACTCGCCTGTGCGGCTGTGCGTGGACACAAACGGGAACATCGTGGCCCTGCACCACAGCTACGGCTACTTCCACATCACCGTGTTCCGCCCAGACGGCTCCACCCTCGTCACCTCTCAGGGAATGAAGAAGATGTTCTACGACTTCGACATGACGCCCGACGGGCACCCGGTCGTCACCACCACGGACGAACACACCGTGCTGTACTTCAGCCAGCTTGTCAGGACAGGCGGCAGTAAGGACAAGTTCCAACTGTAACCCACAAACACAAACTCTTCTCCAAAAACGGGCGAAGAAATGAAGACTTTGCCTTTTATAGATTTTTTGTGGGAAAAATTATAGTTCGGACACCAGAAAGTCCATCCGGAGCTGACATTACAAACAGAACTACTAAAGCCATGTAGATGTGTGGAAAAGTGTTGCAGTAGTAGGTAGGTGGGACAAATATATTGGTTCTGTTCAGTTCAGTTCAAGTTTCATGGAATTTGTTGCATACTGTTGCTACTGGTAAGTAGTAGTAGTAGTAATCAATAATTATGGTATTTGAGCAGTTAAGTTTTTGGTAGGGTTAAACTTTTAAAACTTGGATTTAAGAACGGTGTTTGTTCAGTTCTTTTCAATACAGTTCAAGTTTTTACATTTGTTGCATACTACATGTACATGACTGTACATGAACAGTGTTCATGTGATTAAGTTTTTCTCTGATGATGATGAGTTTTTCTCTGGGCAAAAAAAATTTGCAGTCGTTGGTGACGAACATAATCGGTTATTTTTATCAACAACATCATCATAGTAATTTATTTAAGGAAGGCAAAAACTTTTGTCATCCTTCATTTCACTTCTGATTTAACCTTTAGTGAACCAAAGCAGCCGTTTGGCTATGTATACCATTTCTCAGTTGATTACTGGGCTGGGCAGCAGGGAAAAGGTTAACCTTTAGCACACTGATAATGAAACAGCCATTCGGCTGAAAATTCCCTAGTGATTTTGTAGTTAGCCAGTAGTGAAAAGTTATTCCGTAGTGGCATCCTCAATGCTACATTGTTCATTGTTTTTTGCCATATAACTGGTTTCACACAGGTATTTTGAATGAGGAAATCTGGTAGAAATCAGGTATTGACATTTTTACTGACATTTCTTTGCACCTTTTTGTCATCATTTGAAGCATTTGAAATAGCCCAAGAATGTTCTACATGGGGAGTAGATTGGAACAATCTTGATAAAAGGTTTGTTTCTCTGACAGTAAGAAAGGAAGAACAAGAGGGTGATGTCGCTATCATTATGGAGGCCTGTAAGAATGTATTTACGACAGAAAAATAAACTCATAGCATAGGTATATGTATGACAAGGGAAGGAAGTCCAGAAAATGACTTTTGGTTGAAAGAAGTTATGAAAGTAGTTATACATTACATTAAGCACTTTTCTTGTTGAAGTGAATGCTTCAAGTATAACAAGTATTATCACATAACCTAGACAAATTACACTTTTTAAGAGGAAGAAGAAAGAACTTACAAACATGACTGTTTGTATGATGAAGCCAAAAGGTTCTGGGTGTGAGCTGGTTTAGAATATTAGGAGTTGAGAATGGGTTGATAAGTCTGTAGCATATATTTGTCATATAAATAAATAAATCTTTTAGCAACTAGATAAGTTTTGAAGTGTGGAAAGCAAATGTCGCAAAGGAAAGGATTGTGGAACTTTTGGAAAAGGGGTTTGAGGGGAGATGGAAAAAGGAGGGAGCTTTGACTGGTGTTGGAAAGTTTATTTTTGTGGAAATAAATAGTGTGCAGTGACAATTATGAAAGAAAAGCTTTGAAAAGTGCCTTTAAAAAATCAAGACATGAAGGGAGTGGAGACAAGTATGATGAAAAAGAGACTGTGTGAAAAAGAAAAACACGGGAATGAAATGGAGTGAAATAGACTAACTAGCTTTAGGGGTGTTGAAAAGACTTATATGTAATATATAATCACAATATGGAACTTTGTGTTGATGATACAATGGAGCTAATATATTGGTGGACATCATGTGACTTTTGTGGATAAAGTGAACTGTGCACTGCGCAAATCAGAGCCTTGGGGAGGACACAGAAGGACAGTACAAAAAGAAACCAAGAAGCGTATGATTTGTTTCTTCCAAGTTTAGCTCTATGCACAGTGGCATGTTGGCAGAACGTACTGCACCTGCCCATAATTTATTTCACATATAGCACTTCAGCAGAATGTCTTTTTTTAAGGATGACATCCCGTGCCATTTATAGTTTTCAAATGTTCAACAGTGTCAAAAAATATTTTGTCTGCAACAGGCAAAATACTGATGCAATGTTGACCAGACATCCAAGGAAAACTGAAAAATCCGGGTTTAGGGTAGGTGCAGTACATTCTACCAAGTTGAATGTGCTATGCACAGTAAAGGTTGAAGAAGTCACATGATGTGTCTTTTAAAAGGAGTATTATAAAGGTTGAAAAGCACTGTTGGGTGAACAGTTTTTAATTGAAAAACAAAAAAAAAATGTTTTAAACTGCTGCAATTCGGAAATATTTTGAACCTAGTGAAATGATGCTAGTTTTGTTTTGTTGTTAATTTTAGTCAATCCAAGAATTTAGCTAAAAAAACGATTTTCTGTATTGCTAGTATTACATAATGTGCACACGATGTACATGTGATGTACTTCTCTTTGTTTTCAGGGTTTATTTTATTGATATAATTATTTAAGTGGTAAATCTACCTGAGTAAGACATTGTACAGTTACTGTAATATAAATTATAACTGTACAATGTCTTACTCAGGTAGATTTACCACCTGACCATAACGTATACTTTTCTTAATCTGATTCAGAATATTTATTTTGTTATTAAGACTAGTTTTCAGTGTAAATCTACACAATCACAAATTAATATTTCCACAGCAATCCAACAGCAAAACAACTATCAGACAATCAGGTCAGACTGTAGGATTATTTGTGTCCTTTTTAAGCTTGTTGTCCACATTTCTGTCAGGAAACACACGTTAGGCCACAGTAATTTATTGCCTTCATCCTCATATATATACAGACTTCCCCTCATACTCTATTTAATCATTCGGTTCATTACATTTATTTCTTTTTAACCCCAAAATGGGCAAATTAAACTAGTGTGGCCTAAGTTGCCTGTGTATCTGTGTATTGTGTGCACACACTCTGCTAAACCACTTGTTACATGTATCTGCTCATCATGTCACAGAATGTCCTGTCTTCTTCTGTTGTGATTAAGTTGACCTTGGTTTGCTTTTTATGTCTCTCTCTTCTTTTTTTCACCTTCTACCTGATGATGGGCTGTCTTATCAAGGTCTACATGCAACATCATGTATGGGTTTCCCCTGTGTTTTTTGTATGTTTGTAATAAAGTGAAAAGATGTGAAAGTAAGTTATGTGAGTTTCTGTTCAGATAATAGTCACAGTATTTCAGATCCTAGCACTGAAGAGTTAGGTTGTATTTAAACATATACGTAATTATTATGGTTTGCTGGTTTGCAGGGCAAAAGATACACTCTTGGATGTAGAGACTTATAATCCAGAACCATGCCAGATCCTAACCCTAAAGCCCCCATCACACATTCACGATTTGGCCTCTCCAACACTAGCCAAACACCCCCCCCCCAGCCATGGTCAGGAGAAGGTGGTGCAAAGTCAGCTGGTGTTCGATGAATTTGGCTACTACCTGGCTACAACAGCTGCGCCAGTTAAATGTTCCAAAACGTTTAAAACATTTTTGTGTTGTTCTTACAATTCAAACATGGCTGGCAGTATTTGGCTGTAAGTCATCAGTGTTTGGGGTGTGTTCTGCAGTTAAATTGTACTAAGATTTAACTCAAATTAATTTTGATTTGTATAGGAAGGTAGACGTGGCCTAAATCTTGTCAGAGTGCTCCCAAACGTCAGCTGAACCTTCGGGAACAAATTCAGAGGAAGGTCATGAATGTGGAACAGGAGCTTTAAACACTGGTAGAGCCGAAAATGTCTATAAAATGTTAAACGGACAATAGACCCTTTTTGGACATTCTCGAAAATTCTGGACATTTTTCAAACATTTCTAAGAATGTCTGAACAGGGGCTTTACAGGGTCTTTTTGGGGAGGACTTGCTTGTTGTGTTTTCCATTGTTCATGAGGTGTCTGTCAGAATGTCTTTAGAAAAAAAGTGTGAAAACTGACATGCATATGAAAAGCACTGCACAAAGCCAAGACAATTTACAGAGCAGGACACAATTAATTAACGGACAGATGCTAATATCTTTATAAGTGCGCATTGTGCTAAACAAAGGACTGTCTCCTAGGGGTGTCCCTACCAGACGTTTACTCACTCAGGCATTGTGTTATAACTACATGTAGATAGGCACGGTCCTGGATATGATAGAAGTGGGTTCTTGTGGTGATTTACAGCTCTGAAGCTTGCCTGTAAGTCTCTGTCTCCAGCCTGTCTGTACCAAACTGTAAAAGAGACCTGAAAGTCGGAAACCTCATAAATTCTTCCCATCCCAGCACCTCCTAAAGGACCTCCCCCGGAATGGAGACTAAAGCCGACTCCGGCGGAAAATGTGAAGACTTAACCTGTAAACTTAATGGTGCCATCTTGGGGGTGTTCTTGAATCCTCAAGATCGTCATACCTATATGAAGAACCACAGCACATACCAGTAGTTCAAGGTCGTCAGCTAGATTGGTATGCATGCTATGAATCTGAGTTTGAAATTCGTCACACTGGTCCATGTTGGTGCAAGATACTTCATTCCACTTTTATCAAGTCAAATAGATATTAATGGTATAGAACTTAAAAGACAAAATGACACATACTCATCATGAGACCTCTCTTACTATTACTATGTGATCAATGTGATCTATTTATTGGTTCACATAAAGTACAAACATTTCCTGAAGCATTTGCACTGTGTGTTTTAAAAGGTTGCTGCTGCAGTGCAGGATTACATCAGCAGAGGGCATCAGTATACCACTCTGCTCTTCAAAGGGTCTTGAATGTAGCAGAGTGTTGTTCCTTTATTTCTTTCAACAGAGGTGGACGAGTTGCAGTCAGTTTTGCGTCAGGGAGTCTCTGTGTTATAGAATTCATCCTAACGTTAGATGTTTTGGAGCTTGATTTTATGCTGATTTGTAGCGTATAAGAATTTGTTGCTGTGACAAGGTGCTTTCAGTGTCCCTTGATGAGGTCAATGACCTTAAATGGCAAGTTTCATACTCCTGAGGAAAGAAAAAAAAAGCCCCTCAAACTCTGTCTTGCCACTTGCTACATAAT
Organism: Branchiostoma belcheri; assembly: GCF_001625305.1. Lineage (NCBI taxonomy): Eukaryota > Metazoa > Chordata > Leptocardii > Amphioxiformes > Branchiostomatidae > Branchiostoma > Branchiostoma belcheri. Next base: position 65,413 of record NW_017804465.1, read on the forward strand.
GTGTCTTCAGGGTGTCTTCTACATCACCATTAACCATATAATGACAGTCATCTGGTCCAGGTCATTAACCTTATTTGCGTGGAGAAAAAGAAGAAATAGAGCAAAAATATACATATTTTCCTTCAGTGAATTCCTACCAACTATGAATAATTCACGGAGTTGTGTTTTCCAATGAAAAGTTGATGTGTTTAACTCAGTAAGTTTTTCTGTCACATTTCCCCATGTCACAGTCCCTGCTGTATTGATCTCGGCAGTGTTAATACCTCGTCACGCCTCAAACAAAATTACTCCCCAAAGATGCCGGGATGTCAGAAGGTCGGATGACAGAAGTATGGATCGAGAAATGTTCCGTATTGATTATTACATTTCTAATTACACAGACTTCCTGGTGTTGGGTTCTGCTGAATGCAAACTTTTCCTTGCGTGGTGCATGTTCGAGGTCCAAGGTGGTTCATGAAGCTAGAAATACTGGGTGCATAGTTATGCAGTTATGGTTTAGGTGCATAAACTTTGTCTCGGAAGCGTTCAGGTATAAGCCTATTTTTTGACATGAAGTTTCGACTTTAGTAAGAAGATTTTGTGCATATTTTATAATAAGTTTAAAATTTCCAGTAAAGCAACATCATCAGCAAAATTGAAGTCTGGAATGTAGTCTGGAGGTCTGTACAAATGACCTTGTACAGTACATGTACAAAATGTATGTGATAGAACACACAGAGAAGTGACCATGACAGATCCTGCCAATTTGCTGATGATTACTGCTAATTTCCAGGCAGGGGGTTGATGAAAACACTGTCAGGGCACACAGGCATAGATCTAACCCTCTGTAACTGAATATAGATATTGATTTTAGTATCGATCTCTCATCTTTAATTACACATTCCCAGTGAGTCCTTTTCTGTTCTGTAGTGATTCTTGATGTCCCTCCTGTTGAGCTGTCAGTAGTGTGCTAGCCAGTGTCCGTACTTCTGTCATTTGATGGGATTTTTCTGCTTATGTCACACAAAAATTTTGCCCAATCCATTGTCTTGTAAAAACATGGAAAGAAATGTCATTAAACTTATAAGCATGACTGTACAGTCATGTAGTTTACCTACCGGTAAAATTTGTCCCTCAAAATGTAGGAGGGGGGGGGGGACATGCCCCTTGATCTATGATTGTAAGAGTTACATTATAAAAATTGTCATCTTTGAGATGCATTTTAGTACCTGCAGTCAATCAATCGTACCTTCAGCATAGAAAATTGTGTCCACTAGACTTTTATTTTGTTCAGGTACTATTAGCATTACCTAGTATTCATTTTAAAGATACATGTATAGGTACAGGTATTAGGCACATGATCCCAGTTGCAGTGCTTTGCAAGGGCAAAATCTGTTACACCCTTTGTATTCTGTTTGAGGAACACCCCTTGAACATGCCAAAACATGATCAGAGAAAGGTATGCCCCAGTGGGAACAATAACACACAAAGATTTACACGTTGTAAAGTTATTACAATAGCCCTCCACTGAAGATTAGATCTTCAAATGTGGAGCAATTAAGCTCCGTTTCTTAAGGATCAGTTAAACTTGAACTTCTTACCAAGACTTCTGGAGTGATCTTAAGATCAAAGCCACCCAATCCTTAATTGGATCCTTAGAGTTTCAGTCTTCTGCACCAGGCCAGGTCTGAGCTTCTCATCAAAGTCTTGTAACTGGATCTTTCCCTGGAAGCAATAGGATTGAGGTGATAGGACTATTGTAGAGTGGAACTCGCTGCCACCAAAGGGGCATCATCACTAAACTGCTTTAGATGTGCAAAGGTTAGGTGTAACAGGTTGTTTGGTGTAATCTAACCAGCTGTGTTAGCTGTGTGTCTGCAAATCTGGACTGTGTCATGCGCTGGGGTGGCTATACTGGCTATACAATACAGAATAGAGATAGAATCACATTGCTCATTATCATTAAAGTTGCTTAACTCTGGCTACCTTGTCAAATACAGTTGCTAGTAATCATGAAATTAAGCCAGGAAGGATTGTAGCTAGTGCAAGTCCTTTCAGGCTAAGACGATTGCTCTCTTCCATTTTATAATAGGAACATGGACTCAAAAAAGTTTACCTTAAAAGTTTATGCTTTAAGATCAGGATTCTTGAAACATGAAAGTGGTCTAACAGAACTTTTGAACTGACTTACCCTTTAGCCCAGTCAGCCTATGGCCATAGCTCATGTCGTTAATAACATTCGTCAAACATTGTGCACAGAGGTTTCTCAAAGGCTCTGAAGTTGCAGCAGGCACACGTAACTCCGACTCCACTTGACTAATGTGCAATATCCTAAGCCCCTGTGTACCAAACAAACCGTGTCCATCTCACTGTACCTTCATCCCTGCTGTAAGCAGTCAATTTAGAAAGATTAGCTCAGGCTGAGTGATTTTAGGAAGAAATGATGTATAGAAGGGGCAGTCTTGACTTTGCCTTTAATCCCTATAAGATTGCACATATTTCAAAAGTCATTCTGGATGGCTGAGCGAAAAGTTTGTAGAGAGAATGATTTTCTGTTTGTAATCCTCCCCTGGGAGAAATGATGCCCAAGAGGGGGCGGTCCTGACCTTGGTTTTAATCCTGATGAAATTGCTCTCATTTATGAGACTGTTCTGCTCAGGTGATCAGGAGATGTTTAAGTCTGTTTTACCAGGTGAACTGAAGCCAGCTAATGCTTACAACATATGGGAAACTTATCCACAAACTTAGAAGTTGTTGCCAAACTTTATACAAAGTTCAAAGAAGAAGACAGAGGTCAAAGAAGAAAACTCTCTTGTCCAGAATAGAATGGTTTGGAAGTATCATGTGACTCGAATGCAATCAGAGATGACAGACTTCACCCCATTACCCATACTGCATTGCAACCCATCCAGTCCCACAGACAAGAAGCAGTACTGATGATATTCGGCAATGCTACATTGTGCATTTTGGGAATCACAGAGTTATAGGTATGAAAGTAAAAAATGGTACTTTCCTTCCCTTGGGGTGAAGTAAAAAAAGCAAATGCGATCTGAGTTTAACTGACTGACAAGCTACAGTAGCTAATTTTCACTGGGTTGTGACAGATACTATGTGCAGTTGTTAGAAGTTAATTGTACTGGGAAATTCCCATAGCTCTTTTTGACCAGTAGAGTGAACAGTGTACCACAACTTAATTAAAGCCTGTCATCCTTAGGACTGCAACCTTTAGCATAGCGTGCATGTTAGGTGAGCGACACAGACGGGAATCAAACTCCCAACTTTTTAGTCCAGAGACAGGGTCACTAACCGCTGTATGTCGCATGCTACAAGTAAAGAAGTTGGCAGAACATTTCCACTGATCATGTAAGATAGGACACTTCAGAGTCAGAAGACAGTAGCTCCACTTTGACCAGCTGCCAGATTACAGAACCAAAAAAGTGCCTTTCATCTTCAACTTGAAAAACTGCCCAAGGAGGAGACCAAATGAGTAGATGTCTTATACTCCACTATAAATTACTGATCACTTTTACATCCGTGCAGCCGGGTAGCTCAATGTGCCATTTGGCACATGCTGATCGTGACCTGCTGGCATCAATCCTGCTGCAACAAGACTGCGATGGTGTGGTCACGTCCTCAGAAGGTCATAACGTCACAGTTCCCTATGCAAGAACCAAACGACTGCAGCAGTCATTCCTGTATTGCGCCATCAGACTTTACAACAACTCACCTTCAATATAAACTGAACCTGACTTGACTGGATTCAATCAGTATGGACATTGTGTATACAATATATTTTTAATTACTTTGTATATGTCTTTGTATATACAATGTACCTCATTTAGATGTTCATGTATTGTCTCTCAATTTTTTATGTGACAAATGGTACCCAATTCAGGGGGTAGTAGTTACATGTATGCTCCCCCTGCTGATGTACATTTGAAATAGTGCAATAAAGAAATAATAAGCTTGCCAGCCAAGGATGGGACTAACTAGTCCACACCAGTTCATTTCCTTGGTTCTCAGACATTTTACATTGAAACTAGAAGCTTTTATGGTAACATATTATGCAAAGCAAATGCATAATGTTTACCCTCACATTTTCTAGCCTGACAAACTACTGCTCTGTTTATTCTTACTCAAACACATTCATGTACTAGTGCATGGTGACCAGCTCTTTGCCACTTGCTACATAATCCAACACAACAAGGTGTCTGCTGCATCACCAGTTACCATGGAGACAGACATCTGGGATCAGACTTTCCATCAGGCTCTATTTTCATGATGATATTCCATTATTAAAATCTAGCATTATTATTTTTCTTTAAATCTGAGAATTTCAAATTAAATTTGTGTGGCGTAGACAGCAATTACCTGCATGCCTTGGCGTGAAACTGGCTGACTCACAGATGAAGCAAGCTCACATACCCGGTAGTGCCTGCCTGAAATGTGTCACTTGGCTCCTGTCCCACATTCCCAGGAGACCAGGGTACACAGATGTGCAGCATGTCAGCAGTTGGCAGAACAACACGAAGGGCAATTAAACTGTCATTGTGTATCATGGATACAACAAGAAAGTTGAGTTACATTTGCTCTGTGCCAAGGAACAGTGATGCATGTAAAGCAGCATATATCACACAAGAACGCTTGACAGTATTATATGAAGCATAAACATTAGGTTTTAAACTTACTTTTCAGTTCCCAAAAGTTAGTTATAGTGGGTGCTAGAGGTAGCTTAAAAGCATATTTAAGCATAAGTCTAAAAACCCACCACGCCTTTTGAAAAAGAGTAGGGGCATGCCCCGGTGTGCAATGGTCCAAATCTTACTGCCTGGAAGTTGGTGATTCACTACAAATCACCTGGACGGAGGCCTGGCAAATCTCTGTCTTTTATTAGCCACACGGTGATTAACATCACCCCTATGTATGCGCGAGCCGTAGCGAAGCTGCATCGCACAAGCATAGCTAATAGAAAAGGCATGGTGTCATGCTACATCTCTGATGAGGATGATTAACAACAAGTTAGAGAAGTAAAAATGTTTTTTTGCCATCACAACAGGACATACACTGTATCACCTTTTTACAAGACTTGTGATGGGTTCTTTAGCCTTCTCCATGCTACCTAACCCCATAACCATTATAGAATTGATAGCCTAATGTCTACTTCAGCTTGCTAAATGTTAACATGCTTGAGGTGTATCCTTAAGCACTGAGATTCCTTGCAGTACCATCCATGCACTTGAAGAGATTATTGAGTATTCTTTTCACAATGCCTCCCCTCATTGCAGATTCATGAGCATAAAAATGAGCCCCGGTGTTGTCAAAGTTGACCAAATGGCACTCTAAGCTTTGAAGTTTTCCACAGTAGATGGAAGACGCAATCAGCGGTTTATAGTGGAGGAAGATTCCTTCTCTTCTTGTCTCCTCTCCTCCTCCTTGGCAAGTTTCCAAGCTGAAGATGAAAGACTCTGTATCTGGCAGTCAGTCAAAGTGGGGTCCTTGTATCCACACTGATCAGTAAAGATATCAAATGTCTAAACTTTTGTGAAAGCCTATCAAAGTCGTTTTAGCCTATAAAACTTTTAAAACTCTAGCTCATTCATTATAAAAGTTAAGGCTATGAATATTGCTTGCTCAACATCTTCTTTTGGTCCTCCTGAAGAGTAAGATGTTTCAGGTAACATCAACTGTCGTTCATCAGTAATGGAGAATGATGAAAGATAGCAGATGCTATTTGAAACATCTGAGTCTTCAGAGAATTGATCCTGGTGGATGACATACTGGAAAGCACTTGACGTTCAAGGTAGCAAAAGTTGGTGGTCCGACAAAGATGGACATGTTCGTGGAACTAGTATACATTTGTGATGGCAGCAGGTGCAGCAAAAAGAAGTCTTGACTATATCAGTGTCTGTAGGCCAAGACTGTAGTCATGTCTTAGCTATGGGGCAGGCTCAACTCTGAAACCCTGGATACTAACAACCTTACCAGCCATCTCCAGACATGATGTATCTAAACCTCAAGATGTAATTTCAGCTGTGACCTGTGGACAAGGCAAACATATGTTGGATGGAGAAGTCCTTAAGTCATTGTTTCTTCTTAAAAACGATTGACCGTGCTCTTTTTTCTGCTCTTAGGTTATGACTACGTCCATCAAGATCATTGTCATAGATTCTAAAGATATCAACTGGCATATACTATAAGTATTACGATTCAACAGACATACACTATACTTTCAGTACCAAGGACAGAGCTCTTTCCATTCAACAGACATACACCATACGTACCATACTTTCAGCACCAAGGACAGAGCTCTTTCCATTCAACAGATATATACTATGATTTCAGTTCTAAGGACAGAGCTCTTTCCATTCAACAGACATACATTATACTTTCAGTACCAAGGACAGAGCTCTTTCCATTCAACAGACATACACGATACTTTCAGTACCAAGGACAGAGCACTTTCCATTTAACAGACACACGATACTTTCAGTACCAGACTTCTTTCCATTCTACAGCTATACACTATATACTTTTCACAGCACCTTAAACAGAGTTAGTTTCTTTCAGCAGGAGTACACTATACTCATTTTAGCACTTTGGACAGAGCTAGTTTCTTTCAGCAGGCATGCACTATACTTTTAGTGTACAGCACAAGTTCCTTTGAACTCTTCCTGTCTTAAGCTGGCTATTGGCCAAAGCAATTTCCAGTCATGGAGCTCTGAATCATTTGATCCTCAGTACACAGAAGTTATTGTACTGTCGGGTGAGGTGCCTGTCAAAGTTGATCCCTGTGCAACATGCACTGAAAGTCAAATCTGGCATATCTTTGCATGGAGAATTTATTGGTACAAGATGTCCTCAAAGATTCCCCTTTGTAAAGACCTGGTAAAGTAAATCCCAACTATCAAATTAATCATTTGGAGTCTTTAAGGTTGATGTATCTTTCCTCATGTTAACATATTCCTGCTACGTTTTGTCAAATCCATCTAGCAGGAATGATACATATTGAATGAAATGAAAAGAAAGCTTGAAAGGTTTGACAACTGTCTCAGTAAAAACTAAAAAAAGGGACAACTTACAGTAAAAACTGAAAGGGGACAACAGGTTCATTTTTCCTCAACCTTTGCGTAGGAGTTGGAGAACACTACAGTAACTGTACTGTGAAATATTGGTAGGATTGACTTCAAAGGAAACATCAGGCAGCATGTTGGAGAATCAGCAGCTTGGATGGAACATACTTTCATATCTGTGAAGATTTCAGAACACAGCCATCACTCACAATGATATTGCAGGAGAAAAATGTTTATGGATGTGTTTCTGCGTAGTTGAAGTCAAGATTTCTTGCTCGAAAAGGGAGACTGAATCATCGCCTTTCTTTTAACAGCCGACTACTATATGAGGGTGATTTTATCTTCCTCTAAGAACGTTATTGCTTGAACACCATATCAGCAAGTCTTGGGTGAAATCTTCGACTTCATCAAATGTTGTTATGCAGGGAGATCCTGAGGAAGAGATATCATAAAAGAAAAGTTAAAAGTGACGGAGGGGCTTAGTTGTAAGTGCTGCCTGGGGCCTGATGCTGAGCCTTTGTTTGTAAAGAAGAGCCTTGAGAGGTCTATATTGTAAGTAGTGCAAAAGTTTGCAGTGGGTAGCAACGGACGGTCAAAAGTTCAAGTCCTGGCTAAGGTCATTCACACCACTTGACACTACTAGAAAGAGTTGCAGTCATTTAGACTGTTAAGCTGTGGTTTCTTGCTTTACCTTCAAGGGATATGTTATCTGGCTTATCTGTGTGTCTGTCTATCTTTGTGTTTGCGTGTGTGTGTGTGTGTTTGTGTTTGTGTGTGTGCACATTTCTAACTTATGTGAAAGGGTGAAATCTGTCATCTCTTTATACATGTATCTACTTCCTTGACTCTGTAAGGAGCATCCTCTTGGATGGGACATTAAGCCGGAAGTCCCGTGTTTTAGGAGAGCCACACCTTGAGCATGTTAAAGACCCACTACTTATCGAAAAGAGTAGAGATCCTTCCTTTGTGTGAGTGGATCAAACCTTACAGTCCAATCTTACACAACTGTACAAACCTGGTGTGCTACACCTTAAGATGGTCTACCATGCCAGTTATGCAAAACAAACAAACCTTCTTATGCCGAGGTCACATTTTAAAACCAGGGCCCAGCCAGGCTGTTTGGATTAATAAAAAATCAACAATTTATATCAATAATATACAGTGTACGCAGATAGTTCCCATGATTAATTTTTCAACTTTTTTGTGCCTTGTTGTCTTATATATTATACTTTTTGTTCAATAAGACTGCCTGGCCGGGCTCCGGTTTGTAAATGTTACCTCAGCATTACACAGTCTCTTGTCAACCTGATGATATAAGCTAAATTAACTTTTCAGTTCCCTGTGCAACCTATACTGCACCCTAGTGGCAGACAAGCCACAAAGAACAACTGTATTGGAAGAACACTATAAACTTTTGACGAGTATAAGATTTATAATATTCTTTCCTAAGTCGGAGAACAGGGTGAAATATCTCCTTGCCCAGGGGAGTTAAAAGGTACTTCAAGCTCGTGATTTATCTTCAGACATGCAGAACCTTCTTTCATTTCCAGTGCTGAATCATTCCCAACAGCCACTTTTAGGGCTTACTATCTACACTGGGATAAAGGAAGAGCCTTGCATGAAAAATAGAAGACGAAGGAATTTTCATTTCACAGACAGTTGGAAAAAAATTTAATTAAAACCTGTCGACTCTGCGAGGTGTGTTTTATCCACAGTGAGTCCAGAGTCTGACGGTATCAAAGTAGACGTAGGTTTTATCAGTTGCTGCAGGCAAAATCTGCAATATTGCACAACAACAGCAGCAAACAGCTATCAATTTCCGCAGGTATGCTCCTCCTTGGATGACTGGCTGTGGGAGTTGTGCAGTGACTCCTGTAATTTGTCACTGTTAAAAAGAGAGCTGCAGTCTCTTTGAAAAGGTTTCAGTACAAACTGTTGAATACGATCACATGACAAGTTGGAGTACAAAGCTTTCTCATAATGGAATTTGAAATGTAAGACAACTACAATGTACTGAACAATGTTTCCCTGTCTAACTGTTTACTCCCACAAAGATCACTAACTCCTGTAGTAGTGTAGTAATGCCAGTAATCCATTACCTGTACTATCCAAAAGTGAGAAAACCCTTTGAAAATGTTTGAGTACAAGCTGTTGAATATGATCATGACAAGATGGACTGTAAAGCTTTCTCATACTTGAAATAAAAGACAACTACATATTTCTCTGTCTAACTGTTTACTCCCACACAGAAAGATTACTCCTCATGTTCCTTTAATAACTAACTCCTGTAGTATTGCAGTAACTCCAGTAATTTGTCACTGTTAAAAAGCGAACAAACCCTTTGAAAAGGCCTCAGTATACACTGTTGTATATGATTGCATGACTGCAAAGCTTTCTGATATTGGACTTGAAAGACAAGTACAATATTTCTCCATCTAACTGCTTACTCCCACACACTAAGATTACTCCACAGGTTCATATGATTCCTGGCTTGTAGCTGAACGCCAATTTTTTAGTTTGCCCACTTTTGAATTACATGTTCTTGATTGCAATTTGTGGGAGACAGTGAATATACAGTCAAAACTTCCCAAGATCACTCAGGGGACTAATAAAATCTGGTCTATGTGGACAGGTGGTCACTGTAGACAATGTTCTTAATGCTTGTGTGAACGAGAAAAAATTATCTAAAGGACCACCAAAATGTGGTCACATTGGCCAGGTAGGTTTTATGAATATGTGGTTACTTGTACATTGTACGTACACTCAGGTTTTACTGTATTCAGAATGAATGCAGAAGGAAAACATTAACTGTTTTTGATCTGTTTCTTTGTTTTTTCTTCTTGCTCAATGACGTAGACCAGACATCTTTCACCATGGTAACTAGTGCTGTAGCAGACACCCTCTGGTTTTGGATTATTTTATGTAGCAAGTGGTAGGGCAGAGTTTTAGGGGCTGGTAACCATGTACTAGTACACAAAATGTTTTTGAGTAAGAATAAACAGAACAGTAGATTAGGCTAGACCATTTGTTGCAACAGTTACCTTCTAGTTTAACTTTAAAACATTGAAGAACCAAGGAAATAACTTGGCATGGCCTAAGGAACCCCAATAGAAAAGGAGAGACTTAAGAAGGCGTCATGGTAGACTGTAGAGTGCTTGACCTGGTTTTACTACTTTTATTCCTTCCTCCGAGACTTCACCGTGGAAATCCATGATAAAGCCACTGTGCTTCCAGATCAAAAGGGGCAGTAAAGACGAATAAAGCAGGCGGCCAATTGTCTGCGGATGCCCGGTGATATTTGCCATGAAATACTGTTTGAGAACTGGATGTGTGTGTGTGGAGGATATCCTGGTCTCTTGGCCTGATGAGGACAAGGTCCAGCAGTCATCGACCTGTTCCTGGAAACTGAGAGTTTGGAATCTGGCTTTTGTTGATTGCTAACCCAACTTGCATACCTCCCAATGCCTAGTGGATACCCTGGCCTGGTCATATATACAATGTATGTATATACAAAGGCTTTGAAAAAATGGATCCAATCTCTACAGGTTGGGTGGGCTACAATACCCCAGAAGCAAAATGATACTACCCACTTGATACTATTTTAGAGCAGGACTCCTTGTCATCATGATGGTGGCATCCTCACTGGATAGCTGTCTGCCATTGCATATGTGAGGGCCAGGTGTGTTGACAATAACAACTAAAAAGATGACATTTGCAAAGCAAATGCATAATGTCTACCTTTACATGGTCTAGACTACCAAACTACATTGTAATGCTCTGATTATTCTCAAACATTGATATAGATGGTGACCAGCTCCTCCATCTCTGTCCTGCCACTTGCTACATAATGTACATATAATGTGATCCAATACCGCAGGGTGTCTCTCCAGTTACCATAGTCAGCTTTTCCTGACATTGTTGATTTGGAGAAGAGGAAGGAGACTAAAAACAGAGCAAAAACAATATTTTCCTGCAAAGGTTAACATTCACTGTCTTTCTTATTCATGCACAGCATTGGAAAAATGCATTCAGTTAATAGATAACTAATCTATAAATGAGTTAGAAGAGTAGGGGCAGATTTTCTATGTTGCAAATTACTATTTTTCATCTTTATCTACAAAGTCTCCTTTCTCTTATGAAAACATGACCAGTTGCTGCCACATACATGTACATGTACCTGTAAAGCTTTAATAGCATGTTATGCCAAAGGGCAGTTACTGGCATGCTATGCAATACAGATACAGATCACACACCCTATAAGAACAGCTTGAGAACCAATAAGATACAGATCTTTCCAGATTTAGAAGCTACAATTGATAGCAAGGCTTAATAATTTTCCTTTGTCAGGGACTTCTCAAAGCTTTAGTGGCTTCAATGAAAAATCCAGGCTAAAGAAGTCGCTCCCACCAAAAAGGTTAGGGATCAGAGAACAAGCCTAACTGTTTGTCATCCAGGAAAGAGGATTTGTAGAAAATGACCAGATGTTCTATCTTATAACCCACTAGAGCTGGTCAGTCTTAGGATTGCCACCTTGGGACACAATACAAATCTGGACATGCTTACTACTGATATCCACTCTCCTAGTGAAGTAATTTTTCTCCTCAGTAACAAGTATGGTAGCATTTGGAGGGATTTTTTAAAGCTGCTTATTTTCATTGATTTCTATCAGTTCTGTTTTTATTTTGGAGCATTTTTTGTCAATAATTGGCATGGTAGGAATGAGGCAGATTCTTGTAAGCTGGTTCTTTTCATTGATGTTTACCAGTTCTGTTACATAATTGCACTGTTGTCTATAGTCCAACTATCAGAGTTTGAAATAACTGAAAAGCCTTCAGGGGGTTTAGTAGCTTGCACTTGCTCAAGAATGCAGCTTACTATTTTTATAAGATGGATAAGGCATCTGATTCAGAGGTTTCTTCTGTAATTGGCACTGGGTATTGGGATGGATATTTTAAAGCTGGTGCTTTCCAATGATTTCCATCTGTTGATACCATAGTTTTCGAGGGAGACTGCATCGTATGGTTGTCAAGGAGTTTGGGATCATGGAAAAGCCTTCAGCAAGTTTGACTTCCATTTTCTCAGGGTTGCCGCTAAAGATTTTTTATAAGATATCATAAGATGGATCTTGTAGTGAGAGTCCTTTCCATCAGCAAACTATCGTGATGTTTATGATAGTAACTTTTTCCTAAGGTTATGGATTATCGTCTTTCTGTGATACCTAGGGATGAATACATCATACATGTTTTGAGCTTATCAGAGTATCACTCTAATCGCCTGTACCAATTTTTGCCTTGTTAAATCAGTCTTCCTGCTGAACTCTACATCTTTTTCATGCCCTAGAGCCACAAAACGACCAGTCTCTGATCCTCTTCAGAACTTGTGGGCTAAGGCCTGATCTTCCTTTCAAAAGGGTTTTACTGAACATTTATGATAAAGATTGGAGATATCACGGTGGAGACGGGTTGTCTGAGCTCAAGCCACTTGCCAGAACTTTCTGGCTTCAGGAGACTTTGGAAGGCCACAGTACGCTTCGATCTTTGTCATTGGTAATCCTGCTTCAGGACTCCTGGGTTCTAATCCCAGCTGAGCTGTATGTTGATGCTCTAAAGCCTGATTCCAGGAGAGACACCTTCTATTCTGGGAAGGGATTGTAATACAGTATACTATACATCAGAAGTCTTCAGAGAGGGCTCTAGGTTTGGGGATAGAACCACTTTGCAGTGTGGGTATCAGGGTCAGACAATTCACTGGTAATTTACTGGTTCTTGGATTCAAAATGAATTATGCTGAACTGAACTAATTGAACTGAATGATGTTAAACTGGCTGCCTCCTTCTTGAGTTGACATCAGCAGCAGAGAGACCAGACAGAAGCATCTAGTGGCTATAGCAAAACCTACACAAACCTATGTCTAGAATGTCTATGACAACCAAGGATGTGAGATGGTTTGGCCTAAGGGTCAAGGTATTACCCAAAGGAAATGCCAGTAGGACAAAGTCAGACACTTTCTCGCTACATCCAAATGAAACTTTGATGAAATATAACTCCTTCTGCAAGAGGCCAAGAATACTTCGTAACTTTCAGTACAATCGGTATCTCCTGACGCTAGGCATAAAGGTGTTTCAAAAGAGTACTCTCTTCTTCAGGGTCTACTGAGAAATTATCAGACTCAAACTTCACTAAATTGCTTTACCCGCAGGATTGGAACCCAGGACCTGCGGCTCAGCTGCCTACAGTACGTGGATCAGGTGTAATAAATGGGGTCCTGGGTCTGACTTGTGTGGGAGATGTGATTTCCACACTCCAAGTCCATTCATTTCTCGGTGGGATGCAGAGGTGAGATTAGTTGTGCTTGGCACTGCTGCACCGTTGATCAAAAGAAGGGAAAGAAACTCCCTTTCAGAACTATCTGAAGATTGGATACAGGTAGTAACCTAGTATGAAGACCAATCAATTTAACTTACTTCTTGCTCCTGACTTCTGCTGCAGTCTAACTTATATATTGAATGGATGGAATGTTTAATTACTTGGATAGAGATAAATATAGTAGCAAACAAAGAGAGACTGTCACAGTATGTCTCTCTAAATGTACTTTAACACAGTTAAGCCTAGGACGCCAAACTAACTCAAAGCCATTAGTGAAGGACTAGCCTTGTGTCTTGGCTATCAACAGTACACAGCAGGATATTCTTTTAAGAAATGACATGTCAGATTATGAACTATGAGGGCTTGACCATCAATTTCTTAGTAATACATAACTGGCCTCCCTTAGTGTAAGTTTAAATAATCTCTTAACCTATCCCCGCTTGGTGTGTAAGGTGATTTTCTGTTTGGACAGGGGTTCTAAACCTGCTCAAAGTGACCTTCAGAACATGACCTTTAGGGCGCAGAAAGGTTAATTACCACCTAATCCTCTCCCTGCTTCCACAGATTACCCCTCCCCTTCAGATGAAGATTCTTCCAGCACCGTCAAAGCTTCCGCCTCTTAAGAAGTTAGAGCTTACGGAATTAAGAACGAGGACACATCAAAGGTCTCCTTCCTTCACAGTTGATTGACTGGAGCCGCCTCAACTCAGCGGTGAGGTAGAATCTTGTGATTTGCTGAGGCATGGCAGAGTCGGAGGATCTCTGGCCTCCTACAGGTATCCATTTCACCTTTGATGCTGCTCAGCGAAGGCTTAAGGGCTTAGAAGGCCACGTGTGCAGAGTTCACATCAAGCACGTCAAAAAGTTGTTGAACTTGGTGCTGTGGACCAAAACAGCACAGCAATGCAATCTGCTTACTGACTTACAAAATCTTAGGAAGTTAAAGGAACTTGCACTTGCATTGAAGAAGTCTCCTGGCCTGTTGCATCATTTGCCTGTTATATAACAAAGGGCCTTTATATTGATCATAATTGATGCAAAAAAGTACAGCGAGTTTTATAAGGTCAACTACAAAACAGAACTGGGAAATACAAAATAAATATTAGAGTTCTACTCTTACTATCTGTCTTTATCTTCTTTAACAAGACATTTTTGACTGGTTCACTATACACTGAAACTAGTTGTTACTGCTAACAATTAGGTCCAAAACAAAAAGTAATGTGACATGCATTGTAACGCTTACATAGAGTGAGATATTCGGTTCCAAATCAAAACAGATTACTCACGGGTTATCTACATTTAATTTTTCAATCTTTGAACCCCAAATCCTCTTTACTTTTGGTAATTATCCCTTCACTGTAAGTCTAGGTGAAGTGAATTTGGATGAAAACTGCAGGTTCCATCCCTGAGCCTGAGATCCAGTATTAACCATTACTGATGGAGGTCAGAAGGATAAGAAGTTGGAGTTGGCCTGATCTGTGACGAAAAAGTAGCTTAACTTGCAGCTCAGGATTACAGAATTGGACAGGACATATTAAGTATATCTGTCATTAGATATTCAGGCCTCATGTACTGAGATCATGAGCGAAGATGTCTCAGTGTGTCTCAGTTCTGCTTCGGGGCACTAAAATGATTTTCTACATTTCCAAAGGTCCCAGTAGACCTTTCACAAGTCATCTATGTCGAGTCGGGTTAAGCTAAAATCTGTGGCACCGCTCTCCCTCGAGAATCACACTTCAAACTCACAGTGGTGGTTGCTGACAGGAAAATTAAACTACCAAACACGGTATACAATTTGTCATGATCATCATTCATCCTTTTTTTCCAACTGTTGCTCTTAAGAAATGAACCTATTTGAAGGAAGTCTACACCATTCACAGACAAATCAAACTCTACTACTCTGAATACCAGTAAATTATGAAGATTACCTCCGGACGTTTCAAGTGACATCCATCACAAAAAATTTAGCAAGAGAACAACCTCGAATCCATGTACATTAAAGTGCCACCACACTTGTGGAATAGAGTAGGGGTCCTTCCCGGTGTGAGTGGTTAAAAGCTCACAGTCATGAGTTAGCACCAAATGGCAGCCCGCGGCTCCAGACCCTTCCAATTCAGCCCCACCGTTTGTAAGCTCCTCACAATTCAGCCTTTGGCTGTAAGGAGACAGTAGCCGGCCCACCCAGTACTGAAATGCTGCCCCCCGGGAGGGTTTGTGTCTGAAGGCAATATCTGAAATCTGTTTGCTCCAGTGTCTCAAAGGGATTTACTTTGTATAATGAGCAGATGTATTAATGGTAAGTTTAACGTTCTCAGCAACGACATCTAGCAGCAGTCTGTAGTGATGAATATCTAGTATAAAAGTTTCCTGTCAGATACTTCATGCTGTCTTTGCTTTTTTTCATCACAAAGTCAAGTTTTACTGTCAAACTTTGTACAGTACTTCTTCCCTTAATTATGATAACAAAGCCCGTATTATGTGATTATATCAGCATGTTAGCAGGGCATACTGCATACTGTGCAGAATCAGTATTCCTCAATGTTTTTGTGTGATGTTTGGTCAACATCAGAACTTTTACCTGTTGTAGACAATATCTTTTCTGACACAACATTTGAAAACTTTAGACAGATTGCCATCCTTAAATACACAAATATGACATTAAATGAGACGTTTTATGCACAATACGTTCTAACTTTTGTGCAGGCGCCGTACTTTGTACTGTTATACTGACCATATCTCTTTGGAACAAGGTGGTCACCCTTTAACCAAGATGTAATCACAACTTTATTCCTTCTGCAAACAATCTTGTTAAACTGTACCAGGAAAACTTTATCTAGTCTGGTCTTTGTCATCTCCATGTAAAAGTTGATCTAATCAGGATTTGAATTCAAGGGGTATTCTTTGCTATACGATCAGGAAATTGTAAACATCAGTGGTTCATGCATTTTATCTCTTTTATGAGTAATCTAGTTAAAGTTACCAGAAAAAAGCTTTTGTCCTGTTTAGTCTGTGTTGTCTTCTAATATAAAGGCATATTGTCAAAGGTTTGGATTCATGAGCAATTCTTTGTTATAAAAATCAGGAAGTCGTAAAACATAACGAATAATACATTTTACATGTATCTCTTCTATGGGCACTCTATAGTTATAGGGGAAGACTTTGTCCTGTTTGGTCTTTGTTATCTTCTTGTAAAAGCTTACTATCAAGGGTCTGGATTCATGAGTAATTCTTTGCTATAAAAACATAAAGTCAGGAAGTCTTAAACGTCAACAGCTCATGCATTTTATCTGCTCCATGAGTGCTGCAGATTGTTAAACTTACAATGAAAACTTTACTCTGTTTTCTCTCTTGTAAAAGTTTATCAGGGATTGTTCTCATAAGAAATTGTTTGCCATAAAATCAGTAAGTTGTAGTTTCATCTCGGTGAAGTACTTCAAGATGTGCATAATCAAGACTAGCCCAGCATAAACCCATATATTGATCTCTTTTAGCACTAACATTTACAGTGATTCTGCCTTTAGAGCTAGTTCCAATGTGACGTTTTGATGTTTTATGCATTAATGCAATGCAGCTGCACATCCTGGTTACAATTGCTCTGTACAGTTCAATAAACGGTTTGAGATTATGACGTATCTCTGTAGGGATCCTGGTAAATTTTACAGTTTACCGAGTGACGGCTTTAAAAGTTCCTATCAATAAAGCACAATGTATTTCTCTTTCGAGCCGTTCTATCAACATTTCTGTTGAGAAGCTCGGGCGAAGCGGATCACAGAACCAGTAACTCCGGTACCTTACTCATTCCGTTGTAAATTGGTGCCTGCAAACCCGACAAAATCCTATAGGCTGTGCAGAAGCAATTTGCAGCATGTTTTGTGAGTTGGAGCAGGATTATCCGAGGCCTTTGGACGACACTGTAAGCCTTTTAGTGGGTGCCGAGTAGGGAAAATCATTACAGGTCCGAATCTTTATTGATCATCCATGAAGAAGGTCTTAGTTTATGTCGCTGCCTACATGGCCCCCTAAATCTGGTAAACATAGTCATTACTGACGCTGAAAGGGTAATGTTGAGCTTTACAACTCACCGATAATGTGCTATTATAGAGCTTTATAACGTTTTACAGAGGGCCTGTAGCAAATGCAAACAGTGGTCTAGTAATTCATCACATAAAATCAGGTCCAAATGAAAGCTCATCTGTGTTGGTAGACTCAAATTCAAGCTTTGGTCTAACACAAAATTCATGGTGAGTGTTTCCTTTCTGTTGGAACAAAGGTCAGAATTTGCATCTATAAAACCATGTCGTTTTTGTGAAATACATGTATGTCAACATCCAAGTGACTTTCATCATGTCTTCCTATTAAATTCTCTACCTAAGTGCACCTTTGGCCAAAGGAGATTAAGTTTTGTTCATAAGTATGGGCCACTTAGAAATGTCAATGATGGTCCAGCAATGCACAATAAAAACCATGTCGTTTGGCTGGCATATCTTAACAACACTAAAAGTAAAATCAGTTTTATCATGTCTCTTTAGTATTGTCTATTCAAGTGTGCCATAGACCAGAGGGGTAACACAGTTAGTTTGTTAATAGAAGAAAGGCTGAACTTGTAAAGTTTGTACTGAGTCTTACTGTTAGAAGTATAAACTGGTAGGATGTCTTGCATTTCAGTATTATCTGAATCTTGAAAAAAATTTTACATGGCTTTAGGCCAGACCAATTTAATCAATTGGTTCTTGGATTTGCCCTCTTCATTTTTTTCTGATTTGCAAAAAAAAAAAAACTTCAGGTTCTATATCATCTCCAAAATCATATTAGGCCTTTTTTTCCTGCTTCATATTATTTCTAAAAAAATCGATAACCTACAAAATTAAATTGGTGTGCCAAATTAAAGGACATTGGACTCGTAAAGTTATAGAACTTGGAAGACTATTTTACCAGTGTTCTGTCCTCGGTGCTGAAATTATAGTGGTGCTGAATCAATGTAACTAAATCTGGCAAATCCTCCTCTGATGATTCACGACTGGGGCATTAAGCTGTCTGAACAAATGAGGTGTGGAGCTCTTTGCTTTATCCGTGTGTCAGACCATCTTTGATCATCTGTTCCATTCAGCATCCCCAAAAGCTCTGCCTCCCAGACGACCCATTAACAACTACCAAATCGTTTCAGTCCAGGGTTGGTCCCTGTAAACTGTATTGCCTGATATTGACCGGCATATATCACTATTCCAATAATGGTGCCAATGGTCCATTGAAATCCAATTAGGGGCTGGAAAGAGGTCAAATGTGGGCAATTTTCTTGGAACAGGCACCAGTGGAAAACCCTGAAGGATGTCCTACTGGATGTTAAGTGTTTGAACTTGGATTTCTTCTATTTTTGTATTGTGGCCATGTATGCTAGTATGTACATGTATCATCTGTATGATTCACTGTACAAAAAGTTAGATTTAATGGTAGTAAATGCCTGTATAGTCTGGTATTGTTAATGTTGTACAATGAGAGTAAATTGTCCAGTGATTTCAGACTTAAACAATGGTAGTAAATCAAATTAGAGGACTTGACTTTTATTTACTACCATCATTAAGTCCAGTACTGTTGATGTTGATGTTTTATTTGAAATCCATTACATTAGATATCAACATCTAATCTATTCTTCCTGGATTCATAAAATGCAAACAGATTCACAAATACGTTATTACAAATTAAGATGATAACATAAGACTTACATTCATTAAACTTTAACTAACATACGAATAATGCTGAAATGCACAAAAGACAGAGGAAAAGTCAACAAACACATATAAAAGAAACTAATATAGTCACATGCAAGTTTTTCTTCCTTTTTATTATTTTTTGTTATTTCTATTGTTCTTATTTTATCCTGTAACTAAAATTTCTCCCAAAATGTTAAAGGACCAAGGAATAAGATTAGTGTGGCCTTAGATATACTTTTCTTTCCTTAGAACCAAGGTGGCCGCCATTTAATGAGTGATGTTGTCTACAAGTACAGTATCTATGAATCAATGGGAACCATCCTTGTTAATTAGGTTAATGAAGATTGTAACTTCATTACCCCAGTCACCACTGGTGGGTTCACAGGTGGCTAATGAGTCTTGTGCCTGCCCAGAAATGTCATTAACATAACATACAGGCACATGGGGTGTCCTTGGAGAAAGGCTAGCTGCATGACGGTTCACGTAGGTTCAACACTTTTTGTCCCATCATAGTTTCCATTCTTTTCTTGTCTTGTTTATAGTGACCATGCATATGCCATAATTGTCTTTCATTGCAGCTGTTATTATATCATTATTTGTACTGTACTGTGTTGAGGTATAGATTTTCAAATCAGTTAAGACTGCCTCTGAAATGTAGCCTGTCAATTATAACCATTGTAAAAGGCACTCTAAGCGATTTCAAGGCAGGTTAAGTTTCTGGACATTATTTTAACAGTAATAAGTTGAATCAACAATGATATCTGTGAGAGGAAAAATGTGATGTCACTTATGGAAAATGGTTTCTTGCTTCGTATCTTGTTGCTGATTCTAGCTATACAGGCTTTTCACATGCGCCATGTTGGATTACAGTCTATATCCGTTAAACAAGCCAAGATGCTGCTACTTAATCAGTTTACCCGCCAACACCTGGTCGCCGGGACTCATATGATAATTATTATGACGTCAATGAAAACCCTCTATTCATTGGTAGGTGCTGAACCAAGAAATCATATACTATTAGCTTTTTTTTGCCACCCTGAACTTGCATTGGGCACCTTTAAAGTTTTGACTCATGTCAGTCCTTCCACAAACAAACAGGTTTTTGTCAAACTCTTCATATCAGCAGTTCCACAACCTGCTTAACATTTGGAGGAAACCAGTGTTGATTAGAGAACTTGGCTCAGTCTTCACTCCTGGCAGACATCCCAAATGTGCTCTGACGAATGTCAAAGACAATGTTGGCCTTGAGCATAATCTGCTCGCACTTAACTGGAATGAAATATACATACACCACATAAATGGGAAAGCTTAGAGAATGCTAATTGCACTCCTAACAGATTCTGTGGATTAAATGTTCCTGGACATCCATGACGCTTGGTGTACATTTTCATTGTTGCGTGCTGTCGGCATTCGTAGCTGTTTGGATCAATTGACACATATTTTACCATATAAGATGGTTGATACTGCTTGGGCATGTGATAAGATTGTGGAACGGAAGCTTCGTTTCTCAGATTTGATGAACTGATGATTCCATACATTAACAACTTCACGTATCTATTAGACCATTTCATAGGGAAATGTTCTGTTAAAGCCACACCAATTCAGTGTCTTGTTAGATGGAATAGACGGAATGTAGTCTTTAAATACGTGAATACAATCTTAGTTAAACAGGACATTCTGCTGAAATGCTACATGTATGAACAATACCTTAGGGATTTGGCACAGACAAAGTACATTTTGCCACAGTATTCAGAAGAAAGGATTTCGAGCCCTGTAATGATCCAGCAATACATACATTCTGTAATCCTCCCAGTTTATCTACTGTTTACACCTCTCATAAATTTTCCACAGAAATGCTTTAATTGGCTAAGAGATAGGGCAAAACACTGGAAAATAAAGAATTTCCATAAATCATCTATGTGTGAGGCTTTCCCAAGGGTCGGTATCAAGTAGAATTGGTGGAAACTTAAGTTTCCATGTATCGATCGCGCCCTCCCCACGGGGATCTTAGCCTACAATAACATATTTCTTATCACCTATTCTGTCACTGCATTATTGATTCCGGTAATCTCTCAAACCCGTTCCTGTGAAAATGGGCCCGTCTTCATACTGATTATTTCTGGTGTCAGGAGGTTTCTGGTTGTTTGTAAGGGACTTTACCTGGGGGTGTATGGGGAAGGGGGAGGTTTCTGTCACAGCATTAAGATGGCTTTTGCTCCCTCTAGTGACTATGTACACATGGTTCTTTTTTAGGTTTACCTTCACAGAAGGTAGACATATTGGTTTTCTCAGTTTCATTGTCTTCTTCTCCAAACACATATTATATAAAGGTCATTGACCTAGACCAGTGGCTGTCACCATCATAACTGGTGCTGTAGCAGACGCCCTGTGGTGTTGGATTGGATTATGTAGCAAGTTGGAGGGGCTGGTCATACTATGGTTTGTGGGCTTTTTGTATATTGATGCCATTTTTTTCCATATGTTGGATTTGTGCAGTTTGGATCAGTACAATTCTTTGTGTTGGCAGCTGCAGTTACAGAATCCTTCTTCATAATGATTATGCATACTGTGGTACTGACAAATAGGCACAAATTTCATAAATATTGATGTAGGAATGCTGTATCTCAGTCCCCCCAGGCTTAAAGGAGGATAGCATATTGATCAACAATGAACACAAGACCTTGGACTGTACATGTCACTATCACTAATAATGAGAATTTCCACACCTCTTAAGGCCATGGCAAGTAAGTTTTATGGATGATATCTGCCCACACATTGACTTTGCCAATTTCCTTACTCGACTCTGGTGACAATGATATACATAGCATTTTGTCAATGGAAATGAGCTGTCCTCTTGGATGGAATTTAAAGCTGGAGGTCATTTGTTTGAGGAGAGCCACAACTTGAGCACATTAAAGATCCCTCCATACTTACCAGAACAAGTTGTTCTTGGTTAGAGTGGTTCAAACCTTACAGTCTGGTCTTATGCAGCTTGTACTTACTGTACAAAACTGGTGTGTTATGCAAAGCAAATAAACCTGGTTACATCTGCCGCACAAAATTTGATTGCAGCCGTGACATCTCACCTGTCAACATGGCCTCATAGGAGGCATATTTCAGAGATCAATTGTTATGAAAATCAGAACTTAGAATATCTCAGTCTTCACTTTACTGACTTTCACTGCAAAGGCAGAAGTTTTCAACCTTGAGAAGTTTCTGGAAGTCAGGTTTCTGTTATCATTAGATATAAAATTGATTTTCAATTTGGTTGCTTCTTGTCACTGTTGTACATGTATCAGAGTGTCTTGTCACCAGAGGCATAAATGTATAGGGTCCTCCAAGACTGGTACATATTGATTTCCACAATCAATGAGTAAATAAGGAACTTGAGCAGATGGAATATCGCCATACTCTGTGTAGGAATATCTCAATACTGTGTATAAATTTCACTGTCAAAATGGGGGGATTTCCACATTTTTCAACTCAGTGACTCACCAGCCAGTGCAAGCTTGAAGAATGTCCCAACATCATTTTGAAATCAATAAAAACAGACTGCAGGAAAAATCACATTTCTGAATATCTGTTCACTTGGGTAGACGCCGTGTCAGAAGTGCCAACCTAGCAATATGAGCCGGTGTCACTGAGATCAGGACAGGCCTGCAGGGGAACATTGTTCAATAAATACTTAATGTTCATTATCTGACACCTTAGGGTATCCATCTGTAACAGAGACTGAACCTCTGCGGTAAGGCCACACAAAATTCATTTGTTGGTTCACAGATTTTTTCAGGAAATCAATGAAGTGGGCTGGGTGGGTGGGTGAAAGAATTAGAAATAGAAACATGCCTAGGCATCTGGTAAGGGGCCCCGAATGTTACCATAGCAGCCACAAAGTCAACATAATATAGTCTGTATATACTAGCTAAGGCTGCTTTATGTTATTCAAACAATGAAAAATGTAACAAGTACTACATGTAGTAGGAGCACTAGCAACTAGTACTAGCAAGAACTTCAACTCTCAAAATATGAGCATTTGGGTTTAATTCAGAATCTGACTGAAACATGTTTTTTTTTTGGTCAAATCAGGGGAAAAAATGAGGAAGGCAAATCCAAGAACCAAGAAATTGAATTGGTGTGCACCCTGTTAGAGCTTCTTTGTTCTACAGGTAAGACTCAGACACATAAAACAAAATTTTCATTCAAAGAGTTCAAAACAGTTGCCTTGATGTTCTATAACAGCCATACAGTACTTTCACCGTGTTAAAAAAATGTAGAATTTCAGAAACTTCTACATCCTTGTATGCAGTGTCTAAAAACTTCTGGGAAAGTTTTGCAACTTCCAAGTTGATTTTGTGTCAGGAAAACTGATGCAAAGAAAATTAATAGAACCTAGTTTCATTCTACAGCAAGATTTTTAAGTAAGGAGGTAAAGTTTTGTTGCCCTTAATTTGGCCAGCTGGGCAGCCTTAACTGTCCATCATCAAATCCAATCAAATGAAAAATAATAAAACCTTCTTTTCATCCTCAGATGAGACTTAAGTAAAGTTTGTGGCCGAAGCAGCCTGGCCCTAATTTCCAGTCCAACGCAATCGATTCCGAGCGGCCCTATCCACAGCAAGGATGGCAGAGGTCAGCGCAGGTCAAGGTTTGTTGGCGTTTTACACCTTTTATGTTCACAATTGTGTGTAATCCATGCAGCAGCAATCACACTCTGAGCAAGTTTAAATACCACCAGGACCAACTCCACTCCTCCAGGGTTTGTACCCCACCACACATGACTGGACTCCAATTTTTGGGTTCCTTCCAAGAGGTTGACCCTCCGCTTGCCTTATATGGACGGGTCAGCCGACCTTTGACCTTATTGGATGGCAATTTCTCCACACAGAGATTTTGCCAATAGTGGTTTGCATGTAAATATTTGGTTTTAGTATGGCAGGGATGAGGAGGTTTTAGGACCCAGTCTGGACCTTTTCTTATGACCCGAAGGCCAGACCAAGTTATTTCCTTGGTTCTTGAACATTTCAAAACTCTAAGAAATTGATATGAAAAAAGAGGCATGGATGGAACAACTATATTCACTTCAAGAAACTTTGAGGACCATTAGGTATAGACTTTCTCCTCAAACCATTTTCATGTGGATCTTCCATCCGCTCATCAGCATTATGTTCTAAATCCGAGAACCAACAAGTCAAACTGGTGTGGCTGCTCATCATGCCATCTCTGCTTAAAAAGATATGCATTGGAAAGCATCTTGTTATTACCCTTTTCTACCTGGAGGTGTTTTGGGGGGATTTTTGCACCAACATTTCCCTTGCACAACCCTGGGAACCAAACTTGTGAGCCCGTGTGCATTGAGAGCTTGCACACATGCAGGAAAGTGATACGGTAACCCCATCCCTTACTCACACCCCCTCACCACTATCTGCTAGCCCCCACAATCCAGTCAGCTGAGCCTCATTTTGCCTGCCTCAATGACTGAACCAAACTTGTGAGGCATTGAGGCAAGCGTAAAAGACTCAGCCAGCTGGACTGTTGGGACCAGCAGATAGTGGAGAAGCACTGTGAGTTTGGGACTGGATATTAGGTATCACTCTCATGCATGCATGTAAGCTCTCAGAGTGCAACCTCATGAGTTTGGTTCCCAGGGTACTCTTGCAGAAACAAGCACACATACCAGATCAGGTCGCAGGGCCCTTATCATAGCCTACAGAGCAATACCAATACTGGATACCCAAGAGGCTTGTAAGATACTAAAATCTTCCAACAGTTACTGCCTTGCAAACTTCTCAAAACTGCCTATCGTTGGTGATACGATTGTGAAGAACGGGGTCAAGACATGCCTCACAAATGCAACCATTAGACTAACATGACGCACCAGTATCCTGATTGCCTGTCTGCCCTCCGGCGTTTTCGGAAATCTTTGCACTGCTGTTTCCTCATGAGGACAAGTAGATACACAATACAAGATAAGCGCTTCTCTTGCCATTGATCTTTTTGGAAAGTGTGATATGTGAAAGCAGTGGGGCAGACGTCCTGCGTCATCCAAAACTAAGGGTCAGCTGTCTGTTTTGAATGATACATAAGGTGGGCGAGGTGATAGGGTTGGCAAGGTGGCAAGGTGGTTAGGGTTGTTGACTCAGATTCTGAAGGTCCTGGGTTCAAATCCCTGGTGGGCTCCACTGTTGTGTCCTTGGGAAGGGCACTTTCCACCTGTTTTCTCACATGACTCGGGTGAAAATGAGTACCTAGCTCTGGCAAGGGAAGTCCTCTTGGATGCAAGCACATTGTTTGCAGAGAGCCACAACTCAAGCACATTAAAGATCCCACCACACTTTCTGAAATAGAGTAGGGGCATGCCACAGGTGTGTAACAGTTCAAATACTATCTGGAGGTTGGTGATTCACAACAAATGACCCAGATGAAGGCCTGGCAAACCTCCGTCTCATATTGACCACACTGTACTTAACATCATCACCCTGACAGAGACCTGGTGACCCTGTCTTGTATTAGCCAACAAAAGGGTATATCACCTATATCAACCAGTGAGGGGTGGTATAAACCCTACTGTGTATCAAACTTTCCATTTTGTTTAAAGCTTTCACCTTTAAACAACATCATTCTGTACAAACTTTTCTACATTCTACAAAGATTTGTCTATTAACTGTGTTTCGCTCCATGGAGAGAGAAGTTTTATTTGGACACCAATATTATTCAGTACTTTCTGACAATGACCAAATGATCTGGCCTAGTGCTTTATCCTGTGATATTGAAGAAATCCTTAACCACAGCTATATCTCCATCTGGGATTATACCAGAGACTGGGCTGTTCTGCATGGTCTACAAAACTGCTGTTTTTGTCCTGAGGTGTCCTTAGTGGGACTGTTACCTATTGGTGATCTGTCATCTGGGCTGTAAGAAGTCTGTGGATAAGCAGATAAACAATGGTAACACAGATGGACTTAAGTTTAAGGTGAAACATAGTCTGAAGGGAAAGTTTGTACTTTGGTACACATAGTTTTCCTCTTCTTCAAATTTTTCTCTAAAAATGCTCGAGAATTAAGCAAATGAATTGGTATAGACTGATGCTGATACATTCACACTGAAATGGATGGAAACAGGTCTTGTGGTCAGGGTTGTTAACTCAGGGTTTGAATCCCTTACAGGCCCCACTGTGGTGTCTATGGGAAATTAAAGGCCCTTAACACTTTCCTTACTCGACAGGCAAAAATGAGGATCCAACTTTGGTTATGGAAATCCAGAGGTCCCATATTTGAGAAGAGTCACACCTCTGCACATTGAAGATCCCACTGCACTTGAACTGCATGTTCAGCACCATGGAAAGCCATTAGAATGTTCTACAAAATATATTGTGTGTCAGGTTGGTGCTGTCCTAGCCGGAGAAGGGATCTTTCTGCAGGAAAGAGGAATTACAGGATACTCCTGATGTCAAGGCAATGTAGGTTCTTCTAGAAAAGACTTTAAAGGGCAACTGCAAAGACAATTGAGGGATTTTCTTGGAGGAAAGATGGCAGGACTAGAGGTGGCATGATTGAGCAGGGAGGGACTGTGCTGAGGAGGGCAGATTTACAATAAAAACAACACAAGATATTCATAGTGCTAGTGTTTCATGGTGAATTTGGATCAAATGTGCTGTAGTTTACTTGATCAATCAACTTATTTGAAAGAGGGAAGTCCAATGTGCTTCTGATTATGACAAAGTGTGTAAAGGTTGAGAATCATACTTTAGAAGGTTGAGAATCATACTGAGAAGCCACAAGATAGATTTAGCAAGAGAGTAACATGAAAACAAAAAACTGGAAGGAAAACGATTTCAACTCTCTGATATGGTGTGTTCCAAGGTACAGACCTCTGTCTTCATTAGATACTCTTCTGATTCACTCAAAGTTTCTCATTCCCTTTAGCGGTAACCAAATGGTGGGTTTTGGTAACTCTCCATGGTGCTGAAAGTATGGTTGTGTCTACTGTACTGTGCTGAATACTTAGAACTACATGTATGTCTACACAAGATCAGTTGTTGAACCTTGTCAGAATGTAGGGGTGTCGGAACAAAGGTGGAGCATTCTGAATGTATAGGTAATATAACCTAAGGGCCTTGGAACATGAGGTTGCCCCCTACCCCACCCACGTCTGACTGAAGCACCTTAATCTTTAACTTTCTCCCTGCTGTCTAACTCCCTTACCAATAAAAATTTGGCACCAGAAGGCTACACAGCAGGATGATGGTTAACAAGAGCAGATTTGTAACCCGTTAGTGTCCTGACACCATCATCAGTTGCAGGGAAAAACACGAGTTGCCATCTAAGCCTTTCAACCCAAATCCCTGGAATTTACAGAACCCTGTAAAGCTGGTGCAGGGTGCCATTTGCAGGAAGTTGGCGTGCAATTTGAGCTTGTTACTCCCAGGTTAATGGCTTCCCTTATCCTCTGACTGTGTGAATATTGGAGCATCGCCCTCCATAATTTCCGACCCGTTGATGTGTGTGTTTGTAAGTGAACAGCAATAAAGGAGGAATATCTTAAGCTTCTCGTTGTCTACAAAATCTCTAATGGTTTGTGATGATGCATTCTAAGGTAATTTCCCAGGATTACTTCATGACACAAGTACCCAGTAAATGATGTAGCTACACCGCTCTGCATAATGCTGAACTCAAAATGCGGGGCCCCACTGTAAAGCAGTGCCTCACACTGACATGGGCCACCCTGGCTAAGTAAAACACAAACAAACAAACATGGCTAGAAAGTCAATGCCAGGGCTCTAGCCAGCACCAGATTTTCCATCGATTGCAGGAACGTGTAATAATAGGGATGTGTACGCAATGAGAAGAAATATGGTAAGAACGTCAGCACACAAAATGAATGGGTGAGGCATTAATAAAAAGTATTTTTATATTTTGTTATTTGTTAGTGCAGTCGTGCTCACAAAACCAATACCACTGCTATCAGTAGTTATTGCAGCCTGGGACTTATATGATAGGGTTTACAATCCAATCCAGATATAACAAGGTTTATACCAGTAAATAGACTGATTTGTAGCAATGATGCGAAATATGGCTGGCTGTTTAGTTTACCAACCGTGACAAATCCACAACAACTACTCTTTTACAGAAGCTAGTTTTATCCCTGCGGCAGTCAAAGAAAATCAGCTCTATTTCATCAGAGATATTTGCTATTAGGCCACACAAATGGAACTTCCTGGTACTAGGGTTTTCTGCATCATTTTATCACTATTCTGATTGCAAGGTGGTCTTGTGGTTAGGGTTGTTATCTCAGAATCTGAAGGTTCTGAGTTTGAATCCCAGGCAGGCTCCACGATTATGTCCTTGGGAAGGGTACTTTGCACCAGACTGAGTACTTCTCCTCAATGGACTCAGGTGAAAATGAGAACCTAGCTTTGGTTAGGGATATCTTCCCATATTTTAAGAGAGACACACTTTTAAGTATTTACTGAAGAGAACTGCTGTATTTTGCTTGAAGGCAAAACAAACAAACAAAATTCTAGGCAGTATACACACACATTATCAATTCATATTTTGATACCAGAAATTTTTCCTTTAGCATGCATAGTCCAGTGGTTAGGTATAACAAATACTTCATATGCATGTCTATTGTCTAGAGTAAGTCAACCATTTATTTTTGAGGTTTTTATATTGAGGTTTATTTTGTTGATTCATAATTTTTTTTTGCTCACTTTATCAATTTTCTACAAAAGCCAGTAAGCCAAGAAATTAGATGAAGCAATATTCTGACATTTTGATGTTACAAAATCCTTCTCACAAAAGTTTCCTTTGGCTACCTTCCAAATGAGCCCAAACTTTTTACGGTTGGAGTTGTAAAACAGAGTAATCTTCCTCAACATCTTCTGAGGCGTGTTATCTCCAGCATTGTCGTAAATGTCCATGTAACTCCCTGGCAATAAAGACTTTTATTATGCACAATAACAGTTATTGACATGTTATTTAATGTACGGCACAATGGAAAGTAGTCATTTTGCCAACTGGGACATGTAACCATGGCTCTACTCTTCTAGTCATCTTTTTTTAACTATCTTGCAAAAAGTAGTGATAAAGAGATATGACCGCCGTGTAGGATTATGTGTAATGGTTGTAATTTCCTACAAAGAAATGTTGTAAAAATCCTACACAAATCCAGTTGTCTGTATAGCTTGGTAAATGTAGCACATGTGCATAAAACTTTTTTCTAACTGTGTAGCTTGGTTAGTTACCAGTACAGCACGCTTTAGGAATCACCAATGGGATCAAAGAACTGGAAAATTTGATACAAGTAGTTGGCAGAAGAAAATAACAGAGGCACAAACTTTTGCAGGTCATTGATATCCCAAACAGCTGCAAGGTGCCACTGTAAATCACACATTTTTTACGGTACTTTATATTTGCGTGTTTTACGGTCGCTTCTATACTGTGAACTTTATACTACAAATCATTGTAACATTCAAATATATCATTAACTTTGTTTTTGCTGCACCTGCTGTCACCTTGAATGTATAGTTTTTACATTTTCATATAGATTTAACTAAATCAATCATAAAAAGAAAAGATGAAACGAATCAATGTACTAGGATTATAGTTTTACACAACCAGTTATGTCTCTCACCTGCTTACAGTTTTTATGCCTATCAGACACCTTCCTGAGAGTTTTGCTTTGTGTAGCCAATGTAGGAAGATGCCTGATAGACATAGGAAGCTCTGAGGAAGATGTTTGATAGAGAATGAAATGTAAGCAGGTGAGAGACATTACTGGCTGTGTTTAAGGTGTCCTCCCTGGCTAATTTAGCATTTTGACTTTCCATCGTTTTCTCACAAACAAATTTAGAAAGAACTGTAGTTGTACTGATTATTGATACCTGGGTACAAAGGGGTTATGAATATGATTTTTTGGACCATATGGATGACATCATCACGTTTTATTGCCCCAAATGTAATTATCTTTAAAGTTATAATATAGCACTTTGGTACAAGTAAGTGAAATAGAAATATGATTTTCATGTGCATAATGGTCAAAGCTACAAACGTACGTTTGCACAAATTGATATCTACTAATTATCCATAGTTATTAGAGAATAATCTAATTGCCTAATTAAAATTTAGTTATTCTCTAATAACTACGGGTAATTAGTAGATATCAATTTGTGCAAACGTACGTTTGTAGCTTTGACTATGTACCTTACATGTATGATGAAATTATTTTCAGAAGTCAATGTACATTTCCTGTCCAACAGTTAACATGAGTTAAACCTATCCCAACCAGAAATGCAAGGAAGGTTATCATGTCATCTAAATGGGAAACAGCTGACCATGTCAATGCATATTCCTACCACCTGTTGATGATGATAATGCATTATCAGGAAACTAAAAACTTCACAAGGTTATCAAATTCAACAGTTGGATTTGGCTGTTTATGTATCTAACATGGTGAATACTGATTGCAGGGTTTTGCTCTGATGCCAGTTTGATATCACCAAACATTAGAATGTTATTGTTCAACAGGACATCATACGTAAAATCTAATTGCATATACTATAAACTATACATCTCTGTAATCCACCATAATCCTCTCTATACTCCTGTATGAACAGTAAAACAGTACTTTATCACCCCTTCCTTTCAAAGTCGTTAATCCTAACATTTGACAGATCAAATAGGACAGTCCTGCTGACTCCAGTATTGACTGGCAGACTGGGGTTATTATTCTTTTATATCTCAGCTTACTGGTAATAACCAGATTTTACAGAGCTTTCTTGCTGTGAATCTAATGTTTGCATGCAGTTCTGGTAATACTGAGGATGTATTGAAGGGGGTGAAGCCTGTCCTCTTTTATTGCCTAGTATAGACATAGTGCTGAGTATGTATGGCAAGGTGGTCTTGTGGTTAGGGTTGTTGTTAGGTAGTGAAAATAGATTAGTTTTCCTCAAAATTTTTGGTTTTTATGTTATTCTCTAACTAAATCTTTGTGCTTAAAATGTCAGAGAACCAAGGAATGTAATTACTGTGGCCTTACATTTCATTACCAGCGAGCACCGAACTTGGCCTTGGCCCTCTGCAACTGAGAAGTAGTTTGAGAGAAGTTGACTAGAGTTGATGTGTAGTTACGAGGCTCATCAGCAGCAACCATACTTTCAGCACCATGGAAAGCACCCAAAATACACCATTTGCTTTCCCTCTGCTAAAGTGAGCAAGAAACTTTGATTGAATCAGAGGAATGTCTCACTGATAAACATGAAAACAGATGTCTATACCTTAGAACACAAAGTATCAGGTAGTTGAAATAGTCAAGTCTTCCTGACAGTTGCTGTGGCCTTATATTTCATTACCAGCAAGCACCAATCTTGGCCTTGGCCCTCTGCAACTGAGAAGTAGTTTGAGAGAAGTTGAGTTGATGTGTAGTTACGAGGCTCATCAGCGTTAGCAGTGATGTCTACCTGAGTACACCATCTGGACACTCACTATTACAGTCCGCCTGCCTTTATCGGGGATGGAATACAGACGGGATCAAACACAAATCTGTCTTGATGCCTAGTTATTAGCCTCATTAACTACAGCAGTTATTTCTGCTAAAATGGACCATCTGGAACTCCGCTGAAGTCCATCTGTTTTTATTGGGGATGGTCGATGGGGACGGTAAAAGTTGATTTGGCGAAATGGGAGAAGGAATTGTGAATTCACTGGTGTGACGTTACCATAAAATACTAGTAGTTGTTATTACAAAGAAGCCTGCACACCATTTGTGGATAAGAAGAACTAGAAGTTCTTCACTTGCCTTTTCATACTTCAAAATATCCCATAATCTTTATTGATATCAGATATAGACAGAGGAGATTTTTGGAATAGAATGGTCCTCCAGCTCTTTTATAAATTTACTGTATACTGCAGTTATCCCTCAATAAGACAGGTGGAACCACATAGTTTCTGCTTCATTCAGAATTATTTCCTGAAAGAGATAGACACTTAGACTTGAGGGTGTGCAGAATCCAATTCAAACTGTTAAGTGCTTGCTTTTCACTCCTTGCCACATGCAACCCAACTCCTCTAAGCCCTGTATGACGTTCCCCACCCAAATCCCCAGTGGTTTGTTCCTTACTAGTTATGTCTATGATGGTAGAATGTGTTGTCCATCATCCAATAGGAAGCCATCACCCAGGTGTTCCTAACAGATATGGGCCAGCATGTGGTGCCTGTTAGAGTCTGCACAGTATCTGGCCTTGTAGACATTGCCTTTGTTATGTGATTTTGTTGACTTTGAGCACCTCTTGTGTTTTACTTCAAGTACTGTAAATCTATTTATTTTTGCATGGACTTAATTTTAGGGTAGGAGGAAAAGTAGGTTGTGTGTGTGTGTGTGTGTGTGTGTTTATTTTGTAATATAAAATGTTTTTTGTTTGTGTGTGTGTAAATCTACAATTCCCAACATACTTGTACACAATATACCAGACCCATATCTTTAGTACTTCTACCATATTTTTGTCTGTGGGACTGGAAGTGTCACAAAGCATTATGGATGTCACAAGGGGGTGAACTCTGACGTCTCCAGTTGCCTTGTTATTTATTTTATTTAATCAAAATTGTAACGTAACAATACAATGAGTTCACTGGGCAGCAAGTAGGCTGATAACGTGCACACCTACACAAAATGAGCAAATAAAAACATTACATGTAACGAAGGGCAGGAAAGAATAATGAACAGTTATAAGTAATACATAAGTTACATTACATAGAAAACATGCAAATATTTATAGAAATTATTTTAGTAGCCTTGTTATGAATTATGTTCCCTCGGCACCAGCCCTGGCCCTGTAACACCAGTCGCCCGACCTGCCTTCCATTTACCTATCAGCATGCTGTACGGCTTCCCGTCCAAAAACGCAAAAGGTCAGACATCCAGGGCAGAGGAGTGATCAGTCAGTGGAAATTGCCAGGCAGGGGGGTACATGCCTGTAAATTGGTGTCATCCATAAGGGCGTGATTGGGTGATAATTAACCGACCCAACCGTGCCATGGGTCTGTGTAATATGCCACGGGGCATGAACCATGAATGTCAACCTTACACAGTTCTACATTCAACAAATTGTGGCAAGTACACTTAGTCTTTCCTCTTGAAGGAAAAGTTTGGGTTAGTCAGTTCTAGCGCAAGAAATGAATGAATGTGATAAGGTTTGTGCAGGTTTGTGCTGTGTGGCATGTTAATGAACCATGAATGTCAACCATACACAGCTCTACATGTACATTCAACAAAATGTACTAAAAAGTACTTGTCTTTTGTCTTGAATTAAAAGTTTGAGTAAGGGTATTCCAGCACAAGAAAGCTCAATTATTATGCAACATGATTTGTGTAAGTAGTGCTGTGGGTGGTGAACTACTATGAATGTCAACCTCACACATTTCTACAGTCAACAAATTGTGGCAAGTACAATTCATCTTTAACATTATCCCTGCTGCTATAGCCTTTTGACACAAGATATGGTATTGGTTACAAAAGTTGGCAGCAGGGAGAAAGTTAAGGAAAAGTTTGAGTTAGTAACTTCTGACACAAGAAAGTTTTATGCAACTTGTGACCAAGGTCATAAAGTATAGCTCACAGTTTTACACATTTATACTTTCAACAAAATGCTACCTCCCTCTCTAAGGAAATGTTGGATTAAGTTTAAATACATTCTGACACTGAAGCTTCAGTCTCCAGTCTCTATGTGATAAGGTTTGTGAAAGTTGTGCAAAGGTCCTGAACCATGGATCTAAACCTCACACAGTTTCACATTCAACAAAATGCTACTTCCCCTCTACATATCAGGAAATGTTAGATATAGTGAATACATTGATTTTCTGAAACTCAGACACAAGGAAGCTTCTTCAGTTACTATGCATTAAAACTTGTGTAAGTTATGCCAAAGCTCACGAACTTTGGATGTCAATTTTACACAATCTGACATTCAACAAAATTCTACCTCCCTCTCTAAGGAAGTGTTGGATTTTGTAACTTATTACATTCTAACACGGACACAAGGAACCTTCAGAATCTTCAGTTACATGTACATGATGTGTTAAGGCTTATGTAAGTTGTGCTAAAGGTCATGAACTATGTATTTCAACCTTACACAATTCCACATTCAACAAAATGCTACCTTCCTCTCTAAGGAAATGCTAGATTTAGTAACTTCATTCTGACACTGATACAAGGAAGGTTCTTCAGTTAGTAAGCAGAAAGGTCCATAAAAGTAGGGCCATAGGTACCATCGGTCTCAGCTTCATACAACTCCATATTAGGCCATGAACCATGCATCTCAACTGATATGTTAGAAACATACAGCAAAATGCCACTGCCCTTTCAAAGGGAAAACTTGGTAATAAATTTTGACACTGACCAAAGAAAGTGGCTTCACTCAGAAGGCAATACAGCCTTTATAAGATATTTTTTGGGGTCACAGGCTGCAAAACCTTTCACACAGTCCTCACATTTTTCAAGCACAGCAATCCTCTCTGAGGAGGACTTTGAATCACGTAAACCCTGACACTGACAAGAGAGTGGATCCCTTCTGCCCCAAGCACTCTTAGCGTGGGCATGTCATGTTAAGGACATGCCACAAAGAGTCTTGTCAAAATGGGATTGCAGTGTAGCATTCTATAACAACCACTTATTTAACTAGAGCCAACATTTCAAGTACTTTCTGTCATCTTCATCAGGGCATTATCTTTTATCTGACAGGTGGTCATGGAAACGTCAGCTCTTGTTGCACGAGTGGTTGTGAAGAAAGAACTCTGCTCCCATATTCAATCATACACCAACCTGAAGAAATTTTTACCTGGGACCCGCTAAGGATTCAAACCCAGAACTTTTTAGATCCAAGCCAACAACCCTCAAACCACCTTGCCATAACATGGTGATCTCAGAGTACTACCATCCTCTCAATAGATGGACAGATAGGTATTCAAATTTTGCATTGTATGCTTGTATATTTTTACTCAAGACTACTCAAACAGCTTTCTTTTATTACATGCTCTCAACCATTATTCAGGTTGAATTAAATCTTAAAGATCAATATTCTTTATGCATTTTCATTGCTTAATTGCCTGAAACCCAAATGATCAGAGCCTTTAATGTACCTCGGCATGCATTGTCTCTTTTCATCCATTTTTAATCATTATTGTACTTTTAGATTAAGGCTACATTTATTTTAGATGTTTGGAGTAAGCTAGTATAACCTTTCAAGTTTCTCCCAGGTTACATCTAATCACATTGCATATCATAACTTGTCTATTATAAGATGACTGTCTCCCACAAAGTGTAATGGAAAAATCCATAAACTACAGGGAAAGAAACCACAAGTGCCAAGTGTTCTAAATTGAGATTCCAATGACACCTGAGGATTCTCCTGGGGGGGGTTCTTCTCCTCATTAAAATGTAGGTGACATGGCGCCGGGGGCAAGGGCGCGACCTTGGATGCGTTCTAATCCATTATGGTATGATTAGGTTAATAACGCACCCCCCAGGGGGGCCCTGGAAACCTTGTCCTGGAAGCTTACGGTAGACCTGCGATACATCATGTGGGAACAATTGGCAGGCACTTAAAGAAGGTGAGACTACTGGGTGTACAGAATACTTGATCAAACCTTGCGGCTGGTGTTACTTTCAGGCAGTTAACATTTCTTCTCGGCTCTCTTCATTCCTGGATTATTCATGAATGTACAGTCACTGTTACAGACTAAGCTGCGTATATTTTTTGGGAGACAAAGTTGGAACTGAAAAAAAAGTTGACGACTTGTGTTTTAAAAGCATCCAATGTAATTTCAGGGTGATAATACAACAAATATTCTGGATGAGGAAATCTGTCTGATATTGTTGTTTATTACCATTTTTTATCACATTTTCAACATCGTTTCATGTTCATAGCATTAGAAATAGTCCAAAAAGTATGTGAGGAAACCCTTTATTTTTTGGTACCACCAATAAATAGCTAGATCCCGCCTACGATATGAAACAAGCAACTGTCTTCCATCAGCAACATTGCATTTTTGCCTCACAATTCATTTTTAAAATTAGTGATGTTGAAGAAGAGTTAAAGATGTTACTGGCAACAGCCAGATTTAGTTTTCGTAACTTATCCAGTTAGTACAGTTTGAATTGTGTATGAGTATCATTTACCTGGATGTCTAACCTTCATCAGCATAACTTTCAGTGTTGTGTCAGTAGACTAATGGTAGGAGTTACACCCGTACACTACTATCTATCTATGGCCTAATGAGGCAGTAAACGGGAGTAATAAAACTAAGAGCCTGAGGACAAGTCTGCATCGTTAACCTCACATGTAATGGAAGATCTGTTTTGCCAATAACGGATCACTGGGGTGTGGAGTCCCCATCAGAAATGAGGAATGCAATAAAAACTATCTTGTACAGGTAGATGAGTGACAGGTATATATCCATAATTAATTTACACCAACTTGTTATTAGTACCTTAGCCAGAAGGTTATGTTTTTGGTAGCATTTGTATGTGTGTATGTGTGTAAGTTTGTACATTGTGTGTATGTGGTTATGCACAATAACCCAAGAAGCTATGGATGGACAGTCATGAAACTTTGTAGGTCTACATTTGTATGTGGTATTCTCTTGTCAATGAGGAAAATTATCTAATGGACCACCAAAAAGTGATCACCTTGGTCCATATGTAGAGGTAGGTGTACCAGTTTGACTGTACATGTACATGTATATCGATGGCAATCATGACTACTCAAGATTACATCAACATGATAATCTAAACCAGCTCTAATGCAATAATGAAAAGGTGGTTTAAACTTCATGCACACATACACAATGTAAGTCATCATTATCATCGCCACTCTCATCTGTTGATGATTTGGGCCACCACTGCCTCTCACTGTCTTCTGTCCAATCCCAAGTAAAACCCATCTTCTCAAGTTCCCCCAGGACTGTTTTTCCCAAGTCATTTGTTGTTGACTTTTGCTCCCTCTTTTCATTTGTATGTAACCTGCTGTAAATCATAAAAGTTCTTTATTCTTTATCTGAAACATCTGGCAGGAAAGACGTGCATCAGTTTGGCACAACTATGACACAGTCTGTGCTTTTGCTCAATATGTATGCAGATTGTTGAGAATAAGAAGACAAGAAGTCAAATCAACAGGTAAATCAAGCACTGCTTTAATTTATAGCCAATCATCTCTTCTGGGGATTCATGACACAAGCAATGGAAAGCAAAACTTTTAAGAGATATTCTAAGTTTTACTTAACACTTTGGCATCAAAATTGTTTCCATCATTGTAATACTTCCCTCTCCGTGAGCACCTGTACATGCTCCTTTTAATTTACTATACTTTCTCTGAACCTAACCTTCAGCCTGCTAAGGTACCTGTTTGGCACCAAATTTTATTGGTTATGGGGTTAGGCAGCAGGGAGAAGGTTAAGACCTAATGCTGCCAGCCCTAGCCTTGTAAACGTGTACTCCATTGATTGAAAACAAAAGTTAAAGGTAGGTAGGCAATTGGAAGGTAGTCCCAAAGCCTTTCTTAAGGCCATAGGGGCAGTGGGTTAGGGTTACTCAATTGTGTCTAGGGCACAGTATTGGAAGGTGGAGCCCATCCCTCTCCTTTCATTGCCTTGTACCTCCCAACCAAAGTCAGGTACCCATTTTTACACCTGGGTGGAGTGAGGAACTTGTGTACACTACCTTTCCTAAGAACACAATGTCTAGCCAGGAATTCAAGAAATTGAACCCATGACCTCATGATCTTTACATGTTTGCTAACCCAGCCACTGCAACACACAATGCCATCAACAGATGCTCATAAAAAAATTAAAAAGCCCCACTCAAGTAGAGTGCAAATTTACCAGCCAATTTGCCTTATTTCAACGAGATTAGGTACATCTTAACAAGATTCCAACATGGACATGCTGTAAACTTGGAGATTGATTTTTCCCGTTTTAGTCATTTATGAGGTCAGGAGGTGGCAGGAGGGGTAATGGTGGGATTTAGGGTCAATTGCACTTCCAGATTACTGCTAATTCAGCCGGGAAAAAAGTTTCAAATACGCAAGGCACCAACTTAGACACTTTTTCCCCATGAGACTCATACAAAATCTGTGGGCTGTTACAAGAAAGGTGAGCTTGTGGAATTGGTCTGCTATAATAATGACTTCAGACTTTCATTTATTTATTTCTCTTGATTTATCACACATGTTGGAAGGATTGATATAACTATAATTCTTTTTCAAGAATTCAACCCTGAGGCCTGTCTGTAAGGTTTGAACCACTCACACTGAGAAGGACCTCTACTCTTTTTGATGACATGTGGTAGAATCTTTAAGGTGTGTCTTTCCTCAAACGCAGGACCTGGTGTCCACTTCACATAATAAATTATACGTCCTATCTGAGAGGACATCCCTAACCAAAGCTAGCTACTCATTTTTAACTGAGTCGAGTGTGGGGATAGGGGCCTACCAGGAGTTTGAACCCAGAACTTTCAGATTGTGAGCAACAACAACCCTAACCACAAGGCCACCTTGCCAGCTTTTTTGGTACAAAATGATATCATGGTGTGACTTGGTGATACACACAAAAAACCTTTTAAACCGGTTTTTTAGCTGCATGAAAAGGTTTATGACTACAGACAACTTTTTGGCATTTACAAGTTGCTTGCTTCCTTTACTAAAATGTTTATCATAAATTTTGTTTCCAAATATTGTTATCTGACATGGTATCTACAATTTGTTTTATAATTTCATTATCTTTTGTATCTTTAACCTTACCATATTGCTTGGTTTGCTACTAATAACATTAAATGAAACAATATTGGGAGATGCCTCACCTGATTCTGTCATCCATTCAGCAATTTTGTTTACCAGAATCAACAGATATTAAATTCTTCCAAGCATGACGATGATGGATGCACAAGATGATTAGGTCACATCAGCATGTCAGCAGAACATACTGCTCTAGTATGAAACCTCGATTTTTCTGTTGAATGTTTGTCAACGTCGCTTCAGACTTTTGCCCACTCATTCACTCACTCACTATCCTGGTTTTGATTATTCTGCTGCCGGTTTCCCTGTCCCAGGGGTGGGCAGCAGACGGCTGTTCTGGACACCTCGCCTCCAGCTGGCTCTGTCCTGTGGGTCTGTGCTGGACAGACCACACTCCTTAATATCCCTCTGGAGACACTCCACCCAGGTTTTTCTAGGCCTGCCACGGCCTCTGTTGCCTGGCAACTACAGATAATATATTTTCCAACACAACATTTGAAAACTTCAGATGGGATGTCATCCTTAAAGAAACAAATATGACATTAAATGACATGTTCTATGCACAAAATATTGTGATTTTTGCACAGGCACAGTACGCTTTTGCCAACGTGCTGGTCACACCAATTTAATTTCTTGATTCTCAGTGGATTCAAAAAGCAAAACAATTCTGAATTGCAAGATGAATAATTATGGAAACAGTATTAGCCGAAAGCATGGAGGTATAAAAGGTTCCTTTTATAACTCCATAGGGAAAGTCTGTAGTTTGGCATGCATAGTTTCAAGGAGTGAATATAGTCAGATTAAAGTTTACCTCCTAACCCTCTTCCTTTAAGGTGGAATGCATGTATAACTATGTTTAAGGACTATTAACAATGTCTTCTAAAAGTAAATGTTCAAGTTAAGTACTGCCTAAAAGTTTTGTCAAAAGAGTCGTATTGCAAGATGGTAATTTATGCAAATTTTAAGGCTATTTTTAGAAAGTGTAAATTTTCTCCTATTTTTGAATTGCGATTTTTTATGAAATTTTTTCCGTGAAAATTGATTGTGCCCTATATATGCCACCAGCCTTGACATATTCAAATAGCACCTTTACAATGTCTAAGAGCCAAGGAGAAAGAGCGACACCAAGAAATTATCCAAACACACCTTCCTGATTTATTGCTTTGCCACAGTGATCAGTCTATAACAGTCTTTAAACAGGAGTCAGAAAGGTGGTTCTACCTGATGGGAAGGCAAACCTAAACTGACAGGAGAAAATGTCTCGGATATTGGAAACTTTTCAGGTGGCCCAAATGTGTAACACGGTGTGCAGCGGAGGTTAGCGGGAAATTGGAAACAATTGCAATCTGGCTGTTTAGTTGATTGCAATCAATCATGGATGTGGGTCACAAATAATAGGCTATGCATTGGTGGAACTTAATGACTCGGAAACTTACAAGTGAGTTAATAGGTCAGGCTTTGTCTCTCTTTAGAACTTTTAAAAACAATCTGGATGAGGAAATCTGTCTGATATTGGCTTTTACTGCCATTTCTTAACACATTTTCATCATTTCATACTTGAAGCATTTGAAATAGCCCCAAATCAAGCTAGGTGAGGAGACCCTTTATATTTGGGTACCACCAATAAATGGCTAGGACCAGCCAGGATACTAAACAAGCAACCTTTTTCACATTTTTGCTTCACAGATATTCATATGCTATGATAGGCTTGATTAATCCTACTAAATTGAAAATTAACTTATCTAAGCTGAAAATTGACAAACAATGGTCAATGTGAAATAATACACATTTCAGCACCAAGGAGAGGGCAGCATTTTTGGTGGTGACAGCATTATCTTTTATAGTTGCTCTTTTCAGGCCACACCGATTGAATTAATTGGTACTTAGATTTGCCCACTTCATTTTTTTCTGATTTGCAAAATAGAAAGTGGGTTAAGTTAAAGAAAGTCCTTGCCTTCCACGTTATTAGTTTTTTCCATTTTGCAGTGGTTTGATTGAAAGTTCAAAGTTCATTGCTTTAATCATAAACCAGCCTGGTATGTTGACTTCATGGCTCCTGTGGTAGCATTTGGGGCTGAAATAGGATGCTTTGGCTTTTTTTGCTTCATATTTTTTGTAAAACAAATCCGGGAACCAACAAATTGAATTGGGATGCAATGAAAACAAACCCTAGGCGTTGTGAATTAACACACATTTCAGCACCATGGAGAGGTACAAGGGCAGCATTTTGGTAGTGACATCAATATCTTTTATATTTGCTCTGTTAACCAGGTGAAATATTACTGTTACATTCCCTGTCATCATCTCTTCTTTTGGGGGTCTATCAGCATTTTTCTACTCCACAGTGTATGAGCTTGTGGCTGATGAGCTTGTGGCTGACAAAAAGCAAGTCAAAGAAGAAGGCATTTGCAAGCAAGTGCACGATGTTCACCTCCACAATGCTGCAGATATTGTTAAGACTTCAACCCTCCCTAAAATTAAACATAACACAGTTCAGGGACACCATTGTACAGAGCCACCTAGGTGTAGCAGGAAGTACTGCAGTCTGTTAATATTACTTGTACAGTCATCCAGATCAGGAGAAAATATTCAATAGGTAATAACTGTTTACAAGTGTACATGTAGTTATTGTTTAAGTACTTTATAATTTGTTACTTCATATTTACTTCACCCCAAGGGAGTGAATTGTTTTGTGCCTCTCTGTCTGTACGTGTATGTTACTGTGGTTCCAATGTAATACACAAGGTAGTGTTGCCACACATCCTCAGTGTTATTAAAGCTTGGACATGTCAGTACAGCAGCTATGTTTGTCGTGATCAGGACTGAGATGGTTACAGTGCAGTAAGAATGAGGGGGTGACGCTAACCCTAATTTAGGGTTACACTAACTGACTAACCCTAATTTAGGGTTACCATAGGCAGGAATCAGAATGTTAAAAGCATACAGCTTAACAGGTTCCTCCTTGCTCAAGTTATGTAATGGCAATGACTCACAGTTGTACACTTTTACGATCCCAATGCATAATGAAAAGAATAACAAAGTATGCAAACTTTTACACCTAATACTTCATACTCAATCTTAAAAAAAACTGTAATAGTATTGGGACAGGATGTAAAGAGCATACAGTTTAGCAGGTTCCTCATTGGGCAAGTTCTGTAATGGCAATGGCTCATAATTGTACCCAACTGATCATCAATTGTACCCCAGTGATCATCGTTTCTTTGACATAATCAGAATCTTACTTTCATTTCCTTCTAAATGAATGGTCTGAACCCATGCAAGTCAGGATCCAATTATAAAAGTTGATTTTATTACACCCATTAGATATTCATAATGGGTTGTACAGATCCCGATAGGCTGAGGCGATACAGTTCTGCAGTAGTGTTTGTTAGCAGTAGGGAATAATCATCACTAATGGTTGATTGTAGATTTATGAATAACGTTGAATGAGACATTGACCTTACAGCCTTTTATTCCCTTTCCTACTTACTTATCCTTACTTATCCTCATACATTTGTGCATGTATGTGTAGTTTACTGTTTGGTGAGATAACTCAAGAAGCTATGTATGGATTGTTATGAAATTTAGTAGGTAGGTAGGTCTTGATGAGACCTGAAAATGATTAGATTTTGAGCTCCCTAGCAGCTTGTCTTAACAATGCAGTGGAACTTCCAGTTTTGTTCTGTAATTTGTTCAAGAGGAGAGAGATATGATTTTGTTGTTTAATAATAAGTTGCTTCAATGCAGGGGAGAAAAATAAGACCAAACTCCTAAAATTCTTAAAATCTCTTACACCTTAAGCCACACCAACAGGTTTCCTTGGTTCTTGGATACTGTTACATACTGTTACAAAAGGTAAAGAAAATAAAAGGCTTGGGTCAAACTTGAATTCAACTATATTTTTACTCTCAGAAACTGTGTACCGAGATGTAGACTTTCCTTCTTTTGTGGACCTTCCAGTCTTGGATAATTGTTTTGAACCTGCAAACCCCAAAATAAATAAAAAAAAGTGTGGCTTAAGGATTGCAAGAACCCCGTGCTCTTAGGGGCAAGAGTCTGACTACAAGGCCAATCAGTTGGCAGTGAACTTTAGCTGATACCCTTCACCTTCATTGCAGGTTGCAGGAACTGTAATGCAATGATTCTGTGGTCCACTGATTACTGATTGTAAGGGCTTCTTGGAGGTAGAAAGCAGTTGACGGCTGTTGTTTTTGTCAGATGTGCTTCCTACTTCACCTTGAACTGTTGCTTCTGAAATCATTTCCTACCTTTAAAGGTCCAAAAATCAAGGAACTGTAGACATTGTGGCCTAGGCCTTGACATATAACCAAAGCTACATGTAGGTACTCATTTTCAACTGAGTCAAGTGACAAAATGGTGTGAAGTGCATTTCCCAAGGGCACAACATTAATTAATGCCTGCCAGAACCTTTATACCCATTCACACAAGAGGTGGAATGTATTGTGGTCTGAATGAAAATCCTTTAAAAGTTTGTATATTCCTGGATATTTGAAGTGCATTCTAAAAATTCTCAGTAAATTCCATTTTTTTTGCATCCATCCGTGTGGCTGGCCCAAATGATTTTGAGCATGTCCAAAACTTTTTAATGTGAATTGAAGTAGAGAAATGTGGAACAGCATTCTAATAAATATTAAAGTAGCTTTCAAATGTTGTGTTGGAAAAGATATCTTCTGCAACAGACAACACAATACAACATTGACCGAACAGCCAACAAAAACCTATAAAATTCAGTCTTGTGCAGGCAAAGTACGTTATGCCGATATGCTCCTATGTACATTGTACAATAGGGAGGCCATTGAACCAATGTACAACATTACAGTAGAGTCATTGACTCCCAAACAAAGCATTTTGTTGGCAACTTTCCCAAAAATGAAGCATGAGTCTGCAACACTATATAATCAAAGAACAAAACTTGTCTAGTAACTCAACTTAACTGTCCAATTTCTTCCTGTCTGCTTGTAATAAATCAACATTATTGCGATACTTGCAGACTGACAGTTGTAGTGTATTGTTACATACGAGTTAGCAAAGGTCTAAGATAATATATTGCTACAATATACATAGTTAACAAATGCTTCATGCAATAAGAGAAATTGATAGTTATATCATTTGAGGGCCAGGAACTGACACTGTAGCAGACACCCTATGGTGTCGTATTACACTATGTAGCAAATGGCAGTTGGAGGGGCTGGTCACCATATGTATGTTATTATGAATGTGTTTGA
The DNA here is from genome assembly GCF_001625305.1 of Branchiostoma belcheri. NCBI lineage: Eukaryota > Metazoa > Chordata > Leptocardii > Amphioxiformes > Branchiostomatidae > Branchiostoma > Branchiostoma belcheri. The sequence continues at coordinate 109,561 of NW_017804465.1, forward strand.
GTAAGCATAAACAAAGCTGTAGTTTGTTAGAGAGAGAGAGAGAGAGAGTTGGTTAGAGTAGACTGTGTGAAATCAAGGTAAAAATAATATGCATTTGCTTTGCAAATGTTAGTTTTCTAGTTTGAATGTGAATATCTAGCTCTAATGGCCAATTAATAATCAAAAGGAACTGCAAAGAATTAGGCAGCAAATAAGAAGTAAACTTCTTCAACAGTCCATGTTGAACTTCTTATGTTGCGGGTGTGATGCACTGCTTTTATTGCTTGCATTGATGCATGGAGGGCATCAAAATTCCATCCTTAACAAAAGTAATAATGATGCTGTAGGCATTATACGTGAGCCTGCTTGAGCATGATTTATGGCTTATCTTGTACCACTCAAACGGAACGATGCAGCTACAATACTAAATTCAAATAAAACCTGTCCAATTATGACAAAATCAGACATGCATACTTTTGTCATACTTTTTATTGGGATCGTAAAAGCGTCACAGGAAATTGCGACATGCTTAATGGCTGGCTTATGATGATACTTTAACCTTCTGCCGGCTAAGTTAGCCATTTTGGGCCCAAATTTGTATTGGTTACCAGGTTAGGCAGTAGAGAGAAGGTTAAAGTACAAACATTCATACATTAAGCATTACAGCAACAGCATGTTTTATTCCCTTGACAAGAAGCTCGCTAAGCCTATTATAGAAGAAACCCCAATAACAGTAAACCAAACTTCTTAATTTATTTATTGAAAATTGCCACATTTGTGGAAGGATTGACATAACAGGTGACTATCAGCTCTTCAAGATGTCAGCCTGGAGACTAGACTGTAAGGTTTGAGCCACTCACACCTAAACATAATATTTTATTTGTTATTTATCGCCACACTATTTTTGCAAACAATCCTTGTAAAATATGTGTTATTTGAGGCATGTGACATAATCCTATTCTGTGTTGGTTTTTCTGTTATTACTACAGTGATAAAAACATCACAGGAAGATTTGTCTCGTGGTTTATGACCCTGATTATGACACTCGAAAAGTAAACATTCATACTTTCTGCATTATAGCAGCTGGAATGAATTTTCCCTTGAGAAAAATTCCACAAAGGAAAACAGATCTCTATCAACAATAAAGTGAGTGATGTGAAAATAATGCAAATGAATATAATCATTTGAACGTTATTTATTTTTTATTCAGAGTAAAGGTTCATACTTCTTGCATTACAGCTGATTTGCATTTCGTTTTCCCTCTAGAGAGAAAAGCTCAAAATGGGTCACACTAATATCTCCCAGCACTACAACAAGTGATATGAACACACTGCTTGAAATGTACCACTTCCATACATGTACATGTATGCAGGTTAGTGTCTAGGTGAAATTCATTCTACCTACATGTATTGCATAATGACAATCATTTAGCATTACATGGTAATGTGGTACATGGATCATTTCTCTGGAAAGCAGAAAGAGAGCACAAAGTTTAAGACCAACTGATAGCCTAACAGTGAAATGAGCAACGTACAGAGGATGCCATAAAATCATGTTCTTGCCGTATTTGAATATTATTCATTCTCATTTCAAATACAAATGTAAAAATAATATTTATATCCTTTTATATGCACTGTAGAATGTAACATTTCTCAGGAGCACAAAGACAGAGCACAAAGTTTAAGACATCCTAACAGTGAAATGAGTTAACATGTACAGAGGATGCAAATATAATTTCATAATACAAAAACTTTTTGCATTATGACATTACACGGTAATGTGGTATCATTTCTCTGAAGCACGAAGACAACCCGATATCCTGACAGCAATACGAGCGATGTGAATAGAATGTAAATCAGTGAGTCGTCGCGCTTCGTTTAATCCTCATCAGGAGCGCGATGCTTAAACAATGGTGCGTTTCGGCGGGCCGGGTCATTCCTGAGTCAGCAGAATGTGTTTTTAATGGCGGCCGTTTCTCTCCCGTCATGTCCCCGCCGCTTGCGATTTACGACCCACTTACAAAATTAGGGTAGTTAAAAAGGTGCAGCAATAAAGGAGGGGGGTTGGCAGACGAGGTAATAGTTCTATGGCTAATTGTGGCGTTCTCAGAGCATTCTGGAATCACTCCCCGAAGAAAGCAGGAAAATGCTGCAGAATGATAGAGAGACATTTAGGGTTACAAATAGTGGCTGTTGCTCAAAGGATGGAAGAGGTATTGATGGCACGCTGTTAGGGTACCATGCTGCCAATTTGAAACAATGAAATAGAGATTAATGTCGTTTGTGATTTTGGTGGTTAAAGTATATGTACTTTTTGTGAAAGATCAGTGCAATTCAGTTTCCCTGGTATTAGGGCTTCTGCGATACTGTACCTCCTCAAAGTTCAATATGCCATATAAGGTGGGATGTATCCAATGAATAAAATTTCTCTCCAAATCACTTATTTAGAAAGACATCGAATGCAATTTCAGGGTAGCAATACAAAAAATATTCTGGATGAGGAAATGGTCTGATATTAACATTTAGTGCCATTTCTTACATGTAATTAGCACATTTTTGTCATCATTTCATACTTGAATGAAGAGTTTGAAATAGGCCAAAAAAGCCATGAACCAACCTGCAATACAGAACAAGCAGCATTAATTGCAATTTTGCCTCACAGCTTTGGGATAGGGTTGATTCAACTTGAAAAAACATGACTGTCACAGTTTTATAGCCTTGAAATTGCTTTGGGTGCTCATGGTGATTTACCGTCTCATTTGTAATGCCAAGTGCTTGTGAATCATGCATCTGACGCAGTGAATGTGGTAGTTTTAGTTGTATAATATGAAGTCAGATGATTTTTTTTTGCTATCAAAATTTGTCATTCGTTGATATACGGGTCACACCTGTAAGTCAGCAATTAGTACCATGAATGTATACATCACCTTGTGTTTGTATAATTTTGTGTTGAAGATAGGTTTTTTCCAAGTAGAAGTAATATACATGTAAGCATCATGGTCCAAGTAATATGTTAAAACCACATGTATTCATCAAATGTTATTACACATGTCTAGCTCAAAAGGTGCAGTATGATAGGGTCACACCAATTGATTTTTTAAAGATATGCTTTAAAATCTGAAGAAAAAAAACATAATGATTACAAAGCAAAGGACCAAGTCGATGCTTTCAATGCGCTCGCTTTTATGGAGTGAATACAGTCATATTCAAGTATTCCTTCCTTCCCTCTGTATTTATGATGTTTATTTTCTATATTTTTACCTTGAGATTAATCCAAGAAAGTAGCAATTTCAATTGGACGTGCAACTTTGAAAAGTCACACTACAATAGAAGACTGATTTTGATTTACACTCAGTTATACACCTATCCCCTGTTGTCAATCTTGATGGAAACATGAGTAAGTAATTGGTCCGTTATGAAGCAGTAAAAGCCGTTTCCCATCTCATTAAGTCTCCCATAATCACTCCCATCAGAATTCATACACATTGCATCGCTGCCATCATGGGTCAAATATGTGCATTAAAACAATCAACGTAAAAAGCATAATTAGGAACTGAAAATGGCAATTAGGTAAATTTTATTCACTTGCCATTTTGCATCTAGCTGGCAGCGCCGGGGGGAATATTATAACAGTTTCAATTATTCTGTTCATCAGTCATTAGGATTTATTCATTAGCATTCTGATTGGGAATAGGATAGGCATTGCTTATTGCTACAACTACATTTTATATCTTCTGAAATAGTTATGAAAATAGTTAAAATGCAAATTAAAATTTAGTAGGTTCGTCTTTAAAATTCCAAGGCCACCATTTTCGAAACGTTACATGTTACCTGCTACTGCATGCCTTAAGCATGATGAGTATGTCTCTATTGACTATTCTCTTGTTTAGTACATGTGTACATGGTGATAGTAGAATGATGTATTTGACTTTTGTGAAAATTTAAACTTTCCTAATCCTAATTTCCAAAGCCAGATAGAGTAAAAGAGTTTTAGGAACTCCAGTTTTTCTGTTAATAATATTTTATTATATAATTCTGTGATAAATGTACATGTAGCTTTATTGCACAACAATTGTACAAAGTACAGAGTACTGCATCTACTAGAAGTGCATCTACATGTATCACAGTCTTTAATATATTCGTGGAGCCTCATCAGTTGATATACAGTAGATACATGTATAATTGAACATTGAATAAAATATTCCTGTCCTGCACATTCAGCTCACTTCCTGGGTCACCTACATGTAGGTTCTATTTCCCCCCAGCCCAAAACAAATACAGTCAGTAATGACAAAGGTCATGTGCCCAATGACCATCAGTGTTCAGTCAATAACCTCATAACGGCCTGCCCCAAAACTACTCACAACCACTGAAGCGGAATGGGGCCAAGGACAGCTGGAGTTGATAGCCAATACGAACTCAGAAATAAGTGCACAGTCAATATGAGAAGTTGACACTTGTCTTGCAAAGTTGTACACAATTGGTATAAGACTACGTAGAAAGGTATTAAACATTTGCAAAGCAATGCATTGTGTGTGCCATCACATGGTCTAGTTCAACGAACTATTGTGTCCTGTTTATCATTAAGGTATTAAAACATATAATTCATCTACATGATGACCAGCCCCTCCAACTTGCTACATAATGTAACCCAACACCACAGTCATCTGGTCCAGGTCATTGTGTTTGACCTTTGTGTACACTTCAGCAGAAGGCCTTAGTTAAGGTCGTATATATTAGTATGACATTCTATCTATTGTTTACCTACATGTATGTTGTGTTGGAAAATCTGAGGCAGGTACAATTATATGTTTTGCCAAAGTGAACATGCTAACCTGAATCTCTGAGATAGCTTCCAACAATAAAGGACTATCAAGTCCCAGTGGGCCACAATTTTCCTGTCGTTATCATTCTGGTCACTACAGCAAACAGATTACTGACTAGACCTTGGTGTTGCACCTTGCTCTGCTCAAACTTTTTTATGAGGATCTTTTCCTTGACATAAGAGGTACCGACTATACAGCAGACACCCTGTAACTCCAAGTTACGCCATCCTGATTGCATAGACTTTACACAAAGCTCACAACTTTATGGTCCAATTCCTGAAGGTTTATTTCATAGGCATGTCGTAAGAGACACTTTAAGCGCTGCGATCGGTCTGAGGGAGCCAAGCTGATTCCGTAGCCTGAGGGGTCGAAATTGTGAGTTTCAGGATGTGGTGAGCGCTGGGGTGATTCTATTAGTGTTGCTCTGCTGTTTTGCCGTGTCATCAACTTGGGTGACCAAGGGCTAAGCCCCTCATTGTAGCCGCCTGATGGGGAAATATCGGTGTTACCGTTTAGGGTCAGGAGGTCAGGATTTTGGGGTGGTTTGTTCGGCTTATCTTTCATTGAGAGGAAATAGACGCAGGCAGGACGTCAGGATTTGTCTGTTTTCTTGCGGAGTTGGTAACAGGGTGACTTATATCATAGCAAACTAGGAAAGTTGGCTGGTGTACATTTGTATAAGTATTAAGCACATTTTGGATTTTTCAAATTTCTCCCTTGCAGAGTTGGTAAAAGGTTCCATTATACAACCTTGTAATGCCCTGAGCCAGTAAAGTTGGTTGGTGTCTAAAAGTACTAAAAAAAGTTTTGAATCACCCTTTATCCTTGCAGAGTTGGTAACATTGTGACTTACACTGTGAAAAACTTTGTATAAGACCAGGGGGATTACAAGAGTTTTCCTCCTTGTGAGAAACCAATACAAGATGCAACAGGGAGGCACAAGGAACTCAAGCGAGTACCCAAGGCAAGTAGCTGCTATGACTTAGCTATGTCTCATCTTTATTCCACATGACTGTATGAAGTTATAGTGGGTGATCATAACCAGCCTGGCTGTGTTACTTCCCTCACTTGAAGCAATGGAGAAAAGACACTGGTACAGTAACTCTCCCTAATGCACATCCTGGTAGTCTTCTCGCCTTTTCAAATTAAGACAGGTCACTGAACACCCGAGGGTCAAAAACCAACATGGAATATTGGCTCTGTGCAGAATGAAATATTGTGGGTAGGAAGTGTTGCAATAATAAAGCCCTTACTGATGTTATTGAAATTGAGAAGAACAACTTAGTGAAAGGTGGCCTTGTGGTTAGGGTTACTGACTTGAAGGTTTTGGGTTCAAATTGTTGTCAGGCCCAAGTACTATGCCCTTAGGACAGGCACTTTACACCTAATTCCTCACTCAACTCAGGTGAAAATAAGAACCTAGCATCGTTTAGAGAGGTCCTTTGGGAGAGTCCCACAAAGTTAAGGAACCAACTACAAAGAGTAAGGATTGAGTGAGTGGTTCAAAACAAGAAGGTTAAATCTAGATTGATTTTAACCTCCTTGTTCAAACTTATACAGTCTGTTCTTTGGGTTAACATCTTGAAAACACGATCATACTAGTAGTCACTTCTCATGTCAATTCTTCCACAAATGTAGTGAATCTAAATGAATGAATGAATAAACTGAATGAATAACTTAGTCTTATCTTGGCTGTACCTTTTCTGTAACTTAATCAACTGCTCTGAATGAATTCTGGTAACAATAAAAACTTTTATGACAATCCATTTTGCCACAGGTGGCTGGGAAAGTTTGGTCTTATAATAATATGAAGTAGAATAGTAGAGTACCAACCTCAATAGCTAGTTCATATTTTATCAAGCAAAATTTGCCTATTTCTGGACTGTATCTGGAGTATGTCACTACTCTGAGTAACAGAATTCCGGCAATATGAGGATCCCAACGCCCCTTTTGCTTGAGGGCAAGAACACCGACTTTAATAGCTTTTCTAAAGTTGCTACCTCACAGGAAACAATTCCTTCCAGTCCACTTGAAGTGGTGAATTGGGGAGGGGGGCAGGACCTGTGCCTGGGGCAGGGAATCCCACCCCATTGCTGCTAGAATGGATGATTGTTAGACTGTAAATGCAGATGGTGGGCCTCACCAATTTAATTTGTTGGTTCTCAGATCTTAAAAATAGTCAAAGTGTACTACTATGTGCATCAAAGTTTGTGAATTTACCAATTTGAAAGACTTGGTAAAGTGAAAAAGGCTATCGTGCACAATAAACATGTACTTTTCTCTTGTGATTTGTAAAAGTCTGCAGGGCATTTCTGTACAATCATTATTTACATTATCAGTACTCACTTTTCCACTGTCGGCTGATATGGGTTTGTTAGCTGGTCAAATACGTCCATACACAGTTTGTGTTGCATGTAAAAGTTCCATCCAGCAACATTGCGACAGCATCAGGTGTTCTTCTAGACTTGCTTATAATATGCAATAAAATCTGCAGGTTGGCATGATTCAAACATGTCTTTCTCCTCAGGTTTCTGAGTTTCTGTTCTATTTTTAAAATCTCATATCTTTTTCCACAGCGTCCCTCAAAAAGGATGCAACGCAAAGTTCAGCACCAAGGACAGATACCTGTACTTCTCATGACCCAGATGTTATGCTGTAAGAGAGGAGTTTCTGCTGTGGAATTGGTGTAGTTTCAACCTCCAATAGCCCAACACCTCAGGCAAGTGAGCACATCATTGTAGGTATAATTCCTCATCACTTGACTTTAAACACAAGCCATTGCAAGGTCGCATTGCACTTTCAAAATACAGTCAACCACATGGCACAGCCAACCACCTCCAGTAGTAAGCCACATTGTAAAATAAAACAGTGCTGTTCAATTTTACATTATAAGACCCTCTGCTAACAAACTGTCTTAGCCAACCAGCAACCAGTTTTTGCAGTCCTAATTGTTCATAATCCAACACCACAGGACGTCTGCTACAGTACCAGTTGACATGGTAACAGCCACCTGGTCCTGGTCATTGACCTTACTTGTTTGGAACAGGAGAAGAAGAGGAAGAAAAATGGAGTGAAACAATATCTTAACTGGGCACTGAGGTGTAGATTGTGCAAATGTAACCAACCCATTTGTCTGGAGCGACCACTCCCCCTTTCTAACCAGTTCTCATCAGTTCCTTCAGTGGTTGTTGAGATCTGGACCTGTGTCAAAAAGGTGTTATACTTTGTCCTCAGTCTGAGGATGGCTGCTTTGCCTTTTATTGTCTGCTAGGCATAAACCGCAGACACCAATTAAGCCTGGACTGAGAAACATCTGACTCTGCCTGGCTGTTATTGATTGCCGTGGCTTATCGCTGCCATGCAAAGCTCTGTTGAGAGATTGTATCATGGCAGTGTTGAATGGAGAATACTTTCTTCTGCATCATCATTTCTCATCCGTGGTCGCCAAAGATGTCTTTGGGTAACTCCTGTGTATCAATCTTTGGACACTCACACATAGAGTCCTGATTGTATGGTGATGTCTTCAGAACCAGTAGAAAGGTAGCATCTGCAAAGCACATGGTCTAGCCAAACAAACTAAGTCTGTTTATTCTTCAACACATTCATAGCTTGTATATACAAGGTGACCAGCTCCTTCAACCTGCCACTTGCTACATAATGTAATTCAACACCACAGGGCAGCAGCTACCATGGTGACAATCACCTGGTTGAGGTCATTGACCTTTAGTTATTTGTTTGGAATGGAAGAAGAAGAGAAATGGACAATATCACTACCGTCCATGAAGGTAAACATGATAATAAGTTATGAGAGTGCAACAGTGCTGTGCATTGTCTGCCTGCCAAGTGTGGGGAAGGGTGTGAAGTCTTCTATTTCTGTTTGCCTTGTTTGTGCTGGGCAAGTGTTCCTGATGTCTACCTACATCTAACCTGCAAATGTGTGGCAGCCAATCACAAACCTGTATCTTGCCCATAAATCATATAAAGAATGTGACAGTATACTTAACAAGTTATGTTTTCTAACTTTTGAACTTCTAAAAACAATAATTTCAAGCCCTGACACAGACCTGCATCTTAATATATATATATATATCCTTTCACCTATAAAGAATGACTATTTCAAGAGAACTTTGTTTTTGAACTTCTGAAAAATGATTTTGAGCCCAGTCTGAATGTACATTGTAAATATGGAACATTGGCACAGGGGCCCATCAGACCATGAGCTCGTAATCCTTCATTAAAAAATGTCACTATTTCACGAGTCCCCTATGTTTCGTAACTTTTGGACTTCTAGAAAAATGATTTTGAGCCCAGTAAGAATGTAAATGGAAACATTGGTGCAGGATCCCATCACACCACGGGCCCGTAATCCTTCATACAGCTTCGCTTCACTTCTCAGTCCAATAAAGGATTTAGCGAGGAAACATAATGGTTTGATCATGCAATAAAGGCTGCAGTGTCATGACTGGATATCAGGATTCATGGGCCAATCCTGCCCACTTCATTGATTAAGCATCGCCGTGAGCACAGGGTTTACCCAATGATTTTCTGCTCAGCGTGGTGGGAAAAGTGTAGAGCACTTCTAATCTTTTCAGCCAAGAGAATGTGTGAATATTACTGGAGCTGTCAGCAAAGTTGTCTGCTGTATCCTTGTGGAAACATGTGATAAGAATAACATTTCAAACTGAAAACTTGCCGGATAGAAGAGTACTTTTATTTAAAAAAAAGTAAAATATAGTCAAACTTGGTCTCAGCAACCATTCAAGAGACTGGGAAAAATTACTAGTGAGGGGGGGTCTCTAGACAGGAAGGTCCTAAAGTAACTATTCTTGTCCAACAATATATTTAAATCTGCTTGTGGCATCAATTCCCAAGGAATTTGTTATATCTTTAAAAGCAGAGAAATGTTCATTGATTGGCCCTCAGACCAACAACGTTTCCATTTGAACAGGGAATTGGAAAATCAACGGCCATGTGAGCTCAGCCCTGGGGCGTTTCGTGATGTTATTGTGCGATTTCATTGCGATTGCATAAAGAATTTGACATGCAGGCAGGGAAATTAATGGCTTGGTCATGCAATAGTGGCCCTTCCTGGTAGTTTGATGCATCATAATTCCATAACGTTATGCTGCTACAGTACCGCATTTCTTTGGATGAATGGCCAGTTTGAAATCTAATTTTGGACTCACCAATTTATCTTGTTGGTTTTCAGACTTGAAAATGCTGAGCTGGAAGATTTTCATGAAAGTCTGTTCCTTGGTACACGAAAGTTTCTTGGAGTGAATATAGTCAGATTCAACTTTTCCTTCCAGCGCTCCATTTTTTCTTGACATTGCGCTTAATTTTCACTATTAATCAATGATAGCAAAGTCTGAGGAAAAGGTTTATGCCTCAGTGAACTCCGGGTAAAATGTGCAAGAAACAAGGAAATACATTGGTGTGGCCTTGGGGATGAAGTAAGATTGTGCCAGTCCCCCTTGAGAGGTTATTGATTCAAACATTATTGATAAGCTGTGCGTAATAATCTTGCCCGATCCTATGCCCAGTATAAAGGAACATATTATCAGCCTTGTTTATCTATTTATTGCTTCGTTCCTCAATAGTAAAGTCAAGTTCAACCAGTCCCGAGGGACTAAGGTTGATTCACTCCTAAATTCAATAAAGAAAGTTACATGAGTCACACGGTACGACAGAAAAAAGTTACTGAAGCAACTGGATACGATCTTGGAAACAGCCAGACATTCCGAAACAACAGGAGCTATTTGACTCATTTGCATCAACCTTGTCTAGGCTTTGTCTAACTTTTGTCTCCTATTGGACTATCAAAAATTTGCTTTCACCTCATTTGCATATAAATCAATAATTCGTGTTTATAAACCTGCTGAATTTGAGAACTCTCCAGTGTCACTGATGAAGGGTAGTAGCTACCTGACACGTCTGACCGTTTCCAAAACCACATCGAGTTTCTTGAGTAACTGTTTTTTTGGCATTAAGTTCCAGGAATAATGATGGCAATGGCTGTGGCTTGATTGTAGAAGACAAGTCTTGGCTCGGTGCGTTTGCATCCCTTTGATTCCTTGTAAAGATAAATGATTGCCGGTAGCGTCTACCTGGACACTTGCCAGATCAATTAGACGCTAGCCGCTGGTAGTTAGGCATCTGGTTTCATCGCCTTTGTGTCGAAAACAGGTCCCTTCTTGCCTGGCAGCCATAACTCTCTCCCAGCTGAAAAGAATCATGTGCGAGTGGTCACAAACTAATTTTGGGAGCTCTAAGTAGTCATTTTTCTTGCTATTGACTGAGGTTAGAGACAGGTTCCTCAAGGGAGCACAGACATAGGCTGGTGCCAATATCGCACGCTCGGACAATAAATATTACCGGGCACTGTTTTCTTGTGCGAAGTTGTGAATTGACTCTGCTATATTTAGATATCTATTCAGATGGCTCTGACGGCTGTATTGGAAATCTGGACCAGCCTCAGCACTCTATCATGAATCACTGTCTGTACCTGCTTCAAACAACAAAGTCTTCCAATAGGTTAGTGCTTTCCTTGGTGCTGCAGGAGGAGCCGTTGGTTACAAAGTATCAGACAGACAGGCCATACCAAGTCCATTTCTTGGTTGTTAGATTTTTAGATGGTGCAGTCAGATTGCTAAAATAAGACAAAAAGAAATTACTCTAAGGCCACATCAGCCTAAGTTGTTGGTTCTTGGATTTTTTTTTAGAAAAAGTATGAAGCATCACAGCAAAAAAAAGCCTAGGCATCCTACATGATTGTATGATAGCTCCAAATAGTTCCAAAGGAGCCATGCAGTCAACATACCAGGCTAGATCATTATAATTTAACTATTGAATTTTAAACTTTTAATCAAACCCACTGTAACAAGTAGGAAGACATATAATTCTTTCAACTGTTCAGCCCAAAATATGAGCATTTTGGAGTAGATTTCTTGTTGGGTATGTACCATTGATACTCCAGCAAATATAACCAAGAAAGAATCCCTTTTTTAACCAGATAAGAATCAGAGATCTAAAAGTTGCATTACTTTCAGGACAGGATTAGGTTAATTGTTAATTCAATAAGTGACAACATTAAAGCCAAAATTGCAAGGAAAACATATTAGATGGTCTTTACTGTCTGCCCTAGGAAAGAAGGAGGTCCCCATAACTGGGTTTCATGGCTCATTATCAAATTTCTGAGGAGAAAATTGAATGAGTTACCACAATATGACGCCATGATCGTTGTCAATCTTGGTTGTAAGTAATAAGGTAAGTAGGAAATGGCACTCGATTAGGAAGATTGGAAATTGCATTGAGGGAAATGTCTTAGTGGTTAGTTGATATGATGGCTGTATTGACAGGCATGTATGCAGAGTGCACAGCATTTGCACTAAACCTGCAATGTATTGTGCATAGCACTTGTTTCAGGACGACTGTAGTCTTAAGCATTAGGTAATAAGAATCCTGTCTTTAGTATCCACCTGTCCACACACACCAGATATTATTGGTCCACTGAGTCACTAGTGGTCTTGTCAGGTTATTTTTTACTGTATTCTGTATAACTGGGGTAACTGCCCTTCAGTGTAACACATCAGTTTTGCAGGTATGTGGCTCAGAGGCATCTGGTTATATTATACCAAGCTTCAACCTCCTTGATTACACCAAACAACGTGTTACACCTAACCTTTACACAGTAAGGCCACACCAATTTAATTTGTTGGTTCTCGGATTCGCCTCTTCGTTTTTTTCTGATTTGCAAATAAAAAAAAATATATGATTCTGGTCCTGAATCAACTGAAAAATGCTCATATTTTGCCCCCCAACAGTTGAGGAAATTCCTTTTCTTCCTAGTTGTTACAGTTTTCCCATCTATCATTGCAGTGGTTTGATTAAAAGTTCAAAATTCAATGTTTGAATTTCAACCCAGCCTTTTGTGTTGACTTCATGGCTCATTTTGTAGCATTTAAGCCTATAATAGGATGCCTAGACCTGTTTTTATTTTTACTTTTTTTCACCCTGTCGCTTCATATTTTTTCTGAAAAAATCCGAGAACCAACAAATTAAATTGGTGTGGCCTAAATAGTCTTTGAGATTGTCAGTCTCTTCTGGGCACCCCAGGTTGCTGGAAAATAGTAGATACTTGAGAACTAGAGTCCAGAAGACTATAATCCCTACATTAAAAAGTGTACTCCTCTAGCAGACTAACTCCTCTGGCATGCTCTATTCTCCAGCAGCCCAAGCAGCCTGGTAGAGACTAAGATAAGAGAATGTCACCAGATGGTATCTTCAACGCAGCGTAGAGAAATGTTTTATAATAGGTGGTACATGTAAGAAGTGGCCCTCCATGCTTCATTAGGAACAAATAGTGCCTGACGTTGCCATGACCTGCATGGTACAGAATGGAGCACCACTCACTACAGATAGGGACAAACCATTCTTACACTTAGAGGGGTGAATGTTTGGTATGATGTGTTGCAGTACATGTAGGTGAGCTGACTATCTCTTTGCAACCTGCAGCTTACATGCAATGTTGGTAATGCCCAAATTTTATTTAAAGAACAGAGATTTAACCAATCAAAAGCATAATTAAGTTCCCTTTTGATGACTTGTGAATATAAAGTAGCCCACCAGTAACTGAAAAATCAGCCTGGGTCTGACCAACCGGAAGCATGCTTTGTTCCCTTTTGATACAAAGTTGTGATTGATTTTTGTTGGTGCGACATGTGATATAAAACGGCCCTCAAGTGTAGCAGCTGGAAAATCAGCTTGGGTCTGACCGATTGAGAGCATGCTTTCTTTCCTTTTGTTGCTTCATCTCGTGGCTAAGAATAGAATGGCCTGAGCAGCAGTAGCTAAAAAAAAAAAAATCAGATTGGGTCTGACCAACCAGAAGCATGCTTTCTCCCCTTTTGATACAGAGTTGTGATTGATGTTTGTTGGTGCGACTTGTGATATAAACTGGCAGGCCCTGCCCGCAGCCCGCCCCTCCAGATGGTTGCCTGATGGGTGCATTGTTGCCGGGATATTGGCGTGCCACTTTCAATTACCTTCACAAGAAAGCACACGGGGAAACTTGGATGTATAAGGATTATTCTACTTGTTCTATTCTTTGTATCCATTCCTGTGAAAAATCCCTCATAGTCAAAAGTGAAAAACGACAGAAGATGCAATCTTGAGCAGGGATTAAGTAACGAATCTTATTTATACGCAAGTAAGGTGACTGATCACTTTTTTTTTCAAACTTTAAGAATGACAAGATTTCCAATCTCGAATGAAGGATTAAAGAACACACTTTTCTCAAAGGAAACCAAAACTGACAAAGACTTGAAGACAAAGAAAGAAAGTTTAACTTTATTTAAAATTAATGTTTTCTTCACAAGAAAGCATGCAGGAGACTTGAAACAAGGATTATTCTTGTTGCTGTTTTCTTCATGACATTGTCATTCTTTGTAGCCATTCTGACAACTGACAAAAATATTCACCAGGACAAAATAAAGTAGAGTTTAGCTTTATCATCTTTACTTTTAGCAGACAAGATACAGAAGGATTTCGTCCTTGAGTGCTTGGCTTTAGCAATGGTAGCTTTTGAAACCAGACGATGCATAAACCAGCCACTTTCCAAGCCCAGCCTGACACCTTTTGAGTCTGCAGTGTGACCTGAGCTGTTACAGTTGAACTCTCTCATCTAGGAGTCACCGGTTTCCGATCAACTGTTGTTGTAGGTTTCTGCCGCGGGCTATTGATGAGAAAATCCACTCGGAGATGAATGATGCATAAGTGCGTGTAGCAGATGGTGGGGCATTCTGTTGCCTTGTAGCAGCTGTGTTTGAGCCTGATGCTTACCACATTCATCATGTTAAGTCCAGCATCCTGTCTGCTTACCCAACAATTCAACATCGACATGTCCTGAACAGCTTTTGAATATCAATATGTGAGCTGCACAGGGTTTTGCATTTAGTTTGGACTCTGTGACAAAGATCAGAATCCAGTACTCTAACTTTAAGTGCTTCAATCTGTATTACAAAATATGTTTTCTATATCAAGAAGGTGAAAGAGAGATCCTTTTCATACTTCTCAAACTTTGTTGTTATTGAGGTACTGTTGTGATGGTGGTTAGAAATAAGATGAATCTTCCATTCATCCCTCATTCATTCATTCATTCATAGAGAGAAGAAAAGAATCTGAGCGTCAGAATCTGGTTCTTTTGTTGCTGCAGTGGCCCTGTAAGGTCGTGAAAGAGGTGAAGTTAACAGGCTACTGTAAAGCAGAAAATTGTGGCTTTCTTTGTAATACAACCAGTAAATTGCTGCCTGACCACACACCAGGCTTGGGAACCTTCTTAGACATTTCATGTCTGAGTCCCTATAAGAAGCACCTAATTTTTTCTACTTTTCTTTAAAATGATATCTAAGACCACAGCATCTCAATCAACTGGTTCTTGGATTCATTCATATGTTCACTTCATGGCTCCTATTGTAGCATTTGGGGCTATCATAGGATGCCTGAGGCCTTTTCTCTCCCATCGCTTTATATTTTTCTACAAAAATCCTAGAAGCAACTGATTAAATTGGTGTTTCCTGATTTGGTAAATCAACAATTTAAGAAAAGAGTCTGAGTATTGATACACACAGTTTCAGAGAATTGATGAATGAGTCAGGTAGTCAATTTTTGTTCTCCCAGCTCTCTGTTTTTCTGTTGTCCTTGTGTCTCTTTGCTTCAAACCATAAAATCACTGAAAGACCTTCTCTCTGTTTTAACTAGACCAGATCTGGTGTGTTGTACCTGCCATACAGATAAAGGACCACTGACAGTTTTGTTCAGACATGTCCTTGGTGCTGATTAACAAATCAAATCAGTGTTTGTTTATTCATTTTGCTTCAATGGTAAACCTCCTTATGCATGACACACAATTTTCTAGCAAGTACAAGCTGCATAAGACCTGCCTGTCAGGTTTGATCCACTCTCACATGGAAGGACCCCTAACCTACTCTTTTGGTTGGTTTTTTAATGTGATTTAAGGAGGAAAAGGTGTAAATTCCCTTTCCCAAGGGCACAACATCAGGGTCTGATATATACATGTATATGGTGCTAAAGTTTTACTTAAAGAGTGTCTCAGAACCAAGGAAATAAACTGCTATGGCCCTATCTTACATTTTTTTTCCTCCCTAACCCTTGTACAACCCTCTACATATTACTGCCATGCAGTATAAAAGATCTAAGGCACATCAGACAAATCCTTCAGATATGATCATAGTAATATCACTGAAAAGCATATTTTTGTGGCAGGCAATGTTCCTATGATATATCACTCTACCTGGAATGACCCGTCGGTAGGGAAATTGAGAACACCAAAAATTCATAGAAGCTGACCTTTCAAAGGTTCATAAACACCTGGGGACTCAGGTGATAGATTTCCCGTCCCCAAACAATAGACTCTGGTGCTTTGATATCTACCGTACGATAACGAGAAACGATCCTATTGGTCTCGGAGGAATGCATGAAAGCCTTTGCCGGTGTGTTCAGCTCCGGGAAAACCAGGTAACTGGGGAATAGGGCTTAGAAAAGGTGAAAGTTTGGGTTTCAGCCACAAAAACAGGATTTGAAGCTCTGGGATTTTGTAACCTACATGTACAAGTTCCTACTTATAAGTCAAAAGAACAGGAAAAGAATAAAATTAATACATTTTCTATGTACTTAAAAAATCTTTGAGCACAAAATAAAGATTTGCACTAACTGTTCACCTTGAGTGAACTTGACCTTGGTCATGTGACACAAGTGATATGTAACCATGGTGACAGGCGGTTGTCAGTCTGAAGAAACAGGTGGTGTGGAATAATCAATATATACTACACTGCTGCAGTTTCTTTGTCTTTGAGCCTTCTTTTTGGATCAAATTTATTGTATCACATAAAACCTGCAAACTTTTGTAGCCTCAGCAAAGAGACTAATTATGACCAGATTTACACATGCGGGCAAAAACCTGACATACGAAGACTATGTACACACGCAAGTCTCCGAGAACTGCAAGCATCAAATTTTTCCTGCGTGTTACATTATAAATCAGCCTGCTTTGACATAGTTAAAAATGTATCATATGATACGTTGAGGGCTACTGTATGATTTAAACAAAAGTTCTTAAATTAAATCAAAGCAGGCCAATTAACTCACAGAAACAACTTGACACAGTTTTTGTGTGCATGTGTACACAGTTTTTGTACTTCAGGTTTTTTTCTGAAAAGTAATTTGGGTCTAAGTTGCCTAAGTTACCTTTTGGTGACCTATGAAGTAAATAAATAAAAAGACATCCAGTATTCCACTTCCACATCTTTAATGAGCTGTAAAACCTTTTTGAAACCCAGGCGACTACATTGCAACAAACAGTGAGGTTACTACCAACGAACACGCATTTTACTGCTAGATGCCATCTGTAGGAAGGATATACCATTGTTGCATCTAAGATCCTTGTAAAGTGATATTGAAAGTGACAGAAGCAACTCGAGACTCGGTCAGTGAACAATAAGGGTCTCTAAGGGGAGGCCCGTGGCATTTCAGGCTTTGTAAGGAAAGACTTACCCAAGCAATGCTCCTCTGTGTGCCTTATCAAAAGTGTCACAAACGATTTCTCCTCCTATTGTGGACAGAGACGAGGGTTCGCCTCAGGTCAAGCGTGAAATAGGCAGTAAGAGGGGAGAGAAAGGAGGCATATGCCTGGGATTCAATTTCAGCTGCGCAGGGTTCGGAAGCGATCAGTCAAGTTTGCCGCTACTGGAAGTCTGTTAACAGAATTTATTATATAACCATGAATGGGTCACATACGTACATTTATAGAGGAATGTGGATACTGGGCTTGTTCTTGTGCAGAGCCATGCAAAACGATGATATATTAGAAGGTCTAGTGTCTTAAATGTCAATGATTTTACATGTGGTTATCAAATCTTTTGGGCATGCATTTGCAATAAAGTTAATACTAGTTGTAGTGATTTGGTTATAGTCAATGATAGTTAGAGGCATTTACCGTAATGTCTATTACCAGTATGTATAGATTTACATCAAATTATGTTTTACTAAGCATATCATTACTAATTATAGTTTTTAGCTTGCAGTATAAAGTAAAGCAGATTCAATCATTGAGCTAACACTGACATCTATCACACCACAGTCATCTCTCAGTAGGACAGCTGGAATCACTTCTGATTTTTTAAAACTTTTATTCAGCCTGTCACAACCGGTTTCACCTCATCGACTTCTTCAAGACATATACAGAGGCTATAATAGTAAAGTTTAGCTTGCAGTGAGGTTGGGGGATAACTGCATTCAGGAAAATTGCATGGTATTGACATGGATATTGGCATTACAATGGAGAAAAGATGGAAAACATGGCACAACAGATGGTGGCAGTGGTGTGAAAACATTGCTGTACACCAGACCAGAATACCACCATGTTGGGCACCTGTCATTGATTCTGTACACTTTGTCACATGATGAATAATTAAAATAAGCTGCTGTATCTGTATCTGTATAGCCGGTATAACAACCCACCCTGGTAACACACCGGCTTTGCAGGCACACAGTGCAGTGGCAGATGGCTACATGACTATTTCACGAAGGAGGCTTTGATTTTAACCTCCTTGATTTTTACCAAATAACCTGTACCACCTAACCTTTGCGCATCTAACTGTAAACTTTGTTTAAAAAAAAAAAAATTAAAGCTATCTAGTGATCATGCCCCTACAGTACTTCAGGGCAGGAAGTTCGACTCTACAATGGGTAACTGTAAACACCTCAATACATGGTTGATACTTAAGGCCAGCCTATTTCTTGTTTTTTTCTGAGCTGGTATTATAGGTACTTAGTAGTTGGTATGTGCACCGTTTTATTAGATATTTTGTACATCATGCATTGTCTGGAGAAATGTACATGACTATATGCTGTTGTCGGATGTGCTACAAGGAAAATGCATGATTATTCCCATTTCACCTTTGTGGCACGTGTATAGTTCAGTGGTTATTGATACTGCCTCAGGAGTCAGGAACAAGGGGTCATGAGTTCAAATCTCGACTTTTGTTGCTCAGCGAATATGCAAACTACTGGAAAGGGTCACAATCCTTAGGATGGGACATTAAACAGTGGTTCAGTGTTCACTGCACTTGGCTTAAAAAGGGCTAGGGGATTTCCTGGCCAGTAAAATGAACCTGTCAATGCTGTACATATGTCTTCTCTTTCATGTCCAGTGGGAGATTAGCTCAATAGTGTTGAATGGAAAAGGATCAGCTGCCATTTCATTTACAAAACAAAAAGTATGAAACAAAATCACAACACTGTTTAATATTCACAGATTGTGAAATTGTCTGACATAAATAAATGGTTTTTATTGTCCAAACAGTACCCGTGCAGTCGCAGCCTGTATACGGCTGAATTGATGCAGGGTATTACATAATCAAGACAAATCACAACAATCAAATAATACACATGATACACATATTTGTTCCACAAATTATTGTGGAAGTTTACTGTCGCAAGGGTCTATACGGCAGCCATTCGGCGCCAGGTGACCTCAATACGACTTTCCCCAACCGAAATTAGGTACCCATTCACACCTGGGTGGAGTGAGGAAATTCGTGTAAAGTGCCTTTCCCAAGGGCACAACGTCTGGGCGCATGTTCAGACATGCCCCAGGTACGACTCGGAATCGAACCGGAGTCTCCTGGTTCGTAGTCGATCGCTCTAACCACTACACCACCCGACGCCACCGTACACCACCCGACGCCACCGTACACCACCCGACAGTAGTTCATCCCAGAGTTTGCTTTGTTCACATTCACTTTGTATATTTGTTAAACCACATGTAACCTTAGAGCAGTGTCATTTTCTGTTATATATACATTACATATACATTATATACACTAATTCATTGTACCAGGAGATGTTGACAATCACAATAAAACTGGGTTTGCATTTCAACTGAGAGGAGGACAAAAACAGATTAGCACTGTAACGTTACTCATTTTCACATGACTCACGAAAGTAACAACTTAATTTTCTGATAAAAAAAAAGCATCTAGCTGTAAGGTGAATACATTTGTTAGGCTGCCTTGACATTCAAACTAACTACATTATTTACATAATATAAAGCGGTAAAGAACAACATTGTGATGTACACAGGTTGTAGTATATTGTAGATGTCCCTAAAGACATACCTGCATGCTGGCACACTGTTATTTACTTTTGTTTGTTACACATCATATTAGCAAACATAATTAGTTTTACGACGCCCCCGCAGGCGAACGGATTATCCTCCCTACGGCACATCGTGTGGTTTGTTTATCTATAATAATTACATCATTATAGGGCTCAATGGGAGGGATATAATCTTGTTTAGGCCACAGAGATTTGTATAATTATTAATTTGTATCCTGCTAACAAAACTCTTCATAAAGCTTTCAATGGTGAGTCAGGATTTCAAATAACCTTCACATCCCAGCAAAAATAGCAGCTGCAGCCTCTACCAGGTTTTGGAGGCGGCAGGATAGAGAAGTTCCATGGCTTGAAGAGAAGTTTCATGGCTCTCTTTAACTGTTGTGGCCAAACTATTTTTTTTTTATTGAGCATTTTGCAGTTAATTTAGAACCCCCCAATTTTTTTGTTTTGTTTTGTTTTGGCAAATCAGGAAAAAATGGACAGGGGATCCGAGAAGCAACAAATTAAATTGGTGTGGCCTTAAGATGTCTAAGAGCCAATGAATTGAATTGGCTGTGCCTTAGGTTCCATATGGGCCTGAGGGCTTATGTGGGTTTAGTTATGTAACAGTTGAAGGCACTGATAAGTGAATCTCTGTGGGGTGCTCCTCCCTGAGGGAAGATCAGACTGTGAGGAATATCTACTCAGTTATCAATTCATAAAGGCAGGTTTTAATATTACACAAGGCCACACCAATCTAATTTGATGTCTCTCAGATTTTATAAATGTACACTCAACTTAGGAATAAGGTTGAAAGCAGAGTCTGGGAGGAAGGTCTGTTTATTTTACTATATTCAACTTATTTACTACATTAAATGATCATAACATTCACTTTGGAAATCAAGTTTTACAGCCCTGAAATTGCTTTGAGTGCCTTTAACCTCTTGCAGAATTTTTTTCTTTACTAGCAAAAGTGTGAGAACCATGGAAATGAATTGGCATGGCCTTTTCTCCATTTCCCTAAAGTAATGAAAAGAATAAAGCTTCCACCTTTCTACAACCCTTTAATTCAGACTCTGTCCATCGTGGGAGCACTTCCAACCATTAGAAAATGTGCAATAAGGGACTACTGATTGCATTTGGCAACATGTTAGAAGACCATCATCTTCACATAAAACAATCAAGGCCCGTGAAGTATTGCATAACAGTAATAACAACATAATGATTTTGTGTAACTATATAACACTGAAGTGTGAGCACACACTTGTGAGCACACATTTAACTATACACTATTGCTTGTAAAGTTTAGAATCAAGGGAATAAGTAAGAAATTAGAAAAGGTGTTCATTGCTGTATCTTCATCTCTTTTCGCTGTCAAAGACCTAATTTCCCCCTTTCTAACTTACTAACACTACACGTGGCGGCTCCATTGCTTTGTCATCTATTCAAATCAAACAATTAGCAGTCTCTGAATGGCTGCAAACTAGCTGCTGTGTGTGATAAGTGCTGACTATCAGCACACAGAGCGCTCTTAAAAAGATGCCTTTAAAAGATACATGTAATCTAGCCAAAAGGAAAATTACCCAGGAACATTCAGATGCGTTATTACACTGAAGTGCTTTGTAACTGTTTGCCAATTCTCTGTTGGTTGTGGGGTTAGACAGCATTGGGAAGATTTATATGGCCATAGAGACATTTAAAAAACTCTTTTCTCATGTTTTAGCAAAGTTGGCTTTAGGGCAACAGCTTCTCCAATTCTTTGAATGATGGCATTGTCTTGTCTTAGAAGTTAGATATTAATATTACACCATGTACATGTATAGCAGATGTAATAGAAACCATCCTCCCCCCTGTACTCAAGCCATTTCATCTTTTAGGGCCACCTTGCCTGCTGGGACAGACATATCCTGAAAAAGATGTTCATACCCTGTTCTCTACTTTCCTTCTTAATCAAGTCTTATGCTGGAAGCAAGATGTAAGGTTTGATCTATGTCCAAGACTCTGCCTTCTGTCCAGGCTACCAGATTACCAGATCCATCTTGCAGACGCACAAAGGTACGAGGATCTTTAAAGTATAGTTTGAATGATGTTCTTCATATCCTGGTAGTGAAAGATTTATCATGTAGGTGTCCCAGAGCTGGAGAGCCCTTAGATGTATTCCTTATTGCAAAACAACACTTCTTTTTATGGCATTGTGACATGACATGTGGGTCTGTCCTTGGTACTGAACTGACTGTTGTGGGAAACACCTTCCCTTTGGTTACATTTATGGTGGAAAGTACAAACGTTCTACACTTTCCCTAGATGTCAACAAGTCTGTTTTTAAAAATGTGTCAATGGAGCATTGAAGTTGTAACATTGGGTTCTGAATTAACTTGAAA
This sequence comes from Branchiostoma belcheri, assembly GCF_001625305.1. NCBI lineage: Eukaryota > Metazoa > Chordata > Leptocardii > Amphioxiformes > Branchiostomatidae > Branchiostoma > Branchiostoma belcheri. Next base: position 131,920 of record NW_017804465.1, read on the forward strand.
GTCCATTGAAAGCATTCTGAAGAAACGGTAATTGTAGTTTGTCCAACCTTATCCAATTTTTTTCAACTGGCTAGGGCACGGTATTGGAAGGCAGAGCCCATCCCTCTCCTTCTACTGCTTTTTACTGAAACAAATTTGATAGCAGTCTTGTTTAAAGTTAAAACTTTTGATCCAACACAAGAGATTGGTCTTGAGCTTTTGACCAGTTGCTCTGGTCTTCTCCAGTAGACTGACCCAGTGAGACTTAATTATCACGTGGCTTCTCTGAAGTGTGATGTCAACACTGAGTCAAAGGTATTTGGTAATCGATGTCAACCTTGTTGCAGTTAAGTGATTGGTGATGAGATATTACCTTTTTGTGTTATGAAAATTCATCCATGCTCCAAAGAAACATAACCTTCCTTCCTGGCAAAGGTAATAAATCACCTTTTGAGCAGAAATTGAAAGCTCTTCTTAGAATACACTATACTTTCATGTTTAACTTGCCCTAAGGACAAGCTATTATCAGATGAAGGGAATTTTATTACAGCTGGGAGTCTTGGTGGGCCATGTTAGATCACACACTATCCCAGGTGTACTCCAGGTCCCTAAAAGGATTACTGCATCTGACAGTACATGTATGGTGATAGATGACAGCACTTACATCAACAAAACTCACCATAGCAGTTTTATGAAGTACAAAACGACAGATTAATAACGACAGCTCCTTGTTTGAGTCTTAGTCTTAAGCTAAGGTCCCAATTACGCCGGTGCCCGTCGGGGATGTAGCCCCGGATGGCCCCGGCCGGGTTCAGGAGTCGAGCGGGCCTCGGCTGTCGTGGTCACAATTAAAAGTTTCCTTCAGTAGCATTTTGTTAGAAATTTTGTCACCCTCTTTGGTCGGTATCCGGCAGGCACCCGGCAGGTACCCAGCAGATTCTCTGACGATGTCTTGTATTGACCTATACGTAATGCAGAATTCACGTATTTGTTGTGATCATTTGATCTGTGAGGTCACACATTTTACCCGGGTTTACGAAGTACACACCTTTATTCTGTTCATCTGGTCTGTGACGTAAGAAATGTGTCCCGGTGGAATGCCGGCAACCGGAGGGGTACCTCTCGAGGTTCTCACGATGAGGTCACGGCGTCTTTTTGTCAGCGGGGCCCGGGTAGAATTTAACTCAGAATTAAATTCTTATCGGGGCCCCGACGGGCCAAAAAATAGCCCGGTAGCCGCAGAGTGCCCCGCGGGGCCACGTCGGGGTCCCGCCCGAAAGTGGTAAAAAACAGCCCGGGAACTACCCGCCAGGGCCCCTTTTCCCAATTGGGACCTTAGCTTTACACAGGATTAGCGTTACATCGCTCCCTCTGGGACTGTACGATTCAATTTTGCGGCTGGCAGATTGTTGATAAAAGGTATTACTGGCTTACTGTGAAAGAGAAAATAATTCTCCAGTGAATTAATGATTTAAGTTACCATGAAAAGAGTGCCCTTCAAGGAAAAATTTGTTGTAAGGTTGTTCTGATATAAAATCTGCGTGGTAAGGCTCAAGTTAGGATGTAGCTCTCCTCAAACATTGGATCTCCAGCTTTACATGTACATCCCATTCAAGAAGACATCCCTAACTGAAGCTACATGTAAGTCCTTACTTTCACCAGAGTCAAGACAGGAACAGGTGTAAAATGCCATTCCCACGGGCACAGCACAATATTGAGGCCTGCTGTGGATTCAAACCTAAAACCTCTAGACCCTACAAGACCACTTTGCCACCTAATTACAAACTAGAACTGAAGGCTTCGTTCGAAACTGGAACATCCCTCTATCTACTTCTATAAATTGTACTTGGTTTCATTACTGTAACAGTGCTTTGGGTGTGGCTCTCCCCATGCCGTAATATTTCCCCCAAAGAACTTTGTCCAGTATGGTAGAAACTGGGGTTTCATCAGAACACTGACTGCAAAGCTGAGATTTGAACCCTGAATCTTGTGGTCCTGAAATGAGATTACCAAGTACTTGGAACTACTGTAACAGTAATTAGTTATCAGTAAGATTCCCACATGGGATGCACTAATGCGTTCTTTGAATGCAGTTGCCATGTTTCAAATAGTGATGTATTCTTATTATCTCTGACGCTCTAATGTGTTTCTGCACTGGCATTTGATATGCATGGTGGCTTGGTGTGCTTTTAGAGGAAGTGCTTAATAAAGGGTTAATGCACCGCCCCGAGGTGTATATGGTGTCATAAATGCATGGTCAGCTGCTATAACCACCGAATAAACCACCGAGTGAGCGAAGCGAACGAGGTGGTTTATGAGGTGGTTATAGCAGCTGACCATGCATTTATGACACCATATACACCGAGGAAAAGGCGGTGCATTAACGTTATTATCATATAGCCTATCCAAACTGACACAATGAATCAACACAATTCCTGTTCAAAACATTAAACCTTTAATATTTACATAACAATACATTCCAAAATATTATAATCATGGTTTGTACTTTAAAATAAATATGGAGATCATTTTACAATAAATATAGTTTACAACTTTACACTTTAGAATTGTTTCTTTTGCAGCATTGCAACTGGCAACAGATCATTTTACAAGATTCTCTGAACAGCATGGCAACAAACAATCATGCTGTTGTGTGCCGTCATCTTTGCGAACCTCTGCGTAGAAGGACCTGAGCAGTGGTGCCAAGTTTTCTGGAGGAAGCTCCTCAAAGTCTGTATCCAAGTCTCTTGCTGTCAGCCATTCTAAAATCATAATATTAAAAACAAAAGTCTTGTTTATTCATTTTCCACTACACCCACAGGATGTTGATAATAATACTGACTTCTCCGAGACTCCAGCTACCAATAACATATTGGCACACTTATCAACATTATATTCTAAATCAGAGAATTTGCTGTAAAATTCCAGTTCAGTACAGGGCTGTTATAAATTTGGCAGCCTGTCGATATTACAGTAACAATAACATTAGCAAAACAAATGTAATTCTATTCCTGCTAATCACTTGAAAAAAGAACACACCCACCTTTCAAAAGCTTCACTCCCCACTTGGTTGCCCTTTCAGTAGTTTTTTCAACTCGCCCCTCCTCTATCTCGCCAAGTTGTTGTTCGTTCAGAAACGCGAAACGCACCCTGCTGACCTCTGTCTCCGGTGTAGCTTCCAGCGTCTGTTCCTCGACCTCCATGGGTCCAAATATCTCATCTAAATCCGCGTCTGTTATCTCTTCCATGTAGAAATTAGGCAAAATCTCCATGACACAAGAAGGCAAGATGGCGGACCAAAAAAAATAAATCGTCTGATCCCTGGTCTGATTCAGTCAGGTGATGTGGGCGATACCACTTTTTGTAGGGGTGTCAAAATAAGTATGGTTTTTGCTCTCCCGTTCAAATTCTATCTATTTACATATACATTTCATACTCACACACATTTTAGTTTATATGAAGCTTAAAAAAAAACATAATTTTGTCTGACCAGGAAACTGCTATGAATATTAACAGAAAGAGCTGTGTACCCCATATATCATTATGGTTTCACCCATGGTTTATGGAGAATAACGCACGGCTGAGCCATGGTTTATCGGAGAATAAAGCACGGGTAACGGAGGCCTCTGATTGGTCTACGCCACCCGGCTATATGATAATCATCATTAATGACGATATTCAAACACGAAGAATCACTGTCAACAGTCTGTTGTTCTGTAAGGTAGATAAGTGTAAATCATATTCAACTTGACCTTTTCAATTCATAATATTTCAAAATTGGTTGAAACATTGAAGGTGGACAAAGAAACATTCTATTAGCATGTGTCAACAAACATCTTTTAATTCAATTTTGTTGGGCTTATAAAAATAATGCAGGTGTAAACTGTAATTTCTAACTCAAGAAATCTCATGTGTTAGAAATTACAGTTTAAACTTGCTTCATAATGACTTCTACCAGCATAGATGGACTTCTACCAACACAGATGGACACTGGTTGAAAGCACTGTCACATGTGTGGTAAACCTGAAAATAGACTTTAAAAAACTGAAAGCCCTTAAATTTACAGACTGTTCTATGTCTTATAGTTGGATTACGCTTTATAGTTTCAATGGGCAAAGTTATATAATACTGCGTTTTATACTTTTATAATAAATGTAATTATGTTTTACTATTCTATCAGGCGTACAACACTCAGGAGTGTGATCATTTGCAATTATATTAATCCAATCTACTTTTGAAAAGCCCAGACTTGTCTTATTCACAAATTGTTTGACACCAAATTGCCATGCAATAAAGTTCATCTCTGAAGGGACTGATTGTGTAGAATATTAATAACAATAAATCCAGATATATAACACTCACCGGCAGAAGCTACATGATAACATACATATTGTCATAGTCAAGCAAATGTTTCATAAGCATAGTTTTGTCTTTAGGGGATTGTACAATGTAGATGTTGTTGCGTTGTGGGACTGGGAACAATGTTATCTTGTCAAGCAGGTGGCACCAGTAGGAATACATTACCAAAGGTTGAGACAGACGGCTTTTCACTGTGACATCTAGCTGCTCCATTATAAATGTATGTGATGGTAATCCACAAGTCATGCTAGCAATCAGGTCTTACCAATTTGATTAGTTGTTGCTTTTCAAACCTGATTTTAGAAAGTAGTTTGCAGCAGTGTTCACAGAAAAAAACACAAGGAGTCAACAGCAGTAGTATGAAAGTTCTTTTGAGTTGGTGAATTACATAAAATGAAACTTAAACTGTTCTCTAACTCACATGTGTGGAAAAATCACATTTACATGTATCTACAAACAGTGTTAAATAGCTGATAACGACTGACAGATTCAGTAAAAACGTCATCAACATTTTTGATTGAAGTCGACCACTTAAATGTTTTCATGCTGCCTGATGGCAGAGGTCTTGTTTGTGGGGCCTGACACTGGTGAGAGATAAGATAGATGCAGGAACGATGCACTCCTGGTGCTAAACTGACCAGTTAGCTGCTCGTAAAAGGGGCTGTTGGTCATATTTGACGACAAGACAGTAAATGTTATTTCTCGTACATTAGTGGAAGCGTTTTTGAGGGTCATTTCATTTGAAGCATTGACTGTGGGCAGTATCAATTCCTTTTGTTGGTTTTGGACACCAGATATTCAAATTTCATAGTTTCCAAACTTCAAGGAATTCAATCTGTTCCTAGAGTTTTTGCGAATTCATTGATACAATATAATAATAAATTAATATTAAATGATTAAAAATTAAAATTACCTTTTTTTGGTTTAGAAGTCACCACCACACATACACATAATGGCCCTGGCTTGTCAAAGTCACAACCTTTCTTGATGGCTGCATTTTTTCCCCGAACAAGTTGGACATTTTCAGCAGACTGCTGTCAATAAGATTGGCTCTGACAACAAAGGACTGGGGAAGGGTTTTACCCAAAATCCAAATTGAGGCCAGGGGTGTCCCTATTGAAATTGGTTCCTGCCACAAGCCGATCGTTCATAAAAGGCAAATCTGTCGCGTTATCCATCTTCCTTAATCCGCCGTATCCCTGGGCAGACGCTAATCCTGACACCTGCTGGTTGCTGGGGCAACGGCTTAATCTCTCGCAGGATCTAGTCAGTGGGACCTCTCACCCTAATCCTGTGTTGATCCCATTCTCTGCTCCCAGTCGGAGTTCCACAGTTGCATCAGTTCTCCCACCTTCTGGCGCATCTTCTGTTTTGGAATCTATTTTGGGAAGGATTTGGAGAAATCCTAAAACTTTTCTTCCTTTTTACTCATTGAAATAAAAGATGTCAACTCTGAGACCAGACTGTAAGGTTTGAACCACTAATACTGGGAAGGACCCTGCTCTTTACTATAAGTGTGGTGGGATCTTTACCACGCCCAAGGTGTGGCTCTTCTTAAGCTCGGGACCCCTGGCTTTATGTCCTATTAAAGAGGACGTCCCTGACTGAAGCTACATGTATATGTACTCATTTTCACCTGTCAAGTGAGGAAATAGGTATTAAATTAAGTGCCTTTCCTAAGGGCACAACAGTGGGACCTGCCAGGGGTTCGAACCCAGTACCTTCAGATTCTGAGTCAACAACAGTCCACAAGTAGGTCTTCCACCCTGACCTTCCTGTCATTCCTTCACAATATGAACGTTCTAAAATATTCCGGCTTTGTTTTCAGTGTCCAGTGATGATAAAGACATGAAAACTTACCGGTACTTCAAGGGAAGAATGGGGAATAGGTTCTTCCCCAAATGAACATTGAAACCCTTGCCCTAATTCTTTATTGATTGCACTCCTAGTGCCTATTCACCAGATAGTCCTGCAGATACACTGCATCAATTTTCCAACCCCTGGTTGATCTTCCATTTTAGAAACTTTCTTCGAAAGGATTTGGAGAAGTCACGAAACTTTTGTAACTTTACAAAGTTTTACCTCTAACATTTTGGAATTTTCATCGGAAAAGCTCAGCATTTCCAGTATAATTTCATGCTAGCAAGTTCTGTTTTTCATCTGTGAATAGTTTCAGTAAGTTGGTAAGTTATGGAATAAAGAGACTCTTTATATGCAACCAGGTATTCTATTCCAAAGTTTGGGTGATGGTCGATCTGTCACCTTCCTCAGGGCAATTCTGACTGATTCACATTGCACAGCACAGGTGTCACTGCTATAGATGCATTACAAAACACAACGTAGTTACATGCATGTAAAAGTTCTGTTTCTGAATCCAAATGGTGACTCTATCTACTCTAATCCTCTATTGGTTTTATTCTTGGAAGCTTTCCACCTGAAATCGAAGCAGGATGCAATATCATCAGTTTTCCTACCCCAAAGTTTCTAACTTGTTGGGATTGCCTTAGGGCCCAATAATTGTGCTACTTACAAGGTTAAGCATCTTTCAGACCTTTTGTGTCCTCCCCACACCTTTGAAGTCTTCTTGGCATCTCCCCAAAATCTTTTAAGCCCCCTTCACACCAGAGGCAAAATGAGCCAGGATGCTGCCTGAATGAGAATTCTCCTACTATTCGAAGTGTAGTCTGAAAAGTTGGAGTGTATTTCCAAATATTTGTGTGCCCATTTTGATCTCCCTTGAATGTGATCAGAATGTTTCAAATACTATTGGAATGCTGTTACAATATTCAGAATTAGCCTATTATAAATGCTGTTGTATTGAGAATTCTTTGTATATTACTGGATTGTTAATTGCTTAAAAATATCAGAAAACTGGGCAAATGACACAAAACAAAATGAGAGAAGGTTCATTCAAACCTGGAGTATTTCCATCCAAAGTGATGCAACAAGTTTCCAACTTTGAGTCTACCTTTGGATTCAGGGTGTGTTGATACAAATTGAATAGAGTCTGCCTGCCATTTTTGTTGCAACTATGTATTACTATGGAAAAACCCACAGTTCTTTCATAGGTCATCAGCCTCTTTCCATCTTGGTAGATGATGGCCTTGGTCCAGGAGAGTCCTGGCATCTTCTCTTTCATTCATTCAAACCATAAAATAGATGATAGATAATCATAGCCATAGTCATAGTCAAACCAATGCAAACAAAAAGTTCCCATTCAAAACTGGGATATATCTGCAGTATCTCTATCAAAAGTGGTGCAACATGTTTCTAATTTTAAGTGTGCCTCCGGCTTTGGGCTGTGTGGAAAGAAAGTGAGTAGGAAGCTGCTTCAGATCTCTGCAAGGCTTGACAAATGAGGTTCTTTGCTCAGATCAAGGACTTGGTCAGCACCAAAAGAAAACCTGTGCCAGCAATCAATTAACTGCCATTTTGAAGCATCATTCAACCTTTAGAATATAACGCTGTATATTTGGTGCATATAAAGACGCATACAGTGCTGAAACTAGATAAAACACAGACATTTATCAATGTCGGAAGGTGCAGCATCTATTTTTACTTCACCAAAAGGCTCTTGTCTGATTGCATATTGACATGTCAGGGCGTAGTCAGTCTTCCAGCTCTACTACCGTGTCCTACCTTCACCTTTTCTTCTTGCTATCGATCCCCAAACTCCACAAATCGAGCGCAGTACACTGGGGAGAGAAAGACAGACAACCGTAGTCCTCGAATGTTACACCTCTTTTAAGTGAAAGAAAAACGCCGCTGTCTGTATATTACCTTCACCTTCCAATGTGAAGTGGCTTGCAGAAATTTATGACATAACCAAAATGTGTTTACAAGAGAGATCTCCGTCAATGCAACTCAAGAATCTTGATACATGTAAGTTCTGGCACCAGTTGGCTTTGTGCCATCTCTATTTCCTCTCTATGGGGTCCCCTAAGAATTGAGGTGATTGCCTTGTTTGTGCTATGGATGAGATTCGTCGCAAGCGGCGTGGATTTCAGCAGGGAGTGGACTCTTCTGATAAACCTTGCCAGGCTCCCAGTGGAGAGTCAGGCATTCCAGGAGGTGGGCCTGAATCTCAATTGGTCAATCCGTATAACTGCTTAGCTTGAAATTTCATCTGTGTTGGTAGAAGTCATTATGAAACAAGATGATTTCCAACGCAAGAAATTAGACTTACTCAAATTTTCAACTCTTCAACTCCACTCTTTGTCAAGGAATGAGCAATCCACCAATTAAGTGATGTCGTATTATGAAGATTGCACACGTGACTTAGTGTACAGTGGATCATAAGAAGCAGAAAGTTTGTGGTGTCCCCCGTCTCTGTTGAGGGATGGCTGCAATACCCTGATGTAGATGGCTTCTTTCGTACATCTTGCAAAGAATCTTGTTTTGTGTCCAAGATTCCTACTTGTCCAATGAGACTGAATGTCCAGGTGACTCTTTTCGAAAACATACAAATAGTAAAGATATTAACAAACTTAATTAATCAAGAGACATCTTAACTCAAATATAAACACACCAGCTTTGCACACATGCATCAGTGACTGGCTATATCACACTGAATGATTTGTCACTCCTAAACCATTAACATTACTCTAACTGCTTTAAGCTATCCAGAAAAGAGACTCTTTATGTGTTATACTTGATGACAACAGGTTCAGAATCTGTTCTGCAATAGTTTGTGACAAAAACAAATTTTCAGACTCTTGTAAGTGTGTATAAAAGTTAACTTAGTTATTAGTCCATTTGTACTTGTTTGAAAGGTCCCCATCCCACACCCATTTTTGTCCTTTAAATGTGTGTAAAAGTTATTAGTCCATTTATACTTGTTTGAAAGGTCTCCATCCCACATTCTTTATTGTCCTTGTCAGCAGGTCTGGTCCTTTGTGATAGCCACTCGCTAGTTGTACAGCCTTGGCTTTCTGTTTTCCACAGTATAGATAGTAAATGAAATGCAAATAACAACTCCATCATCAGAGCCACTTCACAATTGAAGGTGAAGGTAATAGACAGGAGCATTTTTCTTTCACTTAGAGATGTAACGTCTGAAGAATAAGGTTCTACGTCTTTCTTTTCCCAAGTGTCCTGCACTCAATTTGAGGAGGTTTGGGGATCAATAGCAAGAAGAGGAAGCTAAGGTGAAAAATGGACCTGGAAGACTAGCTACACCCTGACATGGCAATATCAACATGACAAGGTACATAAAAAACATCACTATATGGTGTATAGCTACCATTTACACAACAATTTATGAAGGCTCACCTCTCTCTGTAAGATTCATGCCAATTTCTCTGCCAGTGTCTTTGCAACGGTGTATCAGAAAACCTCCCAGAGTTCCTGTCTTTCATAGATAAATAAATTAGTCATAATCAAACAAATAAATTAAGAAATTATTAGTAAATGATGGCAGTATTAAATCCATATGGTCTAGCCTAACAAATGTCTCTGTTTCTTCTTACTCAAACATATATCTATATGGTGACTGGTCTCTCCAACTCTGTCCTGCAACTTGCTTCATAATGTAATCCAACACCAAAGGGGAGTCTGCTGCAGCACCAGTTACCATGGTGATAGCCATCTGGTCTAGGTCATTGACCTTATTTGTTTGGAGAAAAAGAAGAAGAAACTGAGCAAAAAGAATAAGTTTTCCTTCTGTGAAGTTAAACATTATAACAACTCCATCATCAGCACCAAGGACATGTCTGGACATACATCAGTCAGTCTCATCTGTAAGATTCATGCCAATCTGTCTGCTAGTGTCTTTGCAACCATGTATCGGAAAACCTCCCAGAATTCCACTCCTTTGATGTCAGGCCATTTAGTTTCTCTCCCCTCGGGGCGTTACTTACTGAACTGTGCAGGAGCCATTAACGTGTTCGACACGAGAGACTTGAGAAACTTTCTCCTCTTGCCTTTGATGATCGTCCGGTAAATAATGCATGGGAGGGAAATTCAGCACCAAGGAGAGGATAGCAGATTCATTGTCTTAAAGTGCAAACTACAGGGTTAAAGTAGTTAATCTGGCCTCCCTTTCTTCTGGGAAAAGATCATCTATTTCAATATATGAATGGAGTCTGATGCTAACAGTGCTCAATGTCTATCTTCGACCTGAAGCAAAGTTCTTTATTCCTATATTGAAACATCGGCACTTGTTAAACAAGTGGTGGTGAATGAATAAAGAGATTTGTTATTCAATCATTTACTACGGACGAACAACAACAACCTGATAAAATTATTCATGGGTGTTACATGTACTGTAAAGTCATTTACTTTGGTGGCGGTATAATTTTGCAGTTGAAGGGAAAAGAAAGTTTTAGAATTGTTTTGGATTTGTTGTTGAAACTTACAATAATGTTCTTTGAGGGCACTTCCCTTTTTTTGAGTTAGCTGTTCTCACCATTCAATGAACTGTTGAGGTTGGCTTATTTAAATGTTTAAAACTCAGGACTGCAACCCTTTTCAGTGGTATGCATCTTGGGTGAGCAACACAGCTGGGATGTGACCTCACAACCTCGTGGTCTAGACGCACCCACTAACCGGCAAACTATGCATGTTACATGGGATACAATCTGATAGAACTGTATGCATTTCACAAAAATCTCACTGTCAAGTCTGTCTGGACTTGCTAGGGAAAATTATTGCTCTTCTTCAGCAAAGTTTGCCAACAACACATCAAATGCAGCTGTTGACTGGAATATATTGGGAAAGTTGTGCCAAAAATCATATCCAATATTGCCCTGTCAGACTCTTACTTTTGCAGTTATCTCTTGGACGTGACATACAAAAGTGCGCCAATGTTCTCAGATTCTGCCTGTGGGGCCTCCTCTTTGCTAAAGTAGCCACTGGGCATCACATTTGTATTGGTTATGGGTTTAGGAAGCAGGAAGATATGTAATTTGACAATTATAACGCCATTCCTGGTCAAGTAGTACATCCCACGAGGCTTAACTCCTACAGTGGACAACAGCTGTTGATGATAGATGATACCACACCACAGACAGCACAGGGGTGTTGAATTATTTCATTTCAATACCTGAAAATACAGGTACAATAAAAAAATATATCATCAGGACCCCAATAACTAACGATATACCAAAAATCAAACACATTCATCAAACCCTCCATTACATTGTAGTTATAACTGATGACACACAGTCAAATGAAGGTCAATACCAATACTTTCTTTGTTATGGACGGATATCTCCTTTCATGGAGATAACAAATTACAATTCATTTAAAATGAAATGTGTAAAGTTAACACAGTTCAGTCTTAATGACTGCTAATCTGATTGCACAGTAAAGTTTTAATTTGTCTTCCCAGTGCACCCATGCATGGAGAAGTGAAGGTTAAGGCCGAGTAGTTCCCTTCCCTCAATTTATCTTCTTTTCTCTCCGGGACGGCCTTAACTTGATTATGACCGAAGATAGGTTAATTTGTTCCAGCCATTACATTTCACGTATCCTGTCCTGAGATCAATGTTGGCATTTATCCAACTGCGGAGCAGTTCTGGTTTGATAATGGCAATGGCAGTTAGTCTGTATCTGAGCTGGCCAACTGCCGCTACTGCCCTATAGTGTAATGTCACACGTTGACAAAAATGGCCTCCCGAACACGGCTGAACGTCCCTCAACCGTGGTTCAGCCATGGGTCAGGAGCAAGGTCGGCTGTGGTTGGCTGGTGTTCGTTGAGGTCGGCTACTGTTTGGCTTCGCCAGCCAAATGTTTCAAAATTATTCGGGTGTGGACGGGAGGTTTGGTCGTGGTTATCTGGTGTTTGGGAGTAGGTCAGCCGTGGTCCAGGTGTGATCAGGGGTCAAATTTGAATCAAATTTAATTTAATTCTGTTCCATCCTTGTAGAAGGGTAGGTATGGCATAATCTGGTTAGACTGCTCCTGAACTACAGCCAACCTTGGTTGGTTGGAGGTTGGGAAGGTTCTGAATGTGTGACACACAATGCTGAACACACCGGGCTGTCTCCAGGACCTGTCCCTCCATCCTGGGACAGACATTTTCTTTCTAGAAGTAGACTTTCAACCTGTCCATGCAAAAGTCTGATCTTTTACTTCAGGAAAATTTAAAGTGTCGAATAACATTTTAGAGGGTTAGAATTTCCAAAACCTAGGACTCTCTCAAGCTTGCCCACAAATTCAGGAGTGAAAAGACTGAAACTTACAATTTCTTGCATGTATTTCTTTGTGATCTATTAGAAAGCGGTAGTCCAGTCTTGGCTGTTGTAGCTCATTGGACTTGCACACTACTGGAAAGGATTGCAGTCCTGAGGATGGGGTTTAAACTGTGGTCCACTGTTTATTGTGCTTGTCAAAATGAGCTAGGGAAATTTCCCTGGAACAAAAAACCTGTAAGCACATTACACAAATAATGTACATACATGTATTTGTCACAACCAGTGCAAGAGAAGCTCAACTGTTTATCGACTTTGTTGAGCTGAACTGGTTTGAGATTCAGTTTTGTTTTTTCTACTATCGGCTGACATTTGGTCTGTACTAACCTACTCTGGTTCTATGGAATGGTGGGTAAAAGCACTGATCTGCATCCATCCATGCGCCTGTAGCTATATAGGTCAACATTTCTGTGATTCAATGTTTCCCATCATTGATGCTGCAGTAAAGATCTTTTGATGACATTTCCCTGACATTTCCTTCCAACCTCTTCCTTGTCAAATGTTAGAACAGAACAATGGATTAGGAGATAGATAAATGTCAGTCACTCTTGTCTTCTCATTTTTGCCTGAGCAAAGTGAGGAAATTAGTGAAAAGTGCCTTTCCCAAGGGCAAAAGATGTCAGAGGTATCTGTTTTTTTGTGTGGCCAACATAACTGCCCTTTGGTGAAACACACCATCTTTGCAGGAACATAGCACTGCAGCAACTAGATATTTTACACCAAAAGACCTGTTACACATAACCTTTACATTGCACATAGAACTGTAAGTGTTGTTTAAGTGATAATGTCCCTACTGTACTTGGTGGCAGCGAGTTCCACTCTCAGACTAACTAAAAAAAACTTTGAACACCTCAATCCTTGGTTTATGACTCTGGTACTTGAATGAATGACTATTTCTTTTTCTCTTGTGAGCTGGTATTAGATACTTAGTAATCGGTACACTACTTCTATACTCGTGAGTTCAAACCCTGAACCTCTGGCTTCTGTGCAAAAAATCTAACCACTATGCCACACGATGCCAGCAACCTGACAACTATCTGAAGATGCCCTGCCCAGAAGAGCACCTATCCATCACGTGTGACAAACTCTGTGTTCGATATCGGCATATGGATTTTTACCCCACCAAATATGCGCCATATTTCTCCCAGATAAGAAAAGATATGAATCATGTCATCCTGTCCCCAGAAGTTTATTGACTTCAGCAGAACCAAGTTCTCAAGGCCGATGCGATCATTGTCAACGGCAACTTTGTCGCAAATCAATGTAACAAGAAATTGGTTGGGGACGGGTAAGCCCTGGCGGGCATCAGCACACCACAAAGTCTTGCTGCTCAGGTCTGTAACGATCCCCTCTCTGCGGAGTTTGTGGATATTGACTTCTAATTCTGGGGAACCTGTTTTGAAAAAAAAAAAAGAGCAAGCAATAAGAGGTCGATAAAAGAGTCATGGAACAATTGTGTGCAGCAAGAAAACAGTTTCAACTGTAGCCCCCTGTAATGGGATGTAAAATGTATTTGAGGAGAGCCACACCTTGAGCAAAAATGTTGTAAAGATCACACCAATAAGCGTATGGGTCCAAGATTTTATCATGAAAGTTCATCTATGTTGGTAGAAGTCAAGACATTATGAAACAAGTTTGAACTGTAATGGCCTTCTAACACAAAAAATTGGCCTTGTTTGTAAGATAATGCTAGCTTGGAATATCATCATGAAAATGGAGTTTAAGGGGAGAAGTCTGACTTCCTGGGTGTGCAAATATCTTCATGGGTTAATTTACCCATAGTTCTTCCTCCCAACAAACTAAATTGGTTTGGCCCATGAGTTGCCTTGGTTTGGTGAACTTCTGGTTGTAAGACAAGATGAGGTCAACACTTAGGCACTCTTTTCTAAGAAGATAAGCCATAAAACAAAAGTCCCTACAAGTCAGGAGGACATTTCCTGTCCCTTCTGATGACTCTCTACCAGTTAGAGTGAACATGATGTGGCACAAAAAGGTCTGTTGTTATGAGATAACACTGGGAAATTCTCCTAATATGTCTTTTATAGTCAGTCAGAACCCAGTAATGGCCACAGAATGGCAGGTAGTGTGGGTTGCTGTGGCTTTTGACCAATGTCTTCAATCTGCTTGGGTATTAACTGAGAGACATTATCATGATCATATAAACTTCAGGTGCAAATGTGGGTTCAGAGTATGAATGGCTTTAAACCATAGATTCACTGAAAGTATTATATCTTTCTTCCTCTATTTCAAGTAAACCATAGCTGGTGTGTTGTACCTACCATACAGATAAACAACCACAGTTTTGTTCAAACCTGTCCTTGGTGCTGATTATCCATTCAAATCAGTGTTTGTTTCCCTTAACTTATAAACTGCCATTAGTTTTGTGCAAGCTGCGTAAGACTGGACTGTAAGGTTTGAACCACTTTTACAGGGCTTATAAATGTGCTTTTTTTCCTTATGGCATAATATCATCAGTTCTTGGTTTCTAGAAAATTAAAATTCTTTATTCACAACCACTTGTTTACAAGAGCCAATGTTTCGATGGCCGTCTGTCATCTTTAAAAGACTCTCTTTATGGAGATGATTCACAGATCATTTGTAGTGTAGAAACGCTTCAAAAATCCCAAAATGCATTATTTTACAGCCTACAAGCCCCGATTCTGCCATCTTTATCTGTTACCTGTGCTGAGGTTATAAATTTCCATGTGGAATTTACAGACATTATGAGCATATAAAAGCTGCAAACTACATCATTTTACATCCTCCAAGCTGAATTCTGGCACCTACATTGTATATTACCTAACACGGGCTCCGAATATAAACTTTAAGCCGCGGAGAAAACGTCAGCAAACTACGCAAAACTTTGCTAACATCAAATCAATCTTCATCCATTTCACTATTTCACTGTTAAACCAGCATCTTTATTCATCGAGAAATCCCATTTTACGGTGATTTGTGGGGAGACAATATTCTTCTTTATTGAATGTGCAATGAAGGAAGCTAACAAATGCGTCTGTGAAAGATTTATAGACCTGATTGCAAACTCGTCTTAAGCCTTGCATTACAGCAGAGGCCCTGTTGAATGTAAATTCCAACAGATCTCTTTTGTCTTCATTCTATGAAATGTTGAAGAATGAATGCTCAATGTTCCACGGGTACTCCTATGCATATGTTTGTCTCTCAGTAAAACAAAGCCGTTTTGATTCAGATACTTGTTTCTTGAATTTTAAAGCTGGATTATGATCGTAGCAAAAAGCTGAAAAAATGGATTGCATAATTATGATTGCACTGTTAGGCCTTTATGGCCGTAAATGTCAATGTCAGACAGTTTTGCGGACTATTTTTTGCCCTCTGTGCAACTGGCATAGAGGCAATCTTGAATGTGACTTTATTCACTCCATAAAACTGAGGCATAAACCTTCTCCTCAGGCTTTGTTTTCATTATATTTTTTAACAATAAAATCTTTTTTGACACAACAAAAGTAGAGTCCAGATTACTACAAATGAACATACTACAAGTTACTAGTTCTAAGGTCTACATATTCTTTGATATGTTTACCTATTTGTACACAGTAAGGGTTACCTCCTAAAATGTAACGCAATTTATCTATTGGGTGGAATGTATATAATTCTGATGAGCAAGCGGAATGAAAGTTGAACAGTTTTGTGCATTCATCACATTGTAATCAATCTAATAGTATGATAAGATGACATTCATCTTCCATATCTCATTTGGACTTGAACATTTTCAAATCCAAGAACCAACAAGTTAAATTGGTGTTGCCTCATCAAGATGTATCAATAATACATCCGGTCCAGTGAGGAGGGATTCTGAGGCCATCAGTAGCTGCCAGCTCTGACATAGTTCTGCACTTGACCAACAATCAATCATGAGTGCCTTTGGCTCATCAATAAATTATAAGAACAATGGAACGTCTGTTTAACTCCCCTATATTGACAGTCGTGATTGGACTTCTAATCTATTCTGGCAAGGTCAAGGATGATAGAATGAGAAAAAAAGTTTTGTGATTGGTAGCTTGTATAGTCCCGTGGGCAGTGATCCGCTCCCCAATGATTGACAGTTGTGGTACATGATCGGAAATCTAATCTATTCTGGCAAGGTCAAGGATGATAAAATGAGAAAAAAAGTTTTGCGATTGGTAGCTTGTGTAGTCCAATGGTCAGTGATCCGCTCCCCAATGATTGACAGTTGTGGTACATGATCAGAGTTCTAATCTATTATGGCAAGGTCAAGGATGATAGAATGAGAAAAAAAGTTTTGCTATTGGTAGCTTGTATAGTTCATTGTTCCGCTCCCCAATGATTGACAGTTGTGGTACATGATCGGAGTTCTAATCTATTCTGGCAGGGTCAAGGATGAGAAAAAAATTTGTCAGTGGTAGCTTGTAGAGTGCAGTGGTTAGTGATCATGGCTCATAGGGCAGTTGTCTGTCCACAAAAGTTCTTACTGTCAGGTCTAAGGCCTCAGGAACCAACAAACCACAACCACAACTAATTGCTGCACAGACTGTCACCACCAGACATCCCTGCCACCCAGCAGGGTTAATCTGTTTGTGTGTTTGCACAAACTCCCTGTTGTGGTTTCCCTGCCAGGTTTAGTACTAATGAACTCCTTAATAACCATAGGGGATCCCCCTAATGAAGATAATCCCACCCCCCATAGGGAAGCAATCACTTTCCCCACGTTTTGACTGACGCCCAGTTGGTTTGGTTCATTGTCATGTAGTAGGACACACATCTCTCTTGCAAAGCCTATTTTTGAATACACGCAGTTTATTTGAATAGACAGGGAACCTACATTTGTCAGTTCTATTCACGTTGTCTCCACATGCAGCCTAATTAGGGAGACAGTTGGAAGAGGAGTTACTACAAAGGAGGAGGAGTTACTAAAAACTGTTTTCCTTTTCCCCTAATTGATTCTCCAATGCTTTACAGTACTAACTACTGTGTATGTTAATTCCTCAAGTCATGATTTTTTTTCGGTGGTTTTCACAGCTACTCCCAACCTGTACTGCGAACTTATCATTAAGATTTTTATCAATTTTGTCCAGCAAGGATGACGGACTGGTTTAAAACATTTTCCGTCATACATCACAAAGTTTTGCAATTGACAGCAAAATGGGTGCTGGCTAGACCCCTCTAGTCCACAAATGTATGGGCAAGATGATGCACATTGTTTTTTTTTTTTTTGTGCTAGTTCTTAATATATATTGCTTCAGAACTTTTAATTAATATGTTGCTAACATAATTAATATGTTGCTTCAGAACTTTTAATTGAAAGGACTTTGAGATTGAGGTTGTCATCCAATCATACATGTACTAGTATATGGAAGATACTGATGTCCTTGACAGTGAAAACCATAAAAAATTATGTACGGTACCATATTTGGAAGGTGCTATCTCCTTAATACAGTCTGGAAAATGTTCAAATCAAGGATCTAAACGCTGTTGAGTTTGAGCAGCAATATAGTAGGTGAGGTGATAAAACAGCAATGAAATGGCGTGATGATCGGAAAGGTACATGGCCTGTAGAAACCTACGCCTTACATGAACACATTACGGCTTGTGTGGGTGTTTATCAGCGATCCCCATCTTCAAAACACGATCTTCTCACCAAGTTGTCTTTCCGCAATGCCTTGAGGAAGGATCTCAATGCTGCTGTAGCTCTGAAGACCTTGTTAGGCTATACCAAGTTTATTTGTCGATTCTTGGAAAACAGCCTGAGGGGAAGTTTGTACTTTTGTGAAGACAGAGACAAATTGTTCTTGCCAGTGTTCGACTTGCTGTCATTTGATGGCATTTTGCTGCTTGTGATGGACAAAACTTTTGCCCAATCCATCATCTTTGACAGATATGAAAAAATCAAGCTGGCAAAACACTGCATAGAGGGTATGGAATTGGCAACATCAAAAATGGAAAAAAATGAAATATTTGAAATTTCCCAACTTAGACTTTTTCAAACCCAGATTCCTAAAGAAACACTAAAATAATCATCATAAGTCAGCGCCAGTCTAAACAGCACCAAATGATCATAACTACTGGCAAATGTTGGCAATGTCTGCTCATGTTTGCCAATTAGTGCACCACAGAGAACTTTCTAGAAGAAAAAATGGTCCTTTGGATTACTATCTTGATTGGAGACCATGCAAAAACTTCAAAGTTGGTGCAAACAACCATTTCAGACATCATTTTGCCAATCTTTGAACATTATAGTCTCACAAATGTACATGTAGGACTGTTTCACTGTTCTTATCTACTGCAACAAACTTAGAAGAATTAAAAGTTGTGATTTGAGGCATCATCTAGATGGTAAAGGTACAGAAAACAGCAAAATTGCAACCATCCAATACCTTTACATGATTCTGCTAATCCTTTTCACAATGTACTCACACAAATGACTTCTACTGCGCTTATCACCCTACAATAGTTCAGAGACCTTTCCATCCAAGCAGATATTAGTCAACATTTATGGGAAAGAAAACTGCAAAATTGCAACCATCCAATGTATACTTTGTACGTCATTATTGCTTATCTTTTCCCCATAGTACTCACACAAACAACTTCCACTGCTGTTTATTGTCCTACAAAGTTCAGAGACCTTTCCTTACAAGCAGATCTAAGCCAAAGTTCATGAGCAAGAAAACTGCAAAATTGCAGCCATCCATACATTTGTCATGTAAATTGTAGTACACCATCTTTTTTCGCTACGTTCTACCAGAAATGACTGACTACACATGATTCTTATCTAATGAACTCTGGAACCTGCCCATCCAAGCAGATCAGGCATTAAAAGTTCACAGCAAGTTCAACAGTACATTTCCCTAACATCTTTTAACCTTTTACATGCTAACACATGTACAGCCCATTGGCAGCAACTCTGTATAGCTTACAGGATTAGACAGCATAGAGAAGGTTAATATTTCCATGAAACATGCTTACTGTAAGTCTATACAGTAACAGTTACTTTTGTGTCGGTGTTATTTTACAGCTGGATGGAAAAGTGGATTTTAAATTTGTGGTGTTTTAAATTGATGATTCAAACAATTCTGTACTACGGTGGTATGGAAACACATATTTGCCATGTCATGAAATTGTGTGAGAAATGTAAACTAAGGTAGTTCAATAGCCTTTTCAGGCTATAAAATGGCAGTGGGTTGGTTGTCTATGCATCATGTTGTGGAAGGCAGAGCCCATCCCTCTCCTTCCACTACCTTTTACATGACTTGTAGGAACCAGTACGAACTCAGCAATGGACGTCAGGTACCCATTTTACACCTGGATGGAGTAAAGTCAGTCTTGTGAAGTGCTTTTCGTCTGTATCGGTATAGCCGGTATATCCGCCCTTCGGCGTAACACACTAGCTTAACACACCATCTAGCCAGGAATTCAAGGAATTGAACCCTTGACCTTTCAATCTCATGTCCACTCATCTTTAATAATAGCCACCCAGCCATTCCATGCCATGCAAAAATTAAACCACTGAAATATTATTCTTTAATCTCCAAATCCACAGTATCTTCTTACACTGTGAAACTTGGAGACCTCTACATCCAAGCAGACTGAGACGTTCAAGCAAAGTTCACAGCAAGTTCACCAGAACAGATCCTCCCAGTTATTGCTGCTGAAAGCAACGTATGCTTCGCCTGCTGACACTTATTGCATTTCAAAAGTAATTCTTCAGCTCAATCAATATAGCCAGATGAAATATCAGCACACTCCATATTGGCCCAGTGATCTGCACGACAAAATGACTCGGGTGTAAATTTTTTATATGAAGTCGTAGCAAATGGATGGATTGAAGCAGACACGAGACTTAGGGGATGGAAAGAAATCATTAGGCCACACCAATTTGATTTCTTAGTTCTCAGGATTTTGTAGAAAATCAATGAAGCAAGCAGGCACAAAAAGTTCTAGGCACCCCAAAAGCTACACACAGCAACAAAGTCAAGGTACAAGGATGGTTTATAATATGAACAATGAAATTTGAACTTCAAATCACTGCATTGATGTAAAACTGTACAGTAACAACTAGGAAGATGGACTTTCTTCAAGTGTTAAGGCCATTTTATGTATTTTAAGTATTTTAAGGTTGATTCAGCGAGTGAATCCACAAGGCTCCAAAACCAACGTTCACCGCCATCTTGCATAGCACCACCACCCCACCCCCCATACATCCCACCAACTTAGTTCAGTGGTATTTTGGCCCTACATTGAGCAAGAGAAATAAAGTCGAAAGTGGTCAAATTCCATCTCAGCACTCATTTGACAAAGCTTAGAAATTAAGGCCTTGCATACAAACAATCACTGTTATTATTTACATAATATGATACTTGCAAATTATTTGAAGACAAATTCAAATTAATGGTAAGCAAATCAGCCCTCTGTCATCTGCTTTTTGCCTACACCTCACTAGCCGTGACGTTATTATCACTTGTATTGCGCAAACACATTCAAAAGGAAACAAACGAAAGACGTTGCTCCAAATACAGTCTCACACAGGTCTCCGGGTGATGTGTGAGTCAATACACATCCCCTATCCTCCCATTTTCCTTTCTATCCTATTCCATTAATAGTCAATAGCCCTCCTTTACTATTAGTCATCCTAAATACTTTGTTCCCAAATAGTCGGCGCAGCAAATAGATTTGCTGTCTGGGTGTATTTGGCAGGTCGTTCCCCTAGATCTTCGCTAGTCTGTGAGTAAAGCTATTCCGAAAATGAAGCGTTCAATCAGAGACTTACATGTCTGTTTCCTTGGCAACGGGCCAATAGCTTACTCGGTAACGGACATAAGTACCAGATGGACTGTGGAGAACCTAACAGGTCTGGGCAGTTCATGGTCCATGTTGGAAAAAGAAACTTCATTATGCATTTTTGCATCATTGGGCTACGGTCGTGTCTTTCAAGCGTACAAATGTATGATAATAATAGAATAATCATAAATAATATTTGATCAAAATAATGGAAATATGCTTCAATCCAATTTGCTTTATCCAAAAGGCAAACTATCCTTGGTCTTCAAAAGATGGACTGATAATTATAAATAATAATCATATGTACAAAATTTTGATGCATTGTGGTTGAACTGTAATTTCCAACAACCAAAAATATTGGACTTACACAAATTTTGGGACTAACCAACTCTAGTCATTGTCATGGAATAAGGAAAACTCAACTTCTGTGTCTATATCGGAACACAGTCCAATGTCCTAGAAAAAATTTTCCCTTTGCTCTTTTCAACTGGTGAAATGGTTGACTTCAACACTTTCCAGTAGCATCAAAGTAGAGCTATACAGGTAATGTGACCATTGCAACTTCAAAGGTGTGATTTGATCCCCTGATCAGTATCCAAACCTATTAAAGCAGCAGAAAAGCCTATTATCTAGCAGCCAATCATCACATTTGTCTGACATAAGTGCACACAGACATTTCCAAAGAGATAACTATGACTAGCTGTTCTCGGTTCTGATAACGTAACTGGAACATCCACGGTCAGTAAGTGCCTAGTGCATTAATACAGTAACTGTAGATGAGATTGAGTACATTTTTGCTCTCTACCAGTACTAGGCAAATCAAATACATCTATTAGTAAAGGCTACACCAATTTAATTCCTTGGACCTCATACATTTTTTAAGTGAAGGACAAGATGAGAAAAAAGGGCTAACAGGAAAACTGTATATCTTCAGTACCTGCTTTAGTACCTGAAAAAACTGCAGATTTTAAGGCACATACTTTTCCTTTAGACACCAGAAACCAACTTATTCAAGAAATGTGGCCAAAATAAAAGGTCTATGCTTTTGCTGTCAATAGGACTTCAGAAGATAAGATGATACGCACACTCCACTGCAGTTTTCACATGCATGGTCAGCACATAGTATACATATTATCCTGATTGTCCAATACTGGGGTTAAGTTGGGGCCACTGTCGATATTCCCTGACCCTGATAGATTTAAAGTTAGTGCAGTCTAATCTCAATAAAACCTACAAGTGACCTGCAAGGTGCCAAGGGGTCTTGTGGTTAGAGCTGTTGACTAAGAATCTGAAGGTTCTGGTTTCGAACTTTGAATCCCTAGCAGGCCCCACTGTTGTGTCCCTATAGGAAAGGTAATTGTGTAACGTTATTTCCTCATTTGATTTACTAGGTAAAAATGAGTGCCTTGCTTTGGTTAGGGCCATCCTCTTGAATGGGACGTAAAGCTGGAAGTCCCATGTTCGAGGAGAGCCACCCACGATGCATGTTAAAGTTCCCACTGCACTGACCAAAAACCAAAAAGAGTAGGCGTCCTTCTCAGTGTGAGTGGTTCAACGATATGCCGAAACACTACAACTTACCACAACTGACCACAACTGGGTCTATATGGAGTGTACATGAAGCAAGGACTTCAGCCTGACCTGTAGAATCAGCCAAGGAGGCTAGCTTCTCAAACATTTTAGAGTGAAAAGCCGTCTAGTATCTCTGTCCCTGAACCTGAAGGTCAGAAGGTTGAATTCTGACTGTTGCATGCTGCTGGAAATGGTCACAGTCCTCAAGACATTAGGTTAATTAAGCCATAGTCAGCTGTTCACTGTACTCATTGAAAAGATCTACAGTCTAGTTGGTGAATTTCCCCGACACAGCCTCTCTGACTTTCCTGTCACGACCAGTGGAAGATTAGCTCTTCGGTGAGGTAAACTCAGGTTAAAGATTGCTTTCCTTGCCATCATAAAAAAACGCACCAAAACGTGAACCCAGATTTCCCCATCAGGCTTACAGCCTGCAAATTGATTCTCCCAGAACCCTCCTAACTTTAAAGACAGTCTCCCAAACTCTATCTGAAACCTAATTTTCCGGTATTATTCAAATGGCGCGTTGCCAATTTCAAGGCAATTATGAGCTGATCAGAAGCATGGTACTGTACCCGTGTTGTGGATTAAGGGGGCAGCGCTTTTGTGAATGACAATAGCAGGACCCTACGGGTTTACTGAGGGTCTGCATGCCTTTTTCCATGAAGTGTAGAGGGCTATTTTGATTCGCCATTAATCGTAGGCAACTCGCTTTAATTAAACAATAAGGCTACGTTGTACGGTTATTTGTGAAACATAATTGGCTGCTCTAATTCTACTTAGTATGTTATTTATTATCCTGCATTCATGGTTATATGTTATTTTGACAAATTATTGATGTGTCACAAAGTTGAAGGTTGCCAAAAACTTTTTAGAATTCAAAGCATTTTGTTGTTCCCAAGCTAGATTTGCCAGGCCCCACATGAACACAAAGAAACAATCCAATGGACTCATTCTGAAAACTTTCAAATTGTCAAACATATCAATTTTCAGTTAAGCATTACCAGGATCCCCCCATGCAGACCCTCACTCCTCTCTCCGCACACCGAGGTGTGAAATGACTGCAAGTGGCAGTGACTGATGAGAAAGTTCATTTCGAGCTGACGGCAAAATCATTAAAACAGAGCAATGCTTAAAGTTTGGAAGCGTCAGGGGCTTAAGGTAATCTCTCGGCAGCACGCGTGGAAGGAAGGAAGGCTTAGGGACCTGGAGTAAACCGACCCAGCGAGACCTGCTGCCAGATTAAAGGCTCGTGATTAAAGATTTGCACCCCTCAGATCTGCAGGTTAGAATCCAGACATTTCTGTGTGAAGAATTCTGTGTTAGGGCCACACCCATTCAACTTGGTTACATCAATAAAGGTTAGACATCCAGGTAATGAGATACATGCACACAAGAAGACTGTTCCTCATTGACAAGCAACTGGATAGATTTTGAAAACTGCCAGACTGACAAAAAGTATTGGGTGCTACATGTACATGAAGGAGTTTTCAGAATCTATCCTGTTACTTGAGTAACAGTTTTCTTGAATGTGTATTTCCATGGTTGATAAAACAATATAAGGAAAACATATAATAAAAGCAGAAGTCTGTTATTTTGTGGAAAGGATCCTTCATGTATTTCTAACGTTAGATCCCCATTCAAGAAAGAAAGTAAAGAAATGTACTGAAACATTATTTTGTGGCATATCATAGAAGGTCCTGAAGTTTCTATAAGAATTTAGTACATGTAACACCCTACCCCCCAAAGTATAACAACCCAAAGAAAAAGTAACAGTACACTGCTACTTTAGTTTTAATCTCCTAGTCATATTTTTACGGACCCCTTGAGTAATTCCAAACGAGATCAGAAAGCAATCTAATTTGTAGACTGGAACTTCTAATCAAAAAAGCTGAAAATTGTTGTGTCAAAGAGACGAGGAAACTTTCAATATCAAACCTCTCAGGCATTTCATGGCCTAGTTTCCTCCCTCCACCTGCCCTTATAAAATGCCAGTATATCGGGATTCAAATCTTTATGATGCAAAGAGGTAATAACAGGAGGAAAGACACATTTTATAGGATTTTCCATGTGTGGCCACTTCAACAGTGTTGACTTACAGACTCTGTGCTTTTTCGGGGCTTAGATTTTGACATCAGGAATCGGTTTTTCATACAACTGTCTGAAGTTAGAGATAATCTCCTTGCTAGCCTGTCAGGACCAGATAGGGCTGTATCAATGCAACACATAGTGTTGTGTAACTGTTGCCATTTCCTGCAGGTATGTGAAATTGACAGCTGGCAGAATACTAAATTTCAACACAAAAGTGAGCAATAATTATGTATTACGTGTTTACCTTCACAAGGTCTAGCGCAACAATCTACTCCTCTTGTTTAATCTTTAAGTTAGTAAACTCAAACACATTCATCGATACATGTATGGTGACCAGCCCCTCCACCTCTCTTCTGCAACTTGGTACATATTGTAATACAACATCATTGGGTGTCTGCTACAGCACCAGTGACATGGTGACAGCCATCTGGTACAGGTCATTGGCCATTTTTTGGAGAAGACAAAATAAAGCAAAAACCTTTGATATTTTTTTCTTTTGTAAAGGTAACATAATTAAATCATTGTAAATGTAATGAATTTAGATAATACTGCACCTTGAGGAAGCTTTATTTGAAAGGAGGCTGCCAGGGGAACATTCAGCCTGTACCTCAAGAAGGTAAAGAAAATCCATCAACAATTTGATCAGATATTTTGACCAGTGAAATCTTCCCTGATCCAAGAAACTTGAAAAGTTTTGAACCTTTCTCTTAATTAATTCTAGAAAAGAAATATCCTTGTCAACTTTGTCAAATGAGTCACATGGAACAGACATGGATTTTTTAAATAATTTTCAAGATGCAGTTTATTGTAGGATTATGTCAACATTAAGATTCAAGCCCTCCTCTACACAAAGCAGACACTTGCATAGCAGTTCAACAGTGACTAATATCTGCTGTCTCCTAATGAACATTATCAGAGAACAGCACTCGCAGATGTTCAATCAAATGCAAGTTAACACAAAAGCAAACAGTACTGACGACTAGGCTGGTTACATGATTACCATATAAATAGAGCTGGCATTTAAAAATTGCCTGAGTGTGTTATTCCGTATTCTAGATAAACCAAGAAGAGACTAAAACTACTACTTTATACTTGCAAGGCCACACCAATTTTTTTTCCCTTGGCTGCCATATTTTTGACTACAAGTTGCCTGGATTGTAATCTAAACAGTGCTGACATTTAGAAATTCTCCACAATAGTCAGACGTTTAGAGTAATGAAACTCAAACATAAACAAAAAAGGACTACAAGTTGCCTAGGGTGTGATCTAAACAAAGCTGACATTTACAAATTCTCTGCAATAGTCAGCAGTTTGAACAAGCAATCATAACTAATGGTAAGGTCATCATATGGCACTTTCATACAGTTGCCAGCTCTTCTAGTCAAATGAAACTCAGGCTCTTCTAGTGAAATGAAACCCTGTCCCTGGTGCTGAAAACAAAAATCAAGCCCTGTGATTTAAACAGGGCTGGCATTTTGAAATTTTCTGCAATAGTCAGCAGTTACTGATTAAGCAATAACATATAGTAAGGTCGTCAAATGGCAGTTTTTTTTTACATTTCCCTTATTTTTAGTCAAACAAAACGCAAAGATAAACAAAATATATATATATATAATATATAATATATATAATATATATATATAATATAATATACTGTTCTTGGTGGCAAATGAATACAGTTCTATAAACTGGTATCAAACTGTCATTGGCACACCAAATCAGTGTGTGACATCGATAGTCTTAAAAGTTCCGTTCCATCGTTCCTTGTCTGCTGCCTGTTCCCGCAGCCATTTCAGCATGTAGGGCGCCGTCTGGACATTCTGATGGAAGTACAGCTTCACATCATCGACCAGGCAGTCGAGAAGGCCTCCACGGGGCCTACCTCTCCTAGGTGTGAGTTTCTTACTAAAGGCGATGTTAAGTGCCTTTTGAGCAGGTGAATCAAGAGGCATGCGTAATATATGTCCAAAGAGTGTCCACCTACGTCGATGTACTTCGTTGTGCAGCGGTGAAGCCTTACACTTCTTATAGAGTTTGCTGTTAGAGATGTAGTTGGGGTAGTAATAGCCGGCTAAGCGTCGTAGCTGCTTGCGATGCCATCTGTCTATCTTGCTAGCTACCTGTTCCGTTAAACCCCAAGTTCCGGCATTATACAGTAGGACAGGAAGAACATACACGTGGAACAGCTTTAGCTTCAGCTCCAGAGAGACAGCTTTTGCTCCCCACATGTGCCACATGTTCTTCATTGCAAGGTTGGCCAGCTGGATTCTGCCTTCGATGTCATCTGCTATGCCAAGACGTGAACCTACCGACTTTGCCTTTCTCCACACTTCCTCCTTACGGTCCTTTCTCCAGCAGATGTGTACCCGCTCCGTTTTGGTAGCGTTGGCTTGCAGCTTCCATTTTGGTAGGATGTTGACAGCCTTTTCGTGTGTCTCTTCTAGGTGTTGGTAGGAGGTACTGAAAAAGTCAAGGTCATCAGCATACTGAGTTCAGGGGCAGCCTAAGCCTCTTGTCTTCAACGGGAGTTGGAGGGCAGGACCTGCGCAGGTCACGGAGGGCTGCTTCGTAGTAAACGTTGAATAACTGTGGGCTCAGACTGTCACCCTGGGGTGAGCCGACAACTGCATGGAATGGCGGGGCCGTTTCACCTTGTACCCGTACAGCGAGGGTGGTGTCGCTCAGCAGGGCCTGTACCATTCGCACGGTGTCGTTGTCCCCTACCACGTCCTTCAACACCGATATGAGCTGAGCTCTGTCTACAGTGTCGAAGGCACGACTAAGATCAATTCCCAAGATGTGGACGTCCCACATCTTCGTCATGACCAGGTCGGCAAGAATTCTCTTGGTGAAGATGATGTCAGCTGTACTATGTCCCTGGCGGTAGGCTGACTGCGATCTGGGTAGGTAGAGGGACACATGTGGTTTGCATCGCTCCAGTACTATGAGCGAGAAGAGCTTTCGTATGCCGTTTAGCAGCACTATCGGACGAAGGCTACTGCACGGACCTTTCGGCTTGCCTGGCTTTTGTAAAGGAACCAGGATGCCTTGTCCAAGTGCGGGGATTATCTGTCCCTTGCTGAACATAGCATTGATGATCTTTGCTATTGTATTAGCCAAAGGATGGTCGGGTTCTGAGGAACAGTACTTCAGGAGTTCATTGGGTACACCATCTGCCCCAAAGCTGCGTCCGTTCTTGAGCCGTGAAGCTGCCTTAGCTACTTCTCTGGCCGATACTGGATTACAGAGGGGCGCTGCTTGGAACGGGGGAAGGTGGTGTCGCGTCGATGTTGAAGAGACCCTCGAAGTATTTGTCGATGACTTTGGCCTGGTCTAAAGGTTTGGAAAGCATCTCGCCATTGATGGAACGTACTGAGAGGGGGGTTCTACCACTGGATCTGAGGTCCTTCATGGCTGCAAACAATCCTTGCGTTGTCATCCTTGATGGCCTCTACCTTTGCTGCTTGGGCGTACAACTTGGCTGTTGCCAGTTCACGTACCCTTGTGCGCTGATTGTTTTGCAACCTCCGTCTCTCCATCGTTAGCTTTTTCACTTTGACATGTATAGTGCGGGTCACAGTACCTCTTTTGAGCTGTTGTATACGTTGTCGAAGGTCTTTCTGATCCTTGGACATCTTTGCGACTAAAGGATCGTCTGTGAAGTATGTTTCTGAGCGCTTTCTACGCTGTTCTATTCCCATGATTTTCTTACCCTGTTCTACTAGCAGCGTCGCTGCTTCGTCCCAGGTGCTCGGTTCCTGTTCCGTCACTGCCGCAGATACTGCAGATTTCCACTGTTCTTGCTTCTCACTACTGCTTCGGAGCTCTTCCAACCGGATGTTTTTGCCCGAGAGGCTCGCTTGGAGAACCACATCTTTCGAGGAGAAGATATGGTGGCTACCACCATCCGGTGGTCAGTGCTGATCTCTGGGACATGGTAGGCTTTAGCCTGTGTAACAGCACGCTTCTGACTGATTCGCCCGAGAACAAAGTCAATTTGGTTCCGCAACGGTTCTGTTGTTTTCCGTTGGAAACTGGACTCCCAGGTGGTGATGTGCTTAGGATGATGTTGGAATAGGGTGTTAAGTGCCACTAAGCCATGTTGCTGACAGAAGTTTAACAGACTATAACCATTCGCATTGCGGCGCCCTTTTCCCCAGCGTCCCACTTCTTGGCCAACTCTTCCCGCTCCTAGTTTAGAGTTGAAGTCTCCGGCCAAGTACAGCAGAGATCGTGAAGGATAAAAGTCAACTGCTGCCGCAAGCTGCGAGTAGAACTTTTCCCTCTCCTTTGGGTACTCTGGCATGTCTGGCTGGTAGGTCCGTATGCACAGATCACGACCAGGGGTTGAGAGTTTCCTGCTTGAAGTCAATTTTCATGCCAAGGATGCGATCGCCAAATTGTTTATATCCCTGAATTCCCTCAGCCAGCCAGCGACTAACCCATATCCCAACTCCGCGATGGTAGCCTTGATCTTGACCTAGCAGCCTCAGGTGACCATGACGCATAACTAGAGATTCCTCCGTTGCGACCTTTGTCTCTTGCAGGCAACACACATCCACATTTTTCATTGCTAATAACTCATCTAGCTCTTGCCGCTTGCTAACCTGCGAGAGTCCTCTTATATTCAAGGTAGCGATTTGGAACTTAGAACGCATGGATTGAGACGGGAGCGACGATCGGACAGCAATGTTTATGGTGGAAGCCGCCATCGTTGTGTGATCTAATTACTACTGAGTCTTTACATTGTAGATCTGACACCTGCCGCTAATTAGATCACTGCTGGACCGCCATCTTGCGGCTTATTGTTTTTCGTTTCTCGGCACGAACGCGGCACTAGAAACCTTCGGATTGTGATGTACTCCTCTATAAGGTGCAGTTTACGGAGGCAAGATCGGTCTAGGAAAGTTTAGGAGTAACAGAGGTGAGTAGCGTTCGAGAAATGCAATGTGATTTCAGTGGTTGTTACGAAATACCATGAATTCCTTCGTTGCGTCTCTTTCAGACAGAACACATCCACACTCTTCACCAATAACTCATCCATTTGTTGCCGCTTGGTCTTGTAGAGCCTTTGACATATAGGATGGCAGTTCAGACATCGGCAGGACTGGATTGGAGCAGGAAAGAGTCACGAAAAATGTCACACTTTAGACAATGTTAGCCAGAAAGGCCCGGTGGGCGTCACACCACCGCCAATCCAAGATAAACAAAAAAGGACTACAATTTGCCTGGATTGTGATATAAACAGAGCTGACATTTATGAATTCCCTGCGATAGTCAGTGGTCTCCCCATGCATTTGTTCCTACAGCCTACTAGACTGGAAATTGACAGTGATTTAACAGCCATTTGAGCAATTAGAATTTAGAGGCGCCCAGGGAACCCAGTGCTGTAAGTACCTTATGGATAAGGTTCAGTGAATGGGGAGGGGAGGGGCGGCTGAAGGCAGTTGAAGGCAATTCAGATATGCAGCAAATGTATTAGTCTTGATGTTAGGATACGGTGGTGTTCACCTTGCCTTCTGTAGGTTGTGAGTTCCAGTCATACCCAAGACATACTGCTTTCTCTGCTCAGCACTCAGCATTTGGGAAAGAGTATTTGGGAGTTGAACACACACACACACCACTACCAGTGGACTAGCTCCCTGCTGTAGTGATGACCCAAGGGCTATAGAAACAGAGATGAGCTCTTCTCTATACACCATCTGGTGCAGGAAGGACTTTTTAAAACTATGAATAGAGTAGAGCACATGTAAGCATTGAGACTCTTTCATCTTATAATAAGACAAAAAGATATGGGACTTTGGTTCATTTCCATTTTACTTCAGGCTTTTGACCAATAACAACATGGAATAGATTCTATATGTGGGGAAGCTCTTTGTTCCAACACCCCTATATTCTGACATAGGGTAAGGGTTGTCAGAACATAGGCTGTCAAAATAATAAGAATGTTGAAACATATGGGTAATAACCAAAGTTTAATCTGCTCAATCTGCTTCATGTTAACACATTACCTGTATGTGGATGGTGTTCAGCACCAAGGACAGGTGTGTTTATGTGTGGATGGTGTTCAGCACCAAGGACAGGTCTGTTTGCCTGTGTGTGGATGGCATTCAGCACCAAGGACAGATGTGTTTAACTGCCAATGAATGATAGCTGCCACCAACACAAAGAGAACCATCTTAAATATATCATAAGCCATCGTTTTTCACATGATAGATGTTATTGGAAATTACTTACAATGATATTATTATGATTATCTGAATATGTTGTTACCCTTTGAAAATTTAAAAGCTGAAGTTCAAAGAATAAATGGCTGAACTGTAGAAGTACGGCAAACGTGTGGTAATGAGGGACATCAGTAACATAAGCTCAGGGCTAACTAGAGTTTAATGTAAAAAGCACATTATCGGATTGCTCGTGAAATGGGAGAGTTGAAAGTTGCTCCTCCTGTGTCTTTCATTTATGGCTGACATTTACTTCCCGGTGCTGAGGCCTGGCTGACATTTCAGGAAATGCCACGTCGCACGTAACCCTATCTGTAGGGGCGGATCATCTTGTCACACTCATGAAGCTTTCTTTGATTACCTGAAGAGCATATGGCAATCTAATTGAGGAAAAGACACTGTTGCTCACTCTTTACTTTCCTCTGCAGGCATAAACTTGGCATTAGTCTGAGAATGGTAACATGTACATGCACAAGGAATGAACAGCTTTCCTCAAGAACTATAAAGGTTCTTTTTATTACCTGGAGAGCATAAAATTATGGGGATCTAATTGGGAAGACACTGTTACAACTTCATATAGCTATCTCTTACTTTGAGCAGCTATTGTCAACAACTCAAAAAGCTTTCTTAGCAGTGTGAAGTAGAGTGAATTCATTCCTCAAGCTAACCGACATCTATCACACGGCAGTAGTGCCTCAGTAAGACATCCCGAGCTGCCTATTTCCTGTTAAGAACTTCTTCAAGTGTACAGAGTCTAAATGACACAAGTTTGTGAAGTTATCACTTCAAAAAGCTTTCTTTGATAGCCTAAAAAGCATATGGCAACTGGGAAAAGACTGTTGCTTTTATGATCTTTTATTTGTCTCCACAGGCAGAACTCTCAACAGGCACTACTAAATGAAGAGGTGCAGGCTGTGAAGTATTGGCCGGGTTTGCTGTTTTGAGCATCTTTCTACAGCAGCCAACTTCCTCAAGGATCAGCATCTTGATGAAGGTTTGACATCGAGGTAAATGATATAGTTAA
The DNA here is from genome assembly GCF_001625305.1 of Branchiostoma belcheri. Classification (NCBI taxonomy): domain Eukaryota; kingdom Metazoa; phylum Chordata; class Leptocardii; order Amphioxiformes; family Branchiostomatidae; genus Branchiostoma; species Branchiostoma belcheri. The sequence continues at coordinate 164,133 of NW_017804465.1, forward strand.
AGTTATGAAAAGATATAGTTAAAGTAATCTAAGATAAGTAACTTCTGACATGTGTCCCTGTCCCTGGTGCTGAACTGCTATTATATGTTATATTATATTGGTTAGGGACCCTGCCTCTGAACCCAGAAGACATGGGTTCAAACCCCAGCTGTAGTACATTAATGAAGGTTTGACATCCAGATAAATGATTCTGCATACTTTTTTTCATTAGACAATTTAAACTCTACTAATGGATGAAATAAATTTTGAGTGACATCGATCACCTTTCCTCAGAATCACTAGAATGAACTGGCAGAAGTAGTCTACCAGAGAATGTTTCTATACGTAAGTCTAAATAAGAGTTCATTTTGAGTTTTTGGAAATGTTCTATGATGGTAAAGACATCTGATGTCAATTTCACAAACAGGTTGTACAGAAAACTCTGTAGATTTGCTCCCCACAGTCGATGATATCACTTATTTCTCTCCCTGGTTTTCATTTAAAACACACTCCCTCTCTCCTGTGGCTCATTCATCATATAAATGACACTCAGGGGAGGTAGATTATCATGTGATGGTTACGACATGCGACAGCTCACTATCTGGATACATCCTCACACAGCTCTTAAATCTATTTTTGATTCATTGAATGAATTTTCCGTTATATAGACCCTCAGAAGTGTGTCATAAAATCTTCAGAGGAAATGGGTATCTGTAAAAGCAATAAAACTATGATGGAGATTGTAGTCATGGGGGATTTGGATTTCCCTTTATGTCATGTGTTGTCAGAGAAGGCTTTTGGGAAGAAGCTGTAATGCAAAAGTTGTGGGCTGAAAAATGCCATTTTTCAAGCAATCAAGTTGAAACGACCAAGCTGGTTTAGTTTGGGCTAAAGCTTTGCTTTGAAGAACTCATGACCAGAATTCATTCATAGTGTTGAATGGTCTATAGTAGTAGCATTACTCTCTCTCTCTAACCCTTCCTCATTACAATAGTCTTAGATATGAAGCTTCTAAAATGTGTCCCTGTCCCTGGTGCTGAAATAGCAGTGGTTAGTGACCCTGCCTCTGGACAGGAGGAGTCGTGGGTTTGAATCCCAGCTGTCATCACTTACCTGACATGCACACTACTGAAAAAAGGGTCATAGTCCTTGGAATGGAACATTGAGCTGTGGCCCACTGTTTATCATGCTTGTCAAAAACAGCTAGGTGAATTTTTCCAGTACAATGAACCTGTAAATACTGTACATAGTGTCTGTCTTCTCTGTCACGACCAGCACTAGTATATGATGAGATAAACTTTTTTGAAATACCTTTGAATTTACATTTCACTCTCTGATTGTCAATGAATTCGAAAGTCACAAAAAGAAAGATATTAATGCTGTCTTTCTTAAAAAGAGGCCTCAATGTTTCCCTTGCATTTTTTTAAAGCACTAAAGAGTCTCTTTTCCTAGATTACCTTTACTGTATAAGGCTTCCATTTATGGCCATCTTTCTTCTTTGAACTTTTCAAGAGGATTTGGACAGAATACCAGGGATGTTACTTTTAGTAATAAATTTAGCTGGAAACCATCTTTGAAACCGAGAAAAGCAGGAGACTCTAATCCTTATAAGCTGCCTCAATGCTTTTTTCAGTGTTACTGTAATTCACTTTATCTTCACGGTAACAATATTTCACAGCCTGAGGAAAATATAACAGTTACATATGCATGGAAGTTGATGGAACTTAATCATGGTGGCAAGAGATGGGGAAGAAAGAGAAATGATTTGATAACAGTAATAATAAGTTGACTGTACAAAAGTGACTGTGAAAACCGTGAACATAGATTGAGTACTGTGAAAAAATCAAGATATATTTTATATGATCTCAGTTTAGTCCTTGACATTCAAGTAGATCCCTTTCATCTGGAAGAAACTGTTAACGCTGAGACATTTAATCCCTTTTCTTTTCATTAGGAAGATGTTGAAAATTTCATGTGATGGGAAAATCCCCAGAGCTTCCTCTAGATCTCCGAAGGACAGTCGCTTGGAATGATTTATTCGCTCATTTTGAGTGCACCAATCTCCGAGGCTACGACAGGTTTCAGACTTCAAAGTCGGCCATCCTGGTGGATCAGAGTGTAAGACACCGAATCAGTGATGACAGCCATTCTTCAGTTTTTATTGATCCCAGAGCGTCCCTGGAATACCAAAGCACAATGACGACAGGCGGGGTATTGCTGTCCGGGGAATATGCAAATTTTATTGTCACCCTGAAACTGATGGTGCATACTGTTTACAGTGCAATTTTTCTGCATACACAAATGTGGCAAAAGAAAAATTGGTGCAGTGCACCACTTTTCCGATGCAATATAGGATGGGGTGGGGCTTACAGTGCTTGACTGGAAAGGTCCATATTGTTGTTTGGCCCAAAATTAAAGTTTGAGGATTTGAGTAGAGTCACACCTCAAGCACGTTAAATATCTCACCACACTTATCAGAGAGTAGGGTCCAGTCTTACACAGCTTGTGCTTTACAAAACTGCTGTGTTATGCCTAAAGGTGGTTTACCAGTAACACGAAACAAGCAAACAAAAGAGAACATTTTACTGTTTCTAACATTATACTGGTTGTGATGCTCAGCCTAGAATTAGATAGTATTACTTGTTCTCAGTATGATAGGACATGTATTTAAATGACAGGGTGGCACGGTGATCGTTGTCCCAGTTTTGCTCAATCACAGCAATGTGATAGGACTATTACCAGACGACATCATTGACCCAATTTTATGCTGTTACATTTTCTTCCCCCCGGCAGCATGCATGCATGGCTCATTGCTCAGCAATTCTGCCTCAGGAGTCAGGACTCAGTTTTTCATGAGTTTGAATCCCAACTGTTGTCGCCTGCCACACATGCATCATCTACTGGAGAAGACATGCCTATCAGATTTATTACATTGTACTCTTGTCAGTGCAGCTCTAAAAGTTTCTTCCGTGCTCCAAACAGATGCACTGATGAAGCATGCGAATGCTAATGTGCTTTTAGTAGTCTCTGTGGGATGCTTTAGCCATATTTCTGTCAACCTTCATCTGATCATGGAGGCTTTAGAAAGTTGGTAACTCTCAAACAATCCTCGTGGGTAAAAAGAGATTTCTAAATGTTATCAGGGGACATTGCAGGTATCAAGAGAATACATGACTGTTTCGGTTAGTTACTGTTGTATCAATCATGTCATCAGCACTACAGTATAGTGTAATGTGATCTGGTTAGTTTTGCTTAAAGAACTCAACAAACAGTTGAGCTAATCTTCCACTGGTTGTGACAGAGAAGACACTTTAATCGTCTAGAAGATGCTACGTATTAGCAGGTTCCTTGTAACACAGAAATTCTACTGGTTTTTGACGAGTACAATGAACAACTAGCCTGGTTACCAAACTTAATTTAGCTGACAAATTTCAATTAGAATTTTGGAGAGGACAAAAGAGACTCAGCAGCTAAATAAGGTTTGGTAACCAGGCTAATGAACTGTGGCTTAACCTCCCATCCTAAGGACAGTTGTGACAGAGCAACAACAGCAGTGATCAAACTCTTTGACCTATTGGTCCAGAGGCAGGGTCACTAAGCAATGGAATGCCTAATGACACACACAGTTTCAGGGAGTGGGTATAGCCAGATTCTAGTTTTCCTCCCAGCCCAGTTACCATCTCACCCTTTCGCTGAATTGGTATCCGATGTAATTTCAGGGTGGCAATACAAAAAATATTCTGGATGAGGGAATCTGTCTGATGTTGACATTCACTGCCATTTCTTAGCACATTTTTGTCATCATTTCATACTTGAAGCATTTAAAACAGCATTTGAAAAACAAGCTGTGTGAGGAGTCCCTCTATTTTTGGTACCCGTAATCAATAGCTACAGCCAGCCTTTGATGCAAAACAAGCAACTGTTTTCTGTCAGCAACATCATGTTTTTGCCTCACAGATATCAGCATGCTATGAGACATATAGGCTTGATTTTAAAAAACGACCAGGAAATTAACTATGATAATTCAGTTTTACTTCCCTAAAGTTGCTTAGGGTGCCTTTATTATAGGGAACCGTGGAAATGAATTGGTGTAGCCTAATACACCAGCTTGTTGCCATCCTGATATTTGCTGTGTAAAAAAATATTTGCCCATTTAGTTTACAGGGTTATAAACACAGGCTGTAAAGATAATGTAGGTCACGGCCTTTATTACTGCAGTTCAGGACGGAGCATTTTTTAACAGTGATGAATGACCCTGATGTGGGTCAGTGATGACTCAATATACTGTAATATATTCTCCAGTTAGCTGAGCACTTGCATAATTACCTCCGAGAGATAGCACGTAGGCAGAACGTACTGCGCCTGAGCAAAACCTTGAACTTTGCCTGTTGCAAACAATGTCTTTTCAGACACAGCATTCTAAAACTATAGACAGAATGTCATCCTTAAAATAATGCAAGATCTCAATGGGAAGTTATGCTGAAGTGCTATGCAAAATGTACATTACAGCTTTTGCGCAGGCTGCCAGTACATTATGCTAATGTGTTGAGAGATATAATGTGTGTTTTGCTTGCTTGCGTGTATGTGTGTGTTTGTGCTAGTGTGCATGTATGTTTGCTTGCGTGTGTGTGTGTGTGTGTGTGTGTGTGTGTGTGTGTGTGTGTGTATGTTTGCCTGTGCAGCTGTGCAGTTGACTGACAGCACATTCAAACTGTCGTATCTGGCATGTCTGGTGAAATATGGGGCCTGCAGAGGACGTCATCCATCAAATCCAGTTGGTCTGGCCTCATATCTTGAAATGTCAGAACTAAATAGGGTAAGCAGTAAGTGTTAATGGTGTCAGCAGTGTTGTCAGCAACATTTGTGAGACGGGTGATGAGCAGGTACTGTTGGGGGAGGAAAGTGTGATTGGACCTGATGGAGCATCGACTGTGAGCGTTAACACATGTCACTGGTGCTGAATAGTACGTGTCATCTCTGCCTCAGGCCATACTAACTTATTTCTGGGTTCAAATCCCTGGCAGGCCCCACTGTTGTGTCCTTGGGAAAGGTTCTTTATACCTATTTCCTAACTTGACTCGGGTGAAATCAAGCACATAGCTTCAGTTAGAGACATCCTCTTGGATAGGACGTAAAGCCGGAGGTCCCATGATTAAGGAGAGCCACGCCTTTAGCATGTTAAAGATCCCACCACACTTATCGAAAAGTAGCTTCCATAAATGTGGTAAATATTTGCACATGAAAAAATTCTTCCTTCTCTAACATTCTGAGGTAAAAAAAGGGTTATCAAACCAGTATAATTAGCTGACTGAAAGACTAAGCTCACCAAAAATCCAATCTTACACTGGTCGTGACAGAGAACAATATGGTCTGACACTGAGTGCAGCAACATTGTAACCTGGCTTTCAGCACCAAGGACATCACCTTAACCACATCTCAAAACAGTTTCACTCAGAAGAACTGATTTAGGTGTGGTTATGTATCTGATTATGACATGGTAGGCCACTTCAGTGTACTATACAATACATGTAAATTATGATGTGAGACAAAACAGTAGCTCTGTGACTGTACAAGAAAACATGTCTGAGAACCTAGAAAATAAACTGGGGCTGCCTACTGCACTCTGACAATGTGGGCTGGGAGCTTCTACCCTGTTGCTCCCAATTCTCAGGAGTGATTGGGTGCAAGCACAGAGAAGGCTGAGTTGGAGATGGGAGCTTTATGTCAGGCCGTGAACATGCTAGTTGTGCATCAGCGCAGTCAGAGAGGCAATTCTCTGGAGCAATCGGGAAGAAATGGGAGTGGAGAGGTCTGTCAGTCCAGGTTAGCTTACTGGAAAGCTCTTCTTCCACTGGTTGTGACAAGCAGGACAAGTGCTACGTGTGTGTGTACAGTGTAACCTTGGGCAACCTTGTCTACAGCTTCAATGTCCTGAAGAAATTCCACTCTATATTTTATGGCAGGGACACTTGTGAACACAGTGAGTGGACCACCACTTCACATCCCATTCTGAAGACAGCAAACCTTTTCAGCAGGGTGACAGCAGATGGGATTCAAACTCTTAACCTTCTTAGCTCCTGAAGCAGGGTCATCAGACAATGGACCATTCACACTTTATCCAATTTGAGAGCATAAAAGACACTGATTTTATGATAGAAGCCTCAGAGAAGACTTAGTGAATAGACCACTTGTGAGTGGGGGATATGGATGCCCACCGGAGATGAACTCTTTAAGATCTGAGCAAGGAGAGACCAAGAATCTGATTTCCTTTGAGAGAGCAGAGAAAAGAGCAGTTCAGGTTCTTCAAAGGGCAGCTCATCAGTACTTAGAGGATCCTGCAAATTGCACGGAAGTCATTACGGTCAAGAAGTTGTTGAAGGAGAAGCATAGATAGTCCCAAGCTCCCATGCTAGCTGGGCAGCCCTGGTGTGTATAATGCTACAGGTGGAAAAGAAGAGGCTGTACTAATCGCCTCTGTTGAGCTACCTTCATGCAGGCAATTAGTATAGCCCCTATTGAGGTGGCAAGGTGATCTGGAGTTTGGCCTTGCTGACTACTCTTTGGATTCAGTGAGATATTACGTCTGCATGTAGATTTTAAAATTTTTGGATCAGTTACAGTTAAAAATAACAGCAAAAGCTGATAAGCTATGATCTTTAATGCTTCTGACGACAATTTTCACAGCCATTGATCGCTGAACGCAAAGTAGGCCAAATTTGAACACGGTTCAACTGTAGTGCCATCGTTTTATTGAACCAAAAATTCTTATTCATCTGAATATCAAAACAAGTCATAAAACTGACAGGGTCTTGTCCCCCCAACATGCATCATCCATGACTAACTTGTTAAGATGCGACAGTTTCAGTGAACCTTCAGCGTTGTTGTTATATAGATGGTTAGGAGGGCTTGGGTCATGCATTGATTGAGGATGCGCTACATTTCATAGCATAAACAAGTAAGGGCACACCAGGGCACACCGATGTAATTTGTTGGTTCTCATATTTTCTTTAGAAAAAATATGAAGTGACAGGGCAAAAAAAAGCAATAAGTCTACCTATGATAACTCCAAATGCTATGTTTGGAGCCATGAATTCAACATACCAGGCTGGTTTGTGATTCAGACAATGAATTCCAAACATTTATTAATCAAATCACTGCATTGATACATGTGTAGATGAAAAACTGTAACAGCCTGTAAGACAAGGACTTTCTTCAACTGTTGGGACCAAAATATGAGCATTTATTCACAAGGCTTATAGGTACTCATTATCACCTAAGTCAAGTGAAAAAATAAGCGTTAAATACCTTTCCCAACACTGGGGCCTGCCAGGGATTTGAATTCAAAACCTCTTTGACCAGATTGACTTGAGGAATACATTGCTCTTAACCGGATCTCAGTTAGCTTCTACCAAAAGATCCATAGCCCATCTTCATGTAGATGATCATTGGGACTGCCCTCATCACAAAGGTCAGTCTTGGCAAAGGGTAAAATTTCCATGAGATAGTTCATCTGCCTCATGTATATGTAGCAGTCCTCCTTTTGAAAAAAAAAAACAAATTGTAGACACACACAATTTTCTATAAATGTACCTGATGATTAAGATCTGTCGTCATCTAGTTTAAAGATGCAGAAATTGTTACATCCTTGCAGCCTCTGCCATAGACAGTAGAGCTCCCAATCTGAATCAAGAACAAACATATAGAAACTCGCCGGTACCGTACATGTGTAGTCTGCTAAACAATCCTGTATAATGTAACACATCAGACGTAAATATTCGTACTTTTTTATTCGAACAGATTTTATTACAACCTATATCCCTCAGAAGTGCAGTGTCTTTTTAACTACCGCTATTTTAACTACTAGTACCGTCTTTTTAAATTGTCAATGGATTTTAGTATGTAAAATAATGTCTGTAGGTATTGAATTGTTTTTAAATTGTGTAAATTGGACGCAATTCAGTGATACACTGCAATGTTCAATAAAGTGATCTTGAATCTTGAATCTTGAATCACAGATCTTACCACCAGAGACTCCGAACAGGATCTCTACTGGCAGAGACTCCAATCAGGATATTACTAACTGTTACAATGTAGAATTACCAAATTCTACCCCATTGGAGTACAAAATGTATCTACCCTGAAATACTATTTATATGATACAGTTACTGTGCATGTCATTTGTTCCCCTTGTCACAACCAGCTTAAGAATCATAACTCTTTTGCAAACTAAACTGGATCGAAACACATTTTCCATTTTTTGGCCGACTGAAGGTGATAAAGCACTTCCCCTTGGGAGGGCGTCCGGTCAGTCTGTAATTTCAGACAATGTTCTGTCTGACTCGTGTTATCTGCGCAGCACAGACCAAATCACAGACGGCAGGGTTAGGGGGCTCAACGACTGCCAACTGTTGGGGCTTGTGGGAATGATTGTGTTGCATGTTAAACGTTATATCGTTCGGATAAGGCCACACAAATTTCATTTTATTGGTTCTTGGAAAAAATGATGCTGAACTGGAAGATGGAAGTCTGCGGGCACCTAAATATAGTTCTGCCAGGTCACATTTATCCACCATCTTGAAAAAAGTATCTAAATAGCCCTCTGTATAATACAATCTGCATATCTAAACTGTACAAATCGTCATATATCTACACTAGAGATCTCTCCATCAGTTAAACATTGTTTTTCAAAGTGGCAGACACACATTTTGTATGTTGTTATATATATATGTAACCTGATGGATAAATTTTAATGGAGGTTAAACAAAATAATTTTGTTTAACCTCCATTTCAGGAAGTGAAAGTCAGATTAAAGTTTTTTCCAAGCCCTAAAGACATCCAATGCAATTTCAGGTAATAGTCTTACAAAAAGGATGACAAATCTGTCTGATGTTGACAAATGCCATTTCTTAGCACATGTTTGTCATCATTCCATACTTGAATTTGATTGAAATAGCCCAAAAGCAAGCCAGGTGAGGAGTTCCTTTATATTTTTGTACCACCAATAAATAACAGTACTGTAACAGAAGAACCAGTCAACAACATGAAGCAAGCAATTATTTTCCATCAGTTACATTGTACATTGCATTTTTACCTCACAGATATCAGAGTATGCTATTGGATGGGGTTGGTTCAACTTGATAATTAAAGAAATGACCAGAAAATTTAAAAATTTTGGAAAATCCAGTGTTACTGCCCTGCCTGAAATTGCTTCAGGTGCCTCAGAACCAAGGGATGAAGTTGGTGTGGCCTAACGGCAGATGGCCTGGCTAGGGTGCTCAATGACCACAGACTGTCTGGGCTTGTAGTAATGAGCCTGTAACATAACGTTACATCATTCTTACAACAGCACACTGCACATTGCAGTCAAGTGTAGCTACAGCACATTCAGCAATTTAGAAAGCTGACAATACAAAATTTGTACGGCCAAGAGAGGTTTCTTGGTTGGTTGTTCAAAACCAGGCTGTGTTAAAAGTTTACGTTTCAAGAAAAAAGTTCAATGGCATTTACATATGGTAGTACATTATGTATACATAATTATGTATATGTCAGGGTATAGACTCCAATCTGGTATAATATATAATTGGCAATTCTACCAGTCACAAGAGATCCACCAGTAGAGATTCCTATCGCTCTGTCTTTGCCGGTACAACCTGCAATTCATGTTCAGTATCATACAAGTACAGCATTAAAAGATATTTAGACTAGTTAAATGATACCAGTAGCTACCAGGAATGTGATTGAATGTTAAACTTTTATGATATACATGATTGTGTAGTCAGGCAATGCTAAGTTATCTACCAGATCAGAGTATCAGTACCCATACATATACAATGTCATGTATAATGTAAATTTGATCTATAATGCAATGGATATTTGCAATATTTCAAGCAAGTACATGTAACTACACTTGACAGTGTATACTGTTAGGTATCTTCAAATGTCTGATCCTTCTTTTAATTTGAAACACCTGAGTTACTACATTACTTGATGAAGCTACATCAAAGAAGAAGCAGTTGCCAGGCCTGTAGTGGTTGATAGTATCACCCATTTTATACATTTTGGTGACAATATCTCTTGACAAGTTTTCCCTGTTACTGAGATCTTTTCACATAAGTTTGGATTATTTAACAATGAAACTTGTTGCAAACTGTGTCTTGTCTTATCATTAAAGAAGACAGAGTGTTCTTGACTCTGGGATAGAAGCCAACTTTCCTCCAGCATGTGTATTCTGCATGGTTTGAATTAGTCCCAATTTGCAGGTAGTCTGTCTCATTCAGTCAGAACTAGTTATTGTTTGTTGTGACATGAGATATAGCCAGAACTTTTAATGTTGTATCTGGTAAAATAAATACTCAATCATAACCTGCATGGTGGCCTTGTGGTTAGGGTTATTGACTCTGAAATGCTGGGTTTGAATCCTACTATTTTGTCATTGAGAAAGGCACTTAACACCTATTTTTCTTACTGGAGTGAAGGAATTCTACTAGGATGGAATGTAGAGCCAGAGGTCCCATGTTTGAGGGGAGCCACACTTTGAGCATACTAAAGATCCCACCATACTTGTTATAAAGAGTAGGGGTCCTTCACAGTGTGAGTGGTTCAAACCTTACAGTCCCATCTTACATAGCTAGTAATTACTGGTGAGTTATGCCTAAAGGTGGTTTACCAGTTATGCAAAATAAACAAACATTCTGCTGAGTAGTCCATCATGCCAATTCAGCTCTTCTTAGACAAAATGTTTGAAGTTTATCCCATCTTCAAGGGATGCATGTCTTTGCTTTGTTTGGTAAACAAGACAAAGTCATATATCTACTAAGTTAAAACTTGTATTTTACAATTGCCAAGTCTGTCACAATTGCAACTTCTTGGTTATCTTGACTTATTTTTGATGTATGCACGCTGCTTATCCTATCAATAAACGTCTTTCCAAAGAATATCTCCAAGCAATTCAGGTACTGATACCATTTTGGCTTGCTTGTTTGCAATGCCTTTCAAGCAGCACACCTTTTTGTTGATGTAAAGAAACAGACCAAAGCTACCATCTACTTGGAGATTACCAAAAATCTATTACATTTTATTGGGTAGTCGTTCTTTACTTGTGTGTGTCTTTCATGTGGCATGCCTTTTTGCCTGGACGTTCAGAAACAGACAATAATACCACAATGTCTGCTTGGAGATTTTGTAGAGTCCCTCCCTGTGGTTCTGTTAGTCCTGACTTATGCCTGTACTTATCCGATCAGCAAGCATGTCTACATGAAGAAACGCGTGCAGGTGGGACTAGTCCCTGCCCATAATTGGCGCAATAAAGCATCCAAAGCCCCACACCTTCCCAATAACATCCACAACCAAGGATGGATGGGCAGCACTACCATGGCCATCTAACACTCCCCGCCACGCTTGTGTATCGACTTTTTGGATACGAGAATGGAGTGTGGGGAGCACTTTTGAGTTAAGTGAGTGGGGAAAGTGACTTAACGAGTGTATTGAGGGGATGGAAAGAAACAGGAGTTATCTCCTGGGGCTTCAGGTTTGAAGGAATGTTTCATTCCCATATAAGGGAAAATGGAAGTGTGAAATGTTAGTCTAGTGGACATGAGATCAAGGGTTTTGACTCCTACCGTTCCTGGCAAGACTTTGTGTCCTTGGGAAAGGCGTAATTTTCCTCACTCCACCCAGGTGTAAAATGGGTACCTAGTTTTGGAAGGGGAAGTAAAAGTCGTACAAGGAGAGGGATGTCCTAAATACAGTGAACTAACAACCCACTGCCCTTATATACATGTTCTTTATTGTATATGGCCTGAAATTGTTATTGTGTTTTCTCTGGTACTGTTATCCAGGTTCTGTCTGTTGTGCTAATGGTACATGTAGGAGGATTGGAAAACAAACAACTGCCACCAATGCAGTCACCCACCAATGCAGTGTTGTAAGCAGCAACTGACACACCAGTTTTGTACAGGAAGTACAAGCTGTGTAAGACGAGGTTTGAACCTAAAGTATTTTTTCGATGATACAGTGAGATCTTTAATACCTCAAGCTTAACATCCCATCCAAGAGGACGTCTGTAACGAAGGCTACATGTATGTACTAATTTTCACCAACCAACCAACCAACCAACCAACCAACCAACCAACCAACCAACCAACCAACCAACCAACCAACCAACCAGCCAACCAACCTCCATTACCAGAACAAGACTGAGTTGATTTACAGTCCTGCAGTCCATCTTCCACCCCACCCTGGGCACACCTCTCCTCTGCTTCACCCCGCCATGATGAGTTAATCCCCTGAAAATAACACTTTGGTCACATTTCCTCCCCGACGCCTGCCACCACCCATTTACCAAAACGGTGCTGAGAACTTGCCCCTCCGACGTTCGATCACTAAAGACGGATGGAATCAGCCCGTTTGATGTCGGCTGTGGGGGGAGGAATTCTGCCTGCTCAGGAGAGTGTGTGGGATGAGTTATTCTCGACCCAAGGGGCCGGTCTATCCATTATGGATCGCTCCGTTAACTGGCAATTCTTGCCAAATGCCAAGTCCATTTGTAACATGCGGTGCCATAACTTATACCAGGGTGGCTCAGATATTGGGGTCCTGTCGTCTCAAGTGTGTGGTCTTATCCAGGATTCTTTTTTATATACAACAGTAGTATTGTAGACCATACTACCTAGTGAGGCTGTTACAGAAAGATGTCAAGCTCAATGACATACATTGGGGTCCTCTCATTGCAAGTGTCTGTCACTGACTGTATCCAGGGAAAGGTTCTTTCTACATTAACTATATGTTTGTAGAATTGAACAACTATGAGGACAAATAGAGCTGTCATATACATATACAGACTGATGAAGTTATATTTATGGTCATGTTGGATGAATAGACTTGGTCTGTTTGGTCCAGTGGTAGCCTGCTACAGGAGTACTGTAGAGTTGTCAGGTCCCAGTTATTCTGTCAGCTTGCCTGATACTGAAATGGATATTAACCATAATTATTGTAGTCCTGAGGATGGGTTGTCAACTTGTGGTTCACTGCCCATTTACCATGGCAAATACGATTTTAAAAACTTCAACTGAAAATTGAGAAATTACCACCACATACACACATAACTAACAATATTGGAGTGATTCGTACAGTGCACTACCCCCTCCCCACTCTGTGAATATGACTGTATTCACCACATAAAACTGAGAGCGAAAAGACATAAACCTGGTTTTGTGGCTTTGTTTAACATCATAATCATTATGTCTTCCAGTTAAGCATATCGTTTATTTTCAATCCAAGAAACAACGAATCAAATTGGTGTGGCCTAAACATCAGGGGTATAACAACAGGATAAGGACATGATATTGAAGGCAAATGGAAGTAGGCCGCCATCATGACAAATCAGGGTCAGCTAGAGGTCAAGACAAACGCAGAGCAGAAATTGCCATCAGGGGAAGACAGACATGTTGTCGGCTCTAATAGCAGTTATAAGGGCTGAACTTGGACTTGGCTGGTCAGGTCAGCGAGGATGAGTGATAGGAAGAGTAGAAGCTTCACTGTTGGGCAATCTTTCGTGATGTCAGAGCGGGAACATTTACTTCATACTTTAGTGTTGCAAAAGTACTGATTCAGAACTTTCCTTGGTGCTGAACTGCCTTTTATTAGACTGTAGTTACCGATACAGCTGTATGAAACTATAAAAATCGTTGTTGTTAACTGTGAAGTTAATGTCTTACATTGTTATGTCAATTATTTCATATTCCAGAGAAGTGTTGTGTACCTAAAGATAACATCAGGACAAAAATAGTGCATTACAATAATACATTGTTTATTACATTTCTAGAGTGATAGTAAGTATATGGTAGTATACTTTGCAACAGTTTAAAGAATGTCCTTTTTGTATTTGCTGGTTCTAATGATGTACTTTGCAGTACTTGTGTGAAGACTTGTTTGCAGGCTATTAACTTTCCTGCATTGCTTGCAGTAATCCATAAGCCAGCATATATGCCGTTTGTCTGACACAATTTCTTATTAGTAATACGTAAGGTAGTTTTCTCATCACAGGCAATATGTAGTTGGGCAATCTTTGGTGAGTTTGGGTACATTTACTGCATACTTAAGTGTTGTAATAGTGGAAGCACTAAACTCTCCTTGGTGCTGAACTGCCTTCTATTAGACTATACTTGCCAATGCTCTAACTACACGTACCATTTGAAGTTACGTAATTAAGAGGCCTACCATCTCTTCTGTTAGGGACATTGATATACTATGCAGTACTTGTTTGAAGATGGTCTTCGTTTGCAGGCTATTAAAACTTTCCTGCATTGCATGCAGTAATCCATAAGGCAGCTTATATGCCATTTGTCTGGCACAGTTTCTTACATAAGGTAGTCTTCTCATTTAAGATGATATTTTTTATGTAGTTGGGCAATCTTTTGTGATGTTGAGACCATTTACTGCATACTTTTAGTGTTGCAAGAGTGGGAGTACTGAACTCTCCTTGGTGCTGAACTGCCTTCTATTAGACTATACTTGCCAATGCTCTAACTACATGTACCATTTGAAGCTACGTAATAAAGAGGCCTACCATCTCTTCTGTTAGGGACAATGATATACTATGCAGTACTTGTTTGAAGATGGTCTTCGTTTGCAGGCTATTAAAACTTTCCTGCATTGCATGCAGTAATCCATAAGACAGCTCATATGCCATTTGTCTGGCACAGTTTCTTACATAAGGTAGTTTCTCTCATTTAAGACAATATTTTTTATGTAGTTGGGCAATCTTTTGTGATGTTGAGACCATTTACTGCATACTTTTAGTGTCGCAAGAGTGGGAGTACTGAACTCTCCTTGGTGCTGAACTGCCTTCCATTAGACTATAGTTAGCAGTAGTATAACTACATGTACCATTTGAAGCTATCTAACAAAGAGGCCTACCATCTCTTTCATTAGGGACAATGATGCAGTACTTGTTTGAAGATGGTATTTTGTCGCAGGCTATTAAAACTTTGTATTGCTTGCAGTAATCCATAAGGCTGCTTATATGCCGTTTGTCTGACACAGTTTATTATTACGTAAGGTAGTTTTCTCATGTAAGAAAATGCGTTGATGACCCACACAAAGTGGCAATTATTTTTCCTCCATTTGATCAACGCCAGTCCCAATGGGAGTTGAAGATGCTAGTACCGCCTTGCTGCAAAGGATTTATGCCACAGTCAATGATAGTAGTGACTTGACTGGGCAACGTGCCCACTTTTGTATTCAACTGTAAAATTCCTTTCAAGTTAGGCCCTTGCTGCTCCTTCCAATTTAGACTGGCCATTTGCCGGACTTTGCAAGTGATTGAACAACGTCATGGGAAGTGTGGGGAGGGAATTGTTTGTGATAGAAGGTCAGAAAAGTCTATTAAACCTCAGGGCATGATTTTGTAGGTCACAGAGTGATCAGTACAGTACACTGTCAGAATGTAGATTTTGAAGTCAAGAGCTGGACCCTGAACCTGTTGTCTACTTTCTTTTTACAAAAGATTCATTTCATACTTCTGCTTGTTACTGTAAATGTGGTCCTTTCTTTACATTTACTGTAAGTCTACAAATTTCTGCAGTATAATTAGATTTGCGGAATTCGCAGGGACCTTTGTACCACGAATCTATTTCCCCACAAGAATATGTTTTGCGTAAGTGTGCCCCCCTCCCTACATGCATTCAAGACAGACCTCAAGCTTAACTGATTTAATACAACTGACAACACATGCGATCCACAAATCACTGCAAATCCACTTTATTCTTAGCAAGGTACATACAGTATGTTGAGTATCAAAATTATTTAAGTTATACTGATATGAAAAATAACAATTATGAGACACCGAATCACGATACTGCCCGACAAAAATCGTGGTACCGCCTGACAAGAACCTTTAGTCAACAACCCTAACCAAAAGACCACCATACCACCTTCTTGTGCCCCAAGGCAATCCCAACAGTTTAGAATAGCTTCTGAAGTTTTGCAAGGGATGAATATACACAGACAGATTTCTGGTGAAGTCAACAACCCAACCATAAGACCACCTTGTTACATGTACCTCTTCATATGCAACGTTTCACTTTCCACCACATTGTCTATAAGTTATTAGCTGTTAACACTGTATCATCATTCCTGTGACCCTGAGATCTCCAGCGTGGCAAGTTTGCCCAGTTTCAGCCAATTTCTCATCCGTATGTCAGGTGCTGTTATGGATGGGTTTGCTGAAACTCGGGAGCACAGGGAGCAGACCTCTGTGATAGTAGGTCAGGATGTCTATGAGTCATTACGCTGTCTACGTGCTTTGTTAGCCCAGCCTAAAGGAATCAGACAGGGCAGGTCTCCATGGAGACTGCAGACCGTAGCATTGGGAAAAGCACTGCCAAAAGAAGTTTACAACAAGAGCTAGGAAATCAAGAGCACATCAAACAAAGACAAATTAATCATAATTCTTGGTTGATTTGTAGAAAGGCCGGCTCTCACTGGAACTGCTATAGTACTGCAGAAAGGTTGTTAAAAGAAGTTTACAATAGGCATATAAACTTTTTTATTAAAAAGTTTAATTTGAAGGTTTAATTTCAAAAGGAGAAAGAAGCCAGATCTTTGCGTATAACTACAATTTTTAGGTAAGAGTAAAGGAAAAATTTAGAAAAGAAAGAAAAGTGGCAGTATTTTCACTACTTCTAATGTTACTGGAAGGGTTATGTTGTTAAAAGCACATATATATCCAAGTCTTCCCTCCCGATATCTGCTTGAAGATTAGAAATTGATGATTTCTGATTTGATTTGAAATTGGGTGTCATGCGGTTGACCTATTTTGGCATGTTAACCTTTATTGTTCCTGACGTTGACGATGAAGTATGAGCTTTAACGACAGTTGAAGACTCGATCTATGACCTGGATTTATGCTATCTACATGTGATAGCCTGGCTGCTGACACCTGGTATAGAAGAATGCCCTTAGAGCAAAGATGGGCATGAGATAGCAAGCAAACCAAAACAGATACAGATGGCTTGGCTCTCAAACCATTTTAACCCACTACCTGCTACCCAACCCTGTAACCAATACAGAATTGATAGTCAAGTGTGTGCTTCATGGTGCTAAACAATAACTACAGACTTAGGGGAATTAAAGTAAAAAGTCTAATAATTTTTTAGGTTTTTTTGTGATTAAAGTACACAAGAAACAAGCAATGCAATTAGTTTGGACCAAAATAAAGAGTACAGCAAATTTCTTGCTCAAATTTGAGCATCAAATGTGGAAGGAAAGCAACTGTGAGCTTGTGAAAGCACCAAAGTCAGCAGAAATCTTTTTGCTCCTTGGTGCTGAAATGCCTTCCATTAAACTATAGTTACTAATAGAGCTGTACAGAACTATCAAAATTGTTGTTGTTGCCTGTCAAGTCAGAAATCTTAATGTTCAAATCAAATTCGTAACCATAGCTCATATCAAAACTATCAACATCTACCAAACATTTCAAACATGTCTATTTCCAATGACAGAATCTGAACACGCCACACTGTCTGTGGCTCCTGCATAGTGGAGTATGTATGGTCTGGTGCATCTGGCTGCTACATGTATTGCTTACCTACTGACTTTCTACTGGAAAGTGTTGCAGGTTTCGAGATGGAGTGTTAAACTTTATTTTTTTAGCCTTAGTTTACTATTTTCTGTACTGATTAACTAGCTTAAGAGCATGTCAAAATGCCTTGTCATGCAAAAGAAAGACAATATGATAAAAGCTACTGTGGATAGATAAAAGCTACTGTAACAGTGGATACACTTTCACAAGGAAATTGTTCCTCAAACAACTGCCTATTTGAAAACTTTCAAGTAGCATCAACAGCAAAGCACAACAAAAAGTATTGGATGCTAATTGAAACTTCTGACAGTTTTTCAATCTATTCAGTTGCTCGAGTGAGTAACAGTTTCCTTGTATATCTCATTATCTGTATTTCCTTCATGGAAGATAAACTTTCATTTTGTAAACAAAAAATGTTAACTATTAACTGAAGAATTGTTACACCACAGAAAAAGAAGTTGTTCTTAACTTGAAAAGTCTTCTGAAGTCAAGTGGCTTTTAAGAATCAAACTTTGAATACCATGATCAGCCTTAAAAGATGGCCTCAGGGGCCCTTCCCTTTTGTCTGCAGTTGAAACGAAACAGTTGACATCTACCAAACGTTTCAAATATGTCTTCCTCCACCGACAGAATGAGAACACAGCAGTCTGACGCCACGCTGTCTGTGGTTCATACATAGTGTAGCTAGTATGGTCTGGTGGTTAACCATCCCTACTCAGGCCACACCAAGTTATTCTCCTGGTTTTCATTCTCTTCTTCTTTTGTCATCCTCAACTGAGGTGTAGCATGATGTTTTTTCAAAAAACATTCTAATAAATGCAACCAAAGTACAGTAACTTACTGTAATTCCTGTTTTTTTCACTGTACTTTAATGTTTGCTGTTTTCATGGCATTACTGGTAAGTTATCAAATCATTTGTCTTCCTACACCCCCCCCACCCCGTACTTGCCGCCACCGTGAAGACTAAGTTCCGTGAACACGTCCATTTTTGTCAGACTGTGAAATTTTGTTACCGTGAAGACAAAGTGAATTACAGTAACCTTTCCTCTTGTCTGCAGAAGCAACACAAGTGAACAATAAAGTCTGCTCCATTAACGACCACATCACAACGGGGAGTACAAATGCCTTGAGAAGATAAATGTCTCTCCATACAGGTGGGTCTACAAGAAAGCAGCCTGGGTGTTACACTAATGTGTGTGTAATTGGGGGCAGCACAGGTTCAAGTGTACAAGTCCCTGCTTGGAAGCGCGGGGGTCCATCACAAGTCTCTTAGCAATTTGGGCCAAGGCTCCAAGGAGGAAACCTAAATGTCTTCCGCCTGGCTTGATGTCTTCCAGGTTCCTGTACAGAAAGGTGTTTTATCTATAAATGCCTTCAGCTTCAATAAGCTGTTTTGCCACCAGGCCACAATGCTTTATTCCCTTGGTTCTCAAACATTTTAAGCAACATTTTAGCCAGAGGAAAGATGAGAAGACTGAGCTGGGAGAGAAAGTTGAATAAACTGTATTCACTCCCAAAAAAAAGTGCATGAATCTTGGTTTTTCGAACATGAGCTGTGAGTAAAACTAATCTGACTATATCGGCATATCAGCAGAACATATACTCTGCCTCGGCAAAACCCAGATTTTTCACCATTTTTGTTGGGTGTTTGGTCAACGTTACATCAGAATTTTGACCATTGCAGGAAATATCTTTTTTTCACACAGGTGCCAATCTACTGACTACATCTACTTTCTAAACTGTGTGGTCAAAGGTATAGACTTTCCTTTCCTTTCAAGCCCTGTTTCTATCTTCATATTCCTGTTCAGCATTGATTTCATTACTTTTAAAATCTGAGAACCAGCAAGCCAGAATAGAATGGCCCAGAGTTGGGACTTGTTTTCTAAGTAGCCATGGGCTTACAGATAAGAACAAGGATTCACCACAAATCTCTTCGCAATTTTGGCCAGAGCAGATACAGAAACCACCTGGGAGGATCTCAAGATGTTCTCTGTTTGCCTTGATGTCTTGAAGGTGAAGGAGACGTTGAACAGAATGTCTGTGAATGTCTTGAAGTGTATCGTCAGTGCGATGACCTGTACTTCATGTAACCTTGGACTTCAGGCAACACCAAGTGAATTTTATTCGTTGGTTCCTTTTTTTTGTTTCAAGAAAAAAGTGTTAAGTGATGCAAAAAAAGGACTAAATTAGCTCAGACTATGATAGCCCCAAATGCTGAAATAAGTCAGCCTTAGCCATGAAGTCATCATACCATGGTGGTTTATATTATATTTCAAACAATGAATCTTTTAATGAAACCATTACATTGATAGATGCAAAAAGAATCTTCTTGAACGATTAACCAAAATATGAGCATTCTGGAGTTGATTCAGAATCTGATGTGTGTGTGTGTGTGTGTGTGTGTGTGTGTGTGTGTGTGTGTGTGTGTGTGTGTGTGTGTGTGTGTGTGTGAATCGGAAAAAAATGGAGTATTCAAATCTGAGAACCAATTGATTAAATTGGCATGGTTAGTGAAGTGACAAGTTGAAAACACAGGAAGTGCTTTGCAACTGACATAAAAAAATCATAAAACTTTGAGTCAGCATGACAATAATTGGAGGGCATTACTGGGTCAAGTGCACAGGTCCCTGCCTGGGGCACGGGCATTGATTAAATCAACTCTCTCTGGAACTTGTGCAGGACAGATTCATTGTTCACAAGTCATGACCTGTTTTTCAGACACCTCATGCTACAGTCAGATTATAAGTACTATGCTGCTGACACAACCACAGGCAACAACTATAATTTTGACAGTTCAGTGCAGCTGTATTTAGTAACCATAGTTGAAAGGAAGGCAATTCAGTACCAAGGAGAAGGAAGACTACAGTGCTTGTAGGATCCCTACAGTTGATAGTAGACAACAAGTTGGCAAAATTACATCACAGAATTGACATTAAAACATTTTTCCTTGGTTTTAGTCTGACATTTTAGAAAATATAGTAGACACAATCATGATAAAAGCCAAGGGAAGGGAGGAAAACTTGTCCAATGAATGAATATTCACTGCTTAAAACTGTGTGCACCCAGACTTTATTATCATTATGTTTTTTCACTTTTTTCTCAAAATCCAAGAACAAACAAATCAAATTGGTGTGGACTTATCCAGTCTAAGTGACTTTCTGTGTGGCATTCAACTAACATACTCCCACGCAGAATTCAATCAGTCAACTAATAAACTCTTCAAATGGGCTCTAGGATATCCATTACCTAAGATGACTTTGCCTATCTTAAGTCATTAATTAAAAAGTATATCTTTGAGTGTTCTTAAAGTGAAGTCTTTGAGAGTTCTCGAGCAAAGACCTGGACACCTTGAGGCTATATTTCAAGTAAAAGTAAGAAACAGACCTCATCATAAATCATGAATATACAGTGATCTAAAGGAAAGTAATGGGTTGTCAACATGAGTTATGTTTGATTCTCTAATGGTTCTTCTGGTCAAATAATCCTACATCTGAAAAAAGTAAATGCTGGCAACTCAAGATTGTGAGAGACAGCTGAAATGAGGAAACCTAATCTACTTTAAACTTATATGCGCAATAAAGTTCAATGTGTCTCCACGGAGGGAACATGCTTCCCATGAGGTCTAGTCATAGTGTATTTGACTTAAGATTTTAATTTGTTCTCAGGTTTTTTTTAGAAAAATGAAAAATATAAAGCAGCAGAGCAAAAAAAGGCCTGGGCAGCCTATGATGACTCCATATGCTATGATAGGAGCGATAGAGTCAACATAACTGGCTAGTTTGTAATGATCATTTTTAAAACTTTTAAAAACTTTCAATCAAACCACAAGACAAGACCTCTCTCTAACTGTTGGAGTCAAATATGAGCATTTTTTAGTCTATTCAGAACCTGAAACATTTTTTTACAATCCAGACAACATGAAGTGGGTGATTTCGAGAACCAACTGATGAGTTTGGTCTGCCCCAAAGGCAATAAGATTTTTCAATTTCTGTGTACTTCTATGCAAATGCTGCCGTTATCATAATCATGGCTGTTTTCTGATGTTGCAGGTGTTTTTTTTTTCCTTTTTATGATGTCCACTTGCCACATTTTCACCTTGAAATATTCAATAACCAAGAAAATAAATTGGTGTCGTATCGATTACTTTTTAAAAAGCTGTTGTAACAGTTATATTTTTTTTCTAACAGAGCAAGTAGATCTGTAACATGGTACCTTTATGACTCTCATAACTTTTTACAATGTACGCCATAAAATCCCTGCCAATGACTCTGACATTTTCAAGATTTGGATTGTCTTCCGGCATTCTCGATGTTTGAAGATCTTGTTCCAGATTTCTGTAACTTTTCTCCCCATTTCTCAGAAACAGGGCTGTGAACCTGAGGTTGTATCTTTACAAGCCAGGTGAGATTTGTAGATAGCGGTATCCTTGGGGGGTAGGAAACATATTGTGACCTTTGGATACCATATATTGGAGTGATATCCGCTGGGACCTGGCTGCCAGATCTTGTTACCATCATGGCAGTAAATAAGACCAGAGGAGGGTCTGTTACATGGTTGGCCACAGAAGCAGTTAGTGTTACAGTTACTGTAGCGTTTCCTGCTGTGGCCAAGTTTGCCACAGGAACAGTGTTAGTGTTTCAATATTGGTTGCCTCAGAATCTCAGGGTGCTCACCAAGATTTTTTCACAGCATAGGGGTTAGATACATGTACAGAAGGACAACTTTCGCAGGGCAAGTCGCGCATTGAGCCGAAAAAAATTAAAGGTCATAATCCCCTGAGGCACTTTTTCTCACTTATTGAGGGACAGATTCTGTGAAGTTAAGGTTTTCCCTTTGCTACAGCTTAATTCCAAAGTTATTTTTTGCAAGATTTATGAAGGTTCCCCCCCCCCAAAAAAAAAAACACCCCAGGCCTATGCTGATTGAAAGACAAAAGGTAAAGTCAAAGATGTTTGCACTGTAGTATGTATAACTAGTGGAATCTGAAAACTAAATTTTCCTGGACAAGATTTCTGTAACCACTGATGCTATAGCAGACACCCTGTGGTGTTGGATTATATTATGTAGCAAGTTGGATGGGCTGGTCACCATATATATCAATGTGTATTATGCATTGCTTTGGAAATGTTACCTTTCTGGTGTATTTATGTAACGTTTTATGTACTTTGATCAAAATGCCTGAAAAACAAATAAAGAAATTGGTGCAGCCAAACAGTATGAGGCAGAAAAGAGATGCATGTTTTCTGCTCAAAGGTAGCGGTGAAAATTTGTGGCCATTTCAGCACGGCAAGAAATTGATGCGGTGCCATTTACTGACCTTTTAAGTCAATAACCCAGCACACAGGTTCTGGAGGGACTCGTATTTCCCCCAGAAAGCTGTGTGTGATTGTAGGAAAGGTTATGGGTTCACTTTGATGGTATCCAATATAGAAAAATGTGACTCTAGACGTTTGTTTACAGAATGAAAAAAAGAATGTGAAAATTTGCTGCAATCCTTACAATTCAATTGTTTTCATTCCTTTTTTTGTTCACAATAGCTCATTTGTAATATCCTGTTTCAATGTTGTACATGATATTTCTGCACCCATCCACAGCAAAAGCAGAAATTAACTTATTAAGATTTTATTTTTTTGCATTTTTCTAAGGTGAAACAAAACACATAACATTTTTAGATGGCCACATATAACAGTGTCATGGCATAAGAAGCAAAAAGAAGAACACAGAGTCAAAGTATTAAGATCAGTTTCCCTTTTCTGAGAT
Source organism: Branchiostoma belcheri (assembly GCF_001625305.1). NCBI lineage: Eukaryota > Metazoa > Chordata > Leptocardii > Amphioxiformes > Branchiostomatidae > Branchiostoma > Branchiostoma belcheri. The sequence goes on from NW_017804465.1 coordinate 187,453, forward strand.
GATAACATGGTACTGATGGGTCCCTCGTGTCCCCTCCATCCGTGACACATTCGGGACAGGCTTATTGCTTCCCAGCCATCGCCATGGCAACCCCATCCGTCACGTGCATCCAGGTGTGAAAAAGCTGACAGTTCCGCCTGCAGATGGAAATGAATGTTTCAGGGTACATTTTCACCGGCTTTGTAACATATGGGGCCAGCTGTCAGCAGACCACCCCGATGGAGTGTTCCTTTTGTGTACAGCCCGGGCTTAGATACATCAATGTTGATGGACAAACTACCGTGAACTGTCTTTTACTACGGAAACAATGGGACAGTGGGAGATGTACATCATACAGTGGCAAGGTGGTCTTGTGGTAAGCATTGTTGACTCAGAAGCTGAAGGTTCTGGGTTCAAATCCCTGGAAGACCTCAGTGTTGTTTCCTTGGGAAAGGCATTTTACCTATTTTCCTTACTCGACTCAGGTGAAATTGAGTACCTGGCTTTGGTCAGGGACGTCCTCTCCGAGAGGACAAAAAGCCAGAGGCCCCATATTTAAGGAGAGTCACACCTCCAGCATGTTGTGGATCCTGCCACACTTATCAAAAAGAGTAGCTAAGGGGTCCTTCCCTGTGTGAGTGGTTCAAACCTAATACAGTCCAGTCTTACACAGCTTGTACTTGCTGAACATTTACAAAGCACAAAACTGGTGTGTTAGGCCTTAAGTCTAGACTGTGTGACTTTGCAGGCTCTATAGGGCAGGCTTTTTCTTACTTTTGACATGCTTTTTTGTATCAGAGGCATACTATAATTAAAGTTACAGATTGAGCAACTTAAACTAACTGTGAAAAAATCTGCTGCTATGAACAAGAAAAAAAGAAGTAAAACTTTTGTCCCACAAGAGTTCGTGACCTACCTTTGGTGGGGAGACCACAACAATTTATTTCCTTGGTTTTTTTTACATTTCAATATAGAAATAGCAATAGCAAGCAAACATAAAAGCAGAGGACAGGGAGGAAAACTTCATCATCATCATCAGGAAAACTTCAATATTACCGTATTTACTCCATAAAACTGAAAGCACTAAACTTGAAGGTATCAATCTGGTCCTCTATGGTAAAAACTATGATGATATGTCTGTAACTAACCATACATACAGTCAGATACAATGTGTAATTATCATGTTTTCCAGTTAAACATACTTGTTCTAGATCCGAGAACCAACAAATTAGCTTGGTGTGGCCTACATGTATGAGTGAAGGAAATATTATTAATACTCTATCTGAAGTATCGACTTCTCTGCCATGGCTGAGCCCGGGGCTGTGTTTCTTGTCATCACGACGCAGGAAAATGATGGGAAATGATATACGGCACACCATTATTGGGAAAATCTGACAATTTTGTAATATCTGATGGTGGAATTTCCAATATAAGCATGGTAGTTTGAGGATATATATGGGCGTATTATCAAAGTTTTGCTCATTATCTTGACAAGAGGGACAATAAGAGAGATTTCATGAGAATATAGGATCAAAGCTTTACAATTGTTCAACAGACATTCCAATACTGGGGTATACCAAATGTCATTACAGGGGTGATGGTATTTCTTAGAGTTTGTGGAATAAAGTGAATTGGAATAGCAGTTAATACATTGTTGTTGTTTGCAAATGACAGATTGTCCTGTAAAATTTTTACAGGTGTAGTTATTAATTGACTTATTTACACCGACTCTTAAGTGCTTAAGTGGTTTGTAGTTGCAATTATGGTTAATTGCTTGGAATTATGTATCATTTTATTAGGATATGCTTACACATAAGCCTAGTATACTCCTAGTTTAGTGTCGTATAGTATATCAATGGTGTTATGGGCTTAGTTTGGTTACATAAAATGACTGAAAAATGATACAGAAATGTAATTAATTGTGCTAATTTCTTGGAGGTCTGGTGTAGTAGTCTTTCATCTGCATCAATTAATACCATTATTAAAGTATAAAACTAAATAAACTAGGCAATCCATTTTAAATCTTTCCCAACAACTGGAAATAATGCCAAAGAACAGCCAAGTGGTCTTGTGGTTAGGGCTTTTGATTTATCAGTTGGAATCTGAAGGTTCTGGGTTCAAATCCCTGGCAAGCCCCAGTGTTGTGCTCTTGGGAAAGGCACTTTATTGTGTTAACTTTTTCCTCACTTTACTCAGGTCAAAATGAGTACATGGCTTCAGTTAGAGATGTTCAATCTCTTGGATGGTTTGGAAAGATGGAGGTCCCATGTTTAAGAAGAGCCAGTCACCTCGAGCATGTTAAAGATCTGATTACATTTACTAAAGCAGGGGTCGACATCTATCCTGGTGTGAATGAATCAAACCTGACAGTCCTGAGTCTTATACAGCTTGTAATGGTACCTACTGTTAACTGGATTGAGACACAACAGTTACACACTCAAAGCAATTTTTATATACTAGTATTACCTCAAACAAAACACACCTGTCCTTGGTGCTGAACACCTTATAGCAAACACCCGTCCCTGGTGCAGAACACCATCCACACACAGGACAAACACACCTGTCCTTGGTGCTGAATCCACATGTATAGTTATCTAAAAACAAGTCAATCCAACTCTTTCTTGAAGAAAAAAACTTTTCTCAGTGCTTTCCTGTACTTTTTCTATCGACAGTTGGCTTGTGCTGTACTGAATTGTAATTTGTTGCTGGCACATGCATGGCTGGTGTCATTTATCTGTGTTAAACAGAGCACATTTTCTAATCCTGCTTTCTTTGGTAATCCATCTGGGTTTCCCAACTTCCGATCAATGTTAATCATATAATATGACGTGAAATTGTCTACATTTTAATTTATAAGCAGAACTACATTGTACATGTAGATATCTAGACTACGTAGTGTATGACATGCTTAGGCCACTCCAATTTAATTTCTTGGTTAACGGATTTTTCTAGAAAAATAATGGAGCGGGCGGGCGAAAAAAAAATTAAAATAAAAACAGGCCTAGGCATCCTATTATGGTCCAATATGGTACGATAGGAGCCATGAAGTCAACACACCAGGCTGGTTCAAAATTTAAACAATGAATTTTTAACTTTTAATGGTAGCACTGCGTTGAAAGATGGAATGACTGTAACAAGTAGTAAGAAAAGGACTGTTTTCAACTGTTCAGGGCAAAATATGAGCATTTTGCAGTTGATTCTGAATTTTTATTTTTATTTGCAAATCAGAAAAAAATGAAGAGGCGAATCCGTTAACCAAGAAATTAAATTGGTGTGGCCTTATGTCAAAAACAGAGCACGTACAGTGGTACATTGACTTTTTTATTGCAGTAAAACTCAGTTTCAAGTACACAATTCGTCATTGTAAAGTTTTTGCTGCTCCCTCATTTTCTGCGTAATCCTTATTTATGGCTGATTTTGCTACAGTCAGCTGTGCGGAGCTGCTGTATTGATTTCCGTGATCTTCACCTACAGCACTAATGAACACAAACGGCCCTCTTAGGAAAGCAAACAAATCCACAGGGCCGGGAGGTTATTTGTCAGCGAAAGTTTGCCTGAAAGTGAAAGATGTTGGCCTTTTTCCTGGACACAGCAGGGAGAATGTGTAATTAGCAGAGAGATGGTTGGAAAAGTTCAATCAGGAAGTTCAACAAATCCATTGGGAGTGTTGTAACAAAGAGGCATATTTCAATTTTGTCAGAAAAACTAATTACTAGGAGGTTAAAGATCATTCCTAAGTTTGTAATATTTGGAATTTGACCTCTGACTTTTGAGTTCCTGTTATTGACTAATAGATTTTACTTGTATTCCGATTTTAAATCATTATTCTATGTTATAGTACCTCCTTGTATCATGTTTTCCTGGGCTCCCCTAGAAGTCAGCCCTTTTCGGAAGAAGAGACCACCCATGTGCTCCAAACATAAGTAAATAAATAAAGATGCTCAAATAAAGATGTGTCACGGATGTTGGTGGCTGTTTGCAGACATTCACAAGCATTTGTGAAAGACTCCCCGTGGTCATTCAATGCCAAACAGGCCATTCAGATACGTTTTGGCGCATTCTGAAGCCATGATATTTACAGAGGCTGCCTTTTACCTGGATACATGTTTAATCAGAAGAGAGATTGTTACAAAAAAGGTTTGATCGGGAAGTTAAACAACAAACCCATTGGTAGTGTTTTAACATACTATATGTTAATCATATTATATTTTCATTAGGCATATTTGCCAGAGAGGCATCTTTGTTAGAAGGTAACAGATGTTGGCCTTTTACCTGGACACAGCAGTGAGGATATCTAACAAGCTAACAAATTACTGCAAGAGTTCTGAAAAGTACACAACCGTTGGGAGTACTAAAAGGTATCAGCAGTTGTGCAATACAATTATATGATAGCATGTCAGCAGAACATACTCTGAAGCACCGATTTAACCAATTGATTCTCGGATTCATCAGCTTCATTGTTTTTGATTTCCAAAAAAAATTGGTTATGAATCAAGAGGATGCCTACAGGTCAGTTTTTTTTTGCAAGACTGCTTGATATTTTTCTGGAAAAAATTTGAGAAACAATAAATCAAATTTGTGTGGCCTAAACATCTACATGTATTTTTATCCTCATACAGGCCGTCCTTTTTTCCAAATTTTTACTTCAAAACGTCTGTGAACCAAGAAAACAAATTGTTGCAGCCTTGGGATGTACATGTAGTTACACTGCATCACTGTGTCGAAGGCATCATTACAAGGAAGTTTTCAGACACACAGGTGTTAAAGAAATCCAATTCCCCACTGTACGTTCAATCCCCCATTACACTAATCCACCCTTTACTGTGATTAATGGTGCAGGCACATTAAAGGGAGCCATATATTTTCCCTTTCATTCCCAAAGCAAACTACTTAATCCTGTCCCCCCAGGGATGTTATGTTAAGGAGATGCAAAGAAAGTTTGAAACTTGTGTCTTTCCAAGGCTTTACTAACTCATTTGCTCGGTTCTCAGACATCTGAAAGCAATGAAGTTAAAAGATTCAGCAAGAGGCAAAGATGAAAATAGGAGGCTGGGAGGAACACTTTGTTCACTTTTAAGACTGTGTGAACCAATGTACAGAATAGAGTGTACAGTGCAGTGGTTAGCTACCCTGCCTCTGGATCAAGAGTTTGGGAGATCCTGGTTGTTGTCACTCACCCGACATGCTACTGGAAAGAGTTGCAGTCCATAGGATGTGACATTTGGCGGTGGTTGAGTGTTCATTGTTCAAAGAGCTAGGGGAATATCCCTGCTACAATGAACCTGTAGTATAACTACTGTACATACATGTAGCATCTGTCTACTCTGTTATGACCAGTGGAACAGTAGCCCTTCATTGAGTTAAAACTGGATCAAGATCGATTTTCCTCAACAGAACTTCCCCTTAGACTCTGTTTCCAATTTGATATTCCAGTTCAACATTATGTTTTCCAATCTGAGCCGAAGAATAGAATTAGTGTGGCCTTAAAGAAGGGGGTACCCACCAAGGTTGGCCCTATCAGCAGGTGTACACACAGATGTGTGCTGATCTAGACATATTTTATCCCATATAGGTAATGGCCATGATCCTTTTAGGTCCGAGCTATCCATCCATGTTACAGCCAATCTAAGATACCAGGGTGGTCTTGTGGTTAGGGTTGTTTAGAATCTGAAAGTTGTGAGTTCAAATCGCTGGTAGGTCTCACTGTTTTGTCTTTGGGAAATGCACTACGCTGTGCTCAACTGTTCATTGTACTTCTTGTTTTCAACAAGAGCAAGGAGAATTTCCTGGTTCGAGGAAACTGTAAATACTTACTGTACATAGTGTTCATTGAGTCTATTTGCCTTAATGCTAAGGTTGTGTTTCCAAACCTGGGCCCAACCGGGCTGTTTGTGAGTACAGAAAATAGATAATTTGTATAAAAATACACACAGAAAATAGTTCTCATTAGTTATTTCTCTCAACTTTTTTGTGTTTTACAAGCAAAGGCTAGATACTGCAGCTACTTTTGTCTTTTATATCTTGCTTTTTGTTCCCACAAATTGCCTGGCCGGCATAAACTGGTTTGAGATCACTTTCAATTTCCCTTTTCTTCCAGATCACTCCAGCCACAATAGCCGCCAGAAGCCCCACTACAAGATAAGCCATCTGACGGCATTGAGCCTGCACCCACACGGCACCCGGGGGAGCGTGTGATATCTTTCCGCTCCCCCGTGGCAACCGTTGCTAGGATGATGCATGTGGCGTTCACCGGGACATTATCACCCGTCTCCACGGTACTGATGGCCACGCTGATGTAACGTCTGTCACGCACAGGTTCTGTGGGGCAGCAAGTACTGTAAATCCTGATTTTTTTTTTCAGTATGTTTGTGTTCAGGTTTTCATGCTCACTTCACTACCGTGAACTTATTGTCGTCAACAAATTATTCCTCTTTTGCCCCTCTCCCCTATGCCAGCAATGTGAGGGTTCTGTGAACATGTCCATTCTTTCTCAAGATTTTGCAATGGTGAAGACAGAGTGAATTACAGCATGCTAGTGCCACACCAGTATGATTTGCTGGTCTCACATTTAAAACAAATGTGCTGTACTTCCTAACAAGTTTTCCTCCCTGAACCCTGTTTTTATGATGTCTTCTTGCTGAAATCATACATCAGCACTGTCAGAGAACCAAATGCAGCATGCTAAGGAAAAATTTGAACAATTTTTAAGGATTGTATAGTCCAGTCTCTTCACTGTACAAGCACTTTGAATGATAATGGCATCTGTCCCTGGTGCTGAAAATGTTATAGCAAAGACCAAAGGCTGTGGAAAGCATGCACTAAGCAATGCAATACAATCTTAAAGGTTTTGCAATCAACTCTACAACTGTGAATGATAATGGCATCTGTCCCTGGTGCTGAAAATGTTATAACAAAGGCCAACTGCAGTGGAAAAGCAGGCAGTGAGCAATGTAATACAATCTGGAAGGTTGAACAATCCACTCTTGCACAGAAACTCAACAGCTGTGAACAAGAATGGCATCTTTCCCTGGTGCTGAAAATGTTAGAACAAAGGCGAACTGCTGTGGCGAAAAGCAATGCAATGGAATTTTGAAGGTCTACAATCCACTCCTTCACAGACACTGTGATGTAAATGTTATTATGTTGTTTTTGGTTTATTCTTTTTAATCTCTTTTCCAACAAAGGAAGTGAATTGAGTCTACCTGAATACCTACCTAAGTGCCTAGGCCAAGGGTTGGTCCATAGCTCCCCTCTCTAGGTTCCTAAATGTTATATCAATCAATCAATCAATCATTCTTCACACAAAAATTTTGGTAACAATGTCCACAGTGTGTGAAGATAAAGCTTGTCATTCGTTTTAGAAAGTTCCTATTCAAAGAAATGGTTATATAGTAACTGTTACATAATGAGAAATTAACTCAAAAGATTTTGACTCACTGGAATTTTTTGTCCAAATCTAACAGTCTTCATCAACTATCGTGACACCGTCCATAGTTGGAGAACAGTTTCTCATTTTGTAATTTAACATCTCAGATGAACCTTTATGCTAAATGGTTACAGGTAGTTACATTACTGATGTAACAGTTATGCAGCCATTGTTATTGTAACATACTGTCTCATGCTGTGGGCATTCATGGCTTTTATTCTGTGTTGATTTGTAAAGTAAATTTCACACATCTTAAAATGGTCTATCAGCACAGCATACTGTTGGGTAGAATAAAAATTAGTTTGAAGAAAAATGGTTTGTCAATATTTTTGCAGAAGTCGTTTGTCTTCCAGCCGAGGATAGCGCTTTTATCAGAACAAAGGCAAGAAGAGGTCTCCTTTGAGACGTGCTCTTTGCTTTATGAGCCTTATCATGGGAACTCCTCCCCACAGCTTTACAGTGTAATGTCAGTATCTGTATCTTTATAGCTGATATAACCACATTTGGCATAACACAGCAGCTTAATGATGTAGCGATTGCACACACGGACAGGTGATACTGATACAGGTGTGAAATGAGTTCTTTTCCTTATGACAATGTCAGGACATTAGGCAGCCATTAGTTTTTTAAGGCCACATGAATTTAAGAAGTTGTTTTTTTTTTGTTATCATCAAACTGGTGTGTTATGGTGAAGGGTGGTTATACCAGCTACAGAAGCTGGTGTGTTACACTGAAGGGTGGTTACACCAGCTATACAGATACAGAAGCTGGTGTGTTATGCTGAAGGGTGGTTCAACCAGTTAGACGGATACAGAAGCTGGTGTGTTACTGTTATGCCACAGGATGGTTATCGCAGTTTCAAAGATACACACATCATTTGGAACTGTAGTAAGGGTAAACCTGAAGTATAATTCAAAATAGTCTCTGCCATGTAGAGGAAAAACTGAAAGATTGAAAGAAAAAATTGTTATCAAGAGATTTAATAGGAGACTTGTTTTTTAGATACAATCTTTATGTAGCTTTAACCTTCTCCCAGCTTAAGTAGCCATTTGGCACCAAATTTGTATTGGCTATGGGGGCTAGGAAGCAGGGAGAAGGTTTAATACTTAGAGTTGAATTACAACTTTACTTTACTTTATTTTTCTACAGCAACCCCTCACCCTCACCAACCATTTTCCCTCAGTTCCTGAGTGGGTGTTGAGACCAGATTTGGTTGTAGTTTTTTTTTTTTTTAGTTTAAAGACAACTTATCTGGCATTATATTGCCTACAGCAGCCTGGTGTCTGTGAATCTGAATCAGATGTGTTTTGCCCGAGGGCAGATATATCAGCTCATTGACACATTTGTACAGATACAGATGTGGTGAGTCCTCCTGAGTGATTGTAGCACTTCCTGTAGCTATCTTATCTCCCTCTCACACCCCCGACGGGGTCTAGACACTGCCGTTCTCCTTCTTCTGATCCATCTGAAGCAGTTTGGAGACAGGCCAGGAACCACAACAGAAAAACCTTCATGAAAGTGAGAAGTGAAGGTGATCTGGAACCAGTTAACCTCAAATGAACTTAACAAACAGTTGAATGTCCAAATGTATGTCTGAAGGCATCCAACATTAGTAGCATTGCCTGGGTGACTTGTGGGTGACTATTGCTGTTATAACCTCAATAGAATAAAAATTGAATGAAAATAAGAATTGAGCTAGTCTTCCAATGGTCTTGACCGAGAAGGCAAACACTATGTACAGTTGTTTGCAGGTTGATAGACAGCCAGCCAGCTCTTTTTTAGCCATTAACACTGGACCACAGCTCAATGTCCTGTTCTAAGGAGTGTGACTCTTTCCAGTAGGGTGTATATTGGGTGATCATGAGTGATAACTGCCAGGATTTGAACTCATGACTTCTTGGTCCACTGCAAGGTCACTAACGACTGGACTATACACTATACCTATGTTTGTGCAAAGTTGTATTCTTTTCCAGAAAGCTCAACTCTTGATAAATGTTGTTGGGAGAAATCTATGAATACTGATTCTTTTCTGATTTTGGAGACTGATAATCTGTATCAAGAATTTCTTTATTGTTACTACCTTTCATAGTTTCCTGAACTTGTGACTGTGCAGTTGCAGTTTGCGTGCAGTCAAAGATATTTCCATCGCTCAAACTCAGGGTAAATAATGGGGTTTGATACTTGCTTAGATGACCAGAATGATTTGGAATGGGTATGAGTTACTGCTCAGTGTAATCTTTGCTTCCATCTCAGCTTCGAATCCACCTCTTCAAAAGAATGTTGCACATGATTGAATGAGGCATTGGAATGAGTTGATATTTTTAGACTGCAAGTGCTAGCCAGTGAGAAAGCAACAAGTTACAATGTCCCCTGCTGTATTTTATCAATGTCTGAAGTAATAAACTTTATTGCACTACAGTTGTAAAAGGTACATTTATATGTATGACAGTCTTTTTATAAAACCTTAAGCCATAATGTTTTTTTGTCAGGTCCACAAGATGAGCATGTTGGCAGAAGACAATGTGCCTGTGCAAAATCTGAAATGTAACATGCATAGCACTTTAGATTTACAGAATGTTTAAGGTTGTGTTCGTGTATTTAAAATGACATCCCGTCTGTAGTTTGCAAATGTTGTGTTGGGAAAGATATTTGACATATTTTGGTTGCAATGTTCACCATCCCACATCCCACAGAAACCATGATTTTGCACAGCTGTAGTGCATTCTGCTGAAGTACTCACAAGATGTACAATACAAGATTCATGTCTCCCCCTTAAGGCACGAATACTTTACGCAGAAGTTAAGACATGATAAACTGACCCTCCAGCATTTGCACAATGGTACGAGATAGACTCAGCGTATCTCAGAGCAACGCGGGAACTAATTTTTCCTTAACCTGATTTACGTCCGTCCTTTCGGCGTTATGATTCAGTAAGACGATACACTTTTGTTACCGTGGCGTTTGACGAATCGCCGGGAAGCGACGCTGCAAAAACTTGATTGCAGCGACTGCAGATAGAAGGGGAAGGAAAGTGGGGTCGTGTGGCGGCTATTTCTCATCCGCGTGACCTCCCCACCCACGGGCCCAAACGAGCGGGTGTCTGGACAGGGAAGGATTACCGACAGTTGGGTTACAGGAGAAGGCTGCACTGGTTGGTGTGTAAGGCCACGTCAATTCATTACCTCGGTTCTCAGAGATTTTGAAATACATGTACAAATTTAGGCAATCCCAATTCATTGCCTTGTAGCATGTCAGCTGAACATCTCGTTTAAGGTTAATGTCTAGATCCTATATATAGGTTTTAATTGTTCTGTCAGAAAATACATCATTTGTAATGAGCAAAATTCCGAGGCAACATTGACTGAGACTGAGGGGAAACAACATCTAATCCTCAATGTTTCAGGGAGCTTCAAGTCAGAATTGTCTGGTGCAGCAAATTTGTCTCTAACTTCCAAGGTCTCTCAGAGTCAGACTGTCCTTGGCCTCTTGTAGAACATGTCATCGAACAAACAACAAAGGAATCAAACTACACCTAACACAGCAGGTGGCAGAGTAACACAGGTGTCATGTTAGTCTGGAATCTGATGTGACAGTTGTTTAAACAGCATGACTCGTCAGGAATGTCAAACAAAGGTCTTTGTTTTCCCGTGTTTAGGAAATAAACGGCTCGGATCACATCCTGCCCTCCAACAGGTGGTCAGGAAAAAATTTGTGAAATTTGAAAAGAAAAAAACAAAGCTGATTAGTGTAATTTGATGTACCAGGATATCAACTTACTATTGGGAAACATTTTCTCAGGAAAATTGGTGTGGGAGGAATCTAGAAAGCCAAATTTGATCTAGATAAATTCAGAGAATTTATTTGGATGTCTGTGTGAGTAAGCTGGCATTTTACAGTAACTGTCAGTCTGTGGAGCTCAGTACAATTTTGTGATGCCATTCCTTGAGGTTTCATTTGTCACCAGATGGAGAAAACAACTTTTCTGTTAGGCTTCAGAAGCGGCTAAAAAGAATAGAAATTGGCCAAATACTGGGGTAGATAGAAAACTGTACAGTTTGTCACTCCTGAACTAACCCCAGGCATGTTATCCATTTATTTGACCAGTTTCTCACTCTTTCCAGCTGCTTATGAAGCCTGGTGGAGGTTATTTTTCTGTGGTACCGTCACGCTTAGTGTTGCAAGAAGCCTAACCACAAGACAAGCTTACCACCTTTCTTCCCCTCTTTGTGGGAGTCCACTCCTGGCTATTTTTTCTGCTTTGCAAACACCTGTACGTCGGTGTGAGGGCTTTATTTGTCTTCAGTGGCAAAACACGACCGACTCTCTCTGAAGAGTTTGTACGCTTTTGTGGCCCGTGTTTCCCCCTGCTTTGTTTGTGGTTTGCTGAAACACTTGGCGAACACGGTTTAGCACACAACAGGTCGTTGGGGTCAGGGTAAACTTTCCCCCGTTTTCCACCCTCCGCTACAGAGGAGTAATTAGCGTCACCTGACAGGACCTAAGGCCAGACCAATCTCATTTGGTGGTTTTGGGACTCTCTAAAAAAATACATCACTGGAAAAAAATGAAAACAAACTGTGAGTGAGTTTTATGGAAAAATACACAGGTTTGTCATTTTAAGTGACTGTCATATTCAAGTTTTTTCTCCATGCCCTCTACTTTTATTTATGATACGAACTTGCTATCTTTTCACCTTAAAATGTCCAAGAACAAAGAAATACATTGTACAACAAACTGAAGCACCTAACATGTAATCTTCTTAACGTCATTATATTTGACTAGCATCTCCTTTTTAACTGCACTGAAGCTGCCATTTAGCTAAAAATTCTCTGTTGGCTTTGGGGTTAAGCAGCAGGGAAAATGTTGATATGTACTGGATGGGTGGCTGACCATGGGCAATGGTTGTCACTAGCACAGGTTTGACTGTATATTGTGGGTAGACAGTACAGAGCTTAGGGTAAACAGACCGCTTCGCTTCCTCTGACTAACGTTAACCCAGTTTGCATGACATGTAATTGTTTTCGATCGACCCGTGCTTCAAGGCTTTAGCCGACAAGAATGCGCGGCACGGTCCGGACTCGTCACGACTTTACGCACCGCCGACAAGAGGCAAACATTCTGCTGATGTTTGTCGTCTCTCCTCACTTCACAGACGAGCTCCTCCATTGACTCTACTTCCTGTGAAACGTGTAAGGCCCCACGGACTGGATTTTATGGATCCTGCATCCTAAAAGGGTGCAGGATTTTAAACATTAAACCAGTAATTAGTACTAGAAAAAACACTAGGAAATAGAAATCCCTCTGATTGGTGATGGTACACTGCTGTAGAAGTCTGTTTCACTGCTGCAATGTTCTGTTCTTTTCTCCCAGACTTTGTTATGATTTTATGGTTTAATTGGGCCCTGTATTTTCAGGTACCATTTTCACCCTTTTGACTCTCCGCAGCATTTTCTTACTAAATCTGTTTTAAAGGATGAAAAACCATCGGAAATGCAAGTCAGAATGAGCCAATAGACACATAATATCTACATCGTAGCAGTCACTGACGGCAATATTTCACGGTTTTATTCCGAACGTCTTAGCTCACTGCAGGAGAAAGAATCATCCTTTGATTGCAGAGGAAGAGGATTTTCCTTGTGACACAGCTGTTGTTCCACATGTCATTTCCACGCCTCGCCTCCCAATGTCTCTACTTGAAGTTGTCATATGACGACGTTATCCACTTGTCACAATGAATGGTCTCTTTCTAAAAGTGCCACCAGATTTGACCATGGCCCCAAAGTCCCATTTTGCAGCTCTTACCAACACATCAATCTATTTCTTTGATTCTCTCACATTTTAAAGAAAAAATTAGAAGGTTAAGATGAAAACAGCCCCAGAGCTTGTTGAAAATCTAGCTCTATAAAGTATTTATTAAATTTTACAAAATCTGTGGAATGATTGACATAACAGGTGTCAGCCCTGAGACCAGACTGTAGGGTTTTAACCACATGTACTCTTTTCGATAAGTCTTTAACATGCTCAAGGTGTGACTCTCCTCAAACAGGGGATCTCAAACTCCCTAACACTGTTAGTAAAATTTGTCAAACAAGTTACAGACTTTCCTCTCAGACTCTGTTTTCAAATTGATTAGTCTAGTCCTGTGCAACTTGTACAAATCTTGTGTGTTATGCCTTCAGGTGGTTTGCTGGTTTATGTGCGATTCAAACATACAAGAAATGTTCAGGTTCGGTATCAAATTCTTTTTATCGCCAAGAACCAACAAATTAAACATGGCCCACCCACACTCGACCGTACTCAATTGTTCCACATGACAGTGTTATCAGACCTCTACAATAAACGGATGGGTGCTTGCAAAAGACTTTCCCCAAACCGTGTCACAAGAAATGCCCACGATCGTAGCGCATGGTTGACCCTGCGTGGGGAACATTTGGAGATACCCTGCATGGGGGAAGATGACGGATGGACGCTTGTGACATAATTGTCCATGCCGGGTAGCTTGTGTCCTACGATAAGGCCGTACAATTTACACGCTGTCATCTCCTGGAGCCCAGCCAAGCTCCGAAAGAACGCGTCCGGCTCTGCTTTCACAGCACTGAACGCATCTTGGAGGGTGTCCAAAGTTAGGCTAGACAGTTTAATGGACTGGAACTCAATTGAAATGGACTGTGCAGGGTAAGAGTAAGCTGTAAGAATATTTTGCTTGCTTTTTCGTGCCAAACCCCAAAGCTGGGAGATATGAGTAGTATGACATTGCTTTGGGCTATCTAAGTGCACTCCTGTCCCTGTTGCCAAGAAAAAATGGATGTACTTAAAGTTTTGAAAAGTACCAAGGGCAAGTAATCGTTCGACTAAATATAGCCGTAGGCTTCATATATTGATGTTCTGTATATATATATAGGTTTAGAGACATTTACACTCATTTTTCACCAGAAGTCATGTTTAGTACTTTAGACCTAATGGCTCTGCTGTGTCAATGGTGAATATTCTTGGAGAGTATCCAAAGTTACGGGAAACATTCCAACACTAACTGACTGGAGGGGTCTACATGCTTTTTTCCGTGAGGCGTAGCGAGCCTTTTTAATTAACCGTTACTCGTACCTAGGCGCTTGAATTCATCTTTAAGCATTGTCTGACTCAGCAAATTCTTTTCAAAGCTTTTAAAATTGGTCACTTTAATTCCAAGTAGAATGTTTTTTGTTATCCTAAATTAATCGTTATGAGTATTACTGAATTTTAACCCTTCGTATGGTGTAGTCGAGCACCAGATTGCCCAAAAATTTACCTGGTCCATTAAGTATTGTCAGGATCCCCCTAGAAGAGCCCCTCCTCGACTGTTTGAAATGAACTGTATAACACAGGGCAAAGGTGTAAAAAAAGCATTACTGCTAATCCTATACCCATATATAGGAGGAACATAATATTGCAGTGCCTTAGGCCTGCCAATTTTTTGCAGTCTGTTCTAGTTGGAAAAATGGATCATTCAGAGTTTTAGGATACGTTTTCAACTTGATATAACATTGCAGCTTTGGATTTTGTAAAATATACAAACTTGCTGTAATAAAAAATATTGGAGACTCTAGAAATCACTCTAGTGGTATTGCTTTGGGCTGTGTCAATACAGTCTGTCCTGAAGAAAAGAAAAGGTAGCTCTAATTCATTGACACCCTGAAGTATGCTTTAATACTCAGATTGATTGATGGTACCATTGTGGCTGAAGTATTTCCTTAGTGAAGCTCTATCCAATTTTTTTAGCTTCTTTCTTTGAAAGAAAAGACCGACTGGGAAACTTAGAAGCCATTTTGCTCTCCTGAGCCTGTTTAGTTATGAAATCCACACTCTGTCGCCTGAGCCTGATTGATCCAGCAAAATCCAGGAAGAGATCAGCAGGCAAAGGAGATTAGACGACATCACGCTGTGACTGAGTTTCCTGGGAATTTGGATTTTCTCTCAATGCTTCTGATTTCTCAGGTGTTTCCTGGCACGCACACCTTTCTTCCAGCAGGGGGCTTGGAAATGGCACTTAACACAACTTTCCTCCCTTCACCCAGGTATAAAATGTGTACCTGACTTCAGTTGTGGAGGTAAAAGCCAGCGGAAGGAGAGGGATGGGCCCCGCCGTTAAAGATACCCTGCCCTAGACACAGCAGACTAACAACCCACTGCCCCCATGGCCTTAAAAAGGCTATAGGACTACCTTTACCTTCAACTCCTCTTCCATTAGGTGGTTTGATGATAGATGACCCGGCCTTGGTACCAGATGGCTTTCCATTTGCTCTTAGTGCACACGCAGTTGTTGAATGTTCACAGAGAGAAATACAGTGTTACATGCTCTTGGCATTGAACACTTTTGTAGGTAAAATCAATGTGAGGAGCCTCTACAAGACATTGAGCATAGGTTAGGCTTATACATGTACCTTACAATGCTACACATGAGGATGTTATACATGCACATTGTATACTGTGTTAAGTGCCATGAGCCTTGTGCTGCTGTATTTTGCTTTTTCTACACTATGTTCGTTTATTGTTTTACCAGTACATAACACTCAGGTCAGTGACTTGTGCCCTTAATTACATTGACATAAAACAAGCAATAAAATCAACAAAACTTAAGGGAAAAGTGTGGTGTATGCTGTCTTTAACGATTTCCATTTGGTACATAATTATGGAGTACTCAGGAAAATATTCAACTTGGTGTTAAGTCATAACTCATAAGGAACAAGGTTGAAATCAATGTATACACTCAACATTAAGTATGGCACACGTGATATTTATTACACACTTACATTTGTACTACATGAACTTGGAATTAAGTACTTTTCTGGGAACTGAGTATTGGGAAACAAATGTTTTCACTTTACACTAATGTACATGTATGTTACATTGTATCATTAATTGCACACAAGGTGCCTTATAATTCAAGGTGTCCTTGAACTTGACATTAAGTACTTTTCCAGGAACCGAGGGCTGGATAATTGAACATAAATATTTCAACTCTGTAGAATGTGCCTTGTTTCATTAATTGTACTTACTTTTTTACACGCACACATAGATCTATGTATGTGTGTGTGTGTGTGTGTGTGTAAAAGAGGAAGTACAATGAGGGTTATAATAATTACGTTCCAGGATGAGCTTGAACTTGAAATTAACCTATAGCAGACTGAAGTAGTCATTTGCCTGCCAATTTTCCATTGGTTTTGGGGGTTAGGCAGCAGGGATAAGGTTAAGTGCATTTCTCGGAACAGACGAGGGAAATAGAAGTAATCCTATGCACTCTACAAAACTGTGATATACAGTGTTATAATCCTATAATGACTTTAATTTTCCTCCAGTGTTCATTTTGGAATACCTTCAATCCAAGTTATCAATTCTAAGAGGAGATGTAATCCTTGTTTCTAGTTCCCAGGGTACTAATCATGTATCTTTCCACACAAAAGAAACTTAAATTCAACTCTCTTGACAATAGGTAATTATCACCTGCTAACATCCACAGGGTAAACCAGCCGTAACTGCACATATATTTCCTTCTCTCCCTCGTAAAATACTGAGAGAAGCAGTTTCGTCTTGGGAGGTTGAAACATCCGTGCTTTCAAGACATCTCAAGGGTACGAGAAGACTCAGCAATTTGAAACCTCTCAAGGTTTCTATATGTGACAAGACCCCATCTGTGATCGCAGTCTAAGTGCTGCCTGGCCCTTTGTGGTGTACTTTACAGCAATCCTTCATAGCATACTGCTTTCCTTACTAGTGGCAGAATATGCTGGTGACACGGTATAACCTTCTCCCAGCTAATGCCAAGGTCACAATTCCCAACGAAAAGTATAGCTTAAAAACTATTTCTTGTCACTATGTCTTGTGTGTCACTAATTCTTGATATGTCAATTGTTAATTTTTTGTTCCCACAAAAAGCCTGGCCAGTACCTGGCTTGGAAATGTGACCTTAGGATAAAGAAGCCTTTGGCATCAAATTTGAATTATATATAATGACATGATTAGCATGAAAACACTGTACCTTAATTGGTACATCATCAATTCTTTAGAGAGAAAATAAAATGAAATTCAACTTTTCTTTCTGGTTTTGTTTCTCTCCTGACCTCTTGTTGCATTTCTTCTAAAAAATGGCAGAAAATCAACAAAATGAATTGGTGTGGCCTAATGGGCAACTAATTCAGCTCAAGGGACTTTCATTTCGTGAGTTACACACTGTCAGAGAGATCATGCTGGAGTGTGCATCTTTCTATAAGAGGTGAAATAAGGTTACAGAAGTCACTGCCCTGGTAAGGACACACCAACTTAATTTATTGGTTCTCAAATTGAAAAAGATAATGCTTCGTCCACATCAATTTGATTTGATGGCTCTTAAAAATATATTTACGCCACAGGAAGTAAATTTTATGGACGCCACCCCCCGGAGAAAACGTGGGCCAAAAAATGAAATGAAAACAAAACTTTGAGGACCGGGTTGATGCCTTGGCGCTCTCAGTTTTATTCACGAGTTTCCCATCCCCAGAATGCATAGCGCCTGGCGGGTCATTTGCATGTCTTGTTGATGTTAAACAGTTTGTTTTTCTGTGTGGTTTGAGGTTTTGGGGCATTTTATGCTCAACATTAATACATTTACTATGGGTTGAATCTGACAACAAGTAGAGAATACCTTCCTGCGATATGCAAATGACCCCCAGGTGCTATGCATTCTGGGGATGGGAAACTCGTGAATGTAGTGAAATTCAATATAATCCTCCCTACCCTCTGCTTTTAGAAAATTATGCCAGCTTGCTGTATCTTAACTACTGCTCTGAAATTTCTGAGAATCAACGAAATAGTTTGGTTTGGCCTAATCCTAGTTTACCAATGAACGACTCCTGTCTCAATATTTCTCAATCTAATAGATATTGATTTCATTTAAAAGTATCTATCAAGTCTAAAGCAGGTTCCCAAAGGACCATTGAGTTACACGTGCACTCCGCTTAAATTACGCTCCTTTACGCTCGCACCACCCGTTATTTGTCAGCTGGCTCTGCATGGTTGATGCATTGGTCAAACAGAAAGATTGGCCTCAATAGATCATACATCATATTCAATATCACCTTATTACGGAGAGCTTGCGCTGCCTGATACTGCCAGCCTTGGTAAAAGGGACGGAGCGTTTATCATCTGCAGCACTCAATTGGCAGTCGTTACCAACCACTTGTTGGAGACAGCTATAAAGGCCACACCAAGTTGATTTGTGGTTCTCAGATTCAAAGCTGCGTTATGTAACATGTTTGCACACAAAATTGATAGAGTTTAATTGAAAATCTTTTTATGTGATCGTCATTTACTTCCACTTTCCGGCATATTTGTGCAATTATCTCACATTACTGACATTTATGGTTGGTGCTAAAACAGCCCCAACGAGGCAAACTCATAATGTTGTACCATCAGAAAATACCAGCCTGTACTGTAAATATGGCTGACAGCTCTGTTTTCATCTTTTAAATACACTTGTAGGACATGATATTTTGGTACCTCCACTCCCTGATTGACACTATACAATGGGGGGGGGGTTACATTTGTGTTCTTTGTAAATGAAATGGCCAGAAAATTGACTTTTTGTATGGTCTTAATGTTACATATTATTGATGCAGCTTTAAAAGGAATAATGCTGAACAGGAACATCAAGAACATGGATACAGTCAGAGCAGAAATTCTGTACTTTGTTTCACACAGTTTCAGGGAATGAGCATACCATACTAACCATAGTCTTCAGTTGGCAGTAGTTGGTACTAACCACCTGTTGAAGCCAGCAGAGGCCACAAAAATTTGACTTGTGTTTCTCAGATTTACAAGGAATAATGCTGAAGTGAAACAGACAACAGGGTTTGAGGAGAAGTCTGAAGTATGGTTCACACAGTTTTAGTAGTCATCTTAAGTCTAACATTGGCAGTGGTTGGTACCAACCACCTGTTGGAGCCAGCTGATATCAAATAAAGCTCTATTTTGTTTTGTCGTTTTCATCTCTCCATATCAAACTTTATGCATCTTCTTTGCTTAGTAGGTCGTGTTTTTACATTCTCACATCAAGTTTGAGGTCTCAAAAGATTTTTGACTGTGCTGCCATTCTAGCTGCTTCCATAGCCTGGATGCAGTCATGTTTAGTGTTCTGGGGCTCTGATAATCGCTCCCTCATACAATTTTGTAGGAAGAAAGTATGGAAGCCCCAGCAGACTGTATAGAATGGCACCCAAGCTACTGTTCTGTTTACAATGCAGTCACTAAATCCCTTTTCCTCATTTTGGCAAGTTAGGAGTGGCCAACTGTACTCCTTTAGCTGACCAACTCCCCTGGCAAGTTACGTCTATTTGGCCAATTTCTACTCCTTCCAGCTGCTTCTAAAGCCTGATAGAGGCTAAACTCTGAGCCAAACTACCCATGATTCAGTGACTTCTGTTTGTCCTTTGAGAACCAACCAAGCAAATAATCAACTGTCTCAAGTGTCCTTAAGTTTATTAACTGTTAGATTAGCCTGTTAAACTGCAGCAACTTTGAATGCTTTCCTTATCCTGTTAAAATTGGATTGTTTTTCCTTTGAACTTAGGGAAAGTTTGTGCCCGTTTTGTCACAGTAGAAATTATTACTTTTTATTTTGACTGATGAAAATACAAGTCAAACTTACTTTTAGATGTTTCTTTTAGCAGTTTGTGAGGTAATGTTGTTGATAATGGAAGAAATTGGCAGGGTTCTCTTGAATTGAAATGGCTGATTGCGCTCTACATTAAAGGTCATGCAGCACAGGCCCTCAATAATCAAAGGGTAATTGTCAATTTAAAACTCTGTTTTATCGACTAGAAAATTAGCTGTTGATTTCCGTCAAACAAGTACTGTAGCGGAAATGTTTTCAACAGTTGCTGAGAGATAATGATGGCTGGAGGAGGCTTCTTGTGGCAAAGGTCATGACATTCAGGCCCACTTCCCATGACAGGAGCCTTCCTTTGTTGTCTTTACGACTTGAGACAGCGCTGACCCACCGTGGCTACCGGTCAACCCAGAAGCCTAGTGTGCGCCTGTGGCTTTCACAAGTTTATGGAACATTGCAGGTGGTGTCATCAGTAACTCAAGATCCTTTCCAAACCTCAAACTTTCCTATACATGTACATGCTCCACTTTGCTTTGCTTTGCTGAATTTTTTTTACTAGTCATCAATGGAAATTCAGTTCTTTAGTATGTAACAGTATCATGTACTGTTGGTAACAAGGGTTTCGTGATACCAAGTAGGCATAAAATTGGAAAGACCCTTCTCTAGTTTGAAGGACAAAAGCAATAGCCAAAAAAGACGAGAGGAATTCCTTGACTAAAACAGACCATGTTAACAGGTTTTACCTGCCACTTATCATTCCATTCCTTGGGTTCTTTCCAAGATGGAGCAGTTTGACCTTTGTCAGAGGTCACTGAGTTTGAAACCACAAAATTGAACTGACAGAAGTGCTCAAAGTGGCTCTAATTTCTTTTTCTAATTGCTGGTCTTGCCAAAATATATCAACAATCTGTTCCAACTGTTTGGTGTAGTGTACCTATTTGCCATATATGTATAAGCCAGGAAACTGGTTTTTGATGCATTGAAAAAAAAACATATTTTACTCCCAGTTATGTTTTTAATCCTATATTCCATGAATGTCCACACCAATTCAATTTTAGATTTTTAAAAATCATGCTTATCTGGAAAAACATGATAGCAAAGCCTGAGGATCAGGTTGTTGCCTTCAATAGCAACTCAATTTTATGGAAGGAGTACAGTCTGCTTTTACAGATTACAGTACATTTCTAAGGAAATACATACTATTAGGCAAAAATTGAAAATACTGCAAAGTACTAGTATATGGTTTGCCCACCCCAGAGGCCCCACACTGTTCCAATCCAACAGCTCTGCAAACAGTTTTAACTCAATACCATCTACAGGCTTGAGAAAAGAAGATTACGTTTTCCCCTTTGACAGGATTTTGCTTCTGCCAGATTAAGGTAATCAGATTTGTTAAGAATAACATCCCCCTGGAAGAAAGGTATGGCGCCCTGCTAAACTCACCCTCCAAGCAGATGTAAGGAGGATCTTGATTATTTTTAGCATTTTATTTCTGTTTTTGCAACATTGGTACTCTTTTCTTTTAAGAGGAAGGGAGCATTTAGAAAATTAGATACTAATAATTTTATGATAACACAAAAATATAGTAATGGAACAAAACCATTCTAGTCTAAATGGGGAAGGGTCAGTTAGTTCTCCATTCATCGCCTCTTTTCCTTGCACTGAGCAAACATTTCAATAAGAAACACTTGAAGAGAGTACCAATGTTGCAAAAACAGGTGTAAAACAATCAGCCGTATCCTTACATCTGCTTAGAGATTATAAGCTAAACTCGCCGACCAGAAAATCTAACCACCTTGAGGGCCCTGGGAAAAGGAAAATATTGATAATTCAGTGAGACGGAGAGAAAGGAGTTGGAAGTGAAGTATGTACAACTTTTATTAACATAACAAAGACAAGACGGCATGAGGCAGGCTTGAGTGCGTATGGAATGAGAGGAATTGATGTAACGGTGCTCGTCTTTTAGCATAACAAAAGTCGCTTAACCCTGTCACAACAAACCTCCATTGTCCCTTGCTCTACAGTCGAGCTGGCTTTCTTCCTGCATCCTCTATTTCATAGCTCACATAAAAATTCTGCACGACACAAATAAGGCCACACCAATTAATTTGTCGGTTCTCAGATCTTAAGAAAAGTATGCTCACCTGGAATGACATAGATTAGTTTAAAAAAACTTAAGATTTATGTATCTTGTTGATACCTTGGTGCACTGTTTTATAGAGTGAATACTGTCATATTCAAGATTTTCTCCCCTGTGTTACTGTATGATATCCACTTTTTTCACCATGAATTGTCCAAGAACCAAGGAAATAAAATTGGTGTGGCCTTAATTTAATTCTTCAACAGACAGTGTTTGTAAGACGAATATCATGCTATAAACAAGGCGTCAAATTTATCCACAATTTCATATCATTCAAATTCAATGACGACATTTAAGCTTTCATCACAAAAAAATAGAGTGGATTCAAGTACTAATTTGCAACCTAGTAGGCGTAGTGCGTCACAAAAATAGTGTGCCTGTACAATTTTCAGTTTATCCGACATATCAAATCTGATCTTTTAACATCTTTCTTTCACAGTATTCTTTAAATATTATTCATAATTTTATTAACAATGAGCCTTGACTTGCAGCGGAACCCTTGTGGGATGTAAGTATTCGTGTGGTGAACAGCAGATTGAAGAGAGGCAATGCTTTGGTCCAACAATACAAAGCAAACATTACAATAAACTCTGCACATCATATATTACATTTCCACTGCTTTGAGCACTTAGTGCCTCTTCAATGTTCACAAGTAACAGCGATTCTTTTGAAAGTCCGGCAGATGTAGGTATATGTAATGCTGACCAGCGATTTTGATGATTTTCATCCCCGTGGCATTGAGGTGAGAGCTTTTCCAAGTGGCGGCCCATTAAAACTTTCTTTTATACATTTCACATAGGCCCAGTAAGACCAGTCTCTGTTATGTGTACATGTGCAAGGGCTATAGCGTGCTCGTAGGACTTTGCCGTACAGCGTCCAAAATATCCACCACGTCCCGACCATGGTACAAGCTCGGTTCGTGGCTGTCCTCGGAACTTGTAGTGCTCAGTCGACTGTTCATGGTACTCCTGATGGTACCGTGTGGATCAAACGTGCTCAAGCACAGCGGCTTCTTGCTCATCCTCGGCCCCTCGTGGCCTGTAAATCTTGGGTCGTCGTAGTAAGGAACGTATTTTATGTTTTCCTCGGGATTCCCCTGCGCGTCCAGGTTTTTGTGACTCGGGGAAGTGTACGCATGGCCCGAAGGTGATGGCCTCTGGTCCGAGAAAGTCACGTGGTGGTTCTTCCTGCTGTTGTTTTCTCGCGGTTGGTTCGCGATGTGGTTCATCATCTCGTTGTGCAGGTCCTTGACACGACCCAGGATTTTCAGGTTGTCGGGGCTGTGGAGTTTGTGGTTGGGGGACAAGGTTTTGGCGTGGGGTTTGGCGTTACTCGGGTGAGTAGGGGAAGAACGGCTGTTTCCAGTGGTGCTGGTGTTGGGGATGTGGTTGTTGGGTGGAACTGGCATCCAGCATCGATCGGAATGTCCAAGGATGCGACACTCCGAGGTGCATCGGGACAGGACGGTAGTAGGGGGCGGCGGCGGCGGCAGGTCTGGTTCTGTGACACAAAAGAAAGAAACAACATGTCAGAAAATTATGGTCAGATCGTAGCAACGTTTTGGACCACACCAGTAGAACTGCATAGTTCTTAGAGGGAGACTAAACAAGGCCTTGGTGACCCAAAACAGAATGTATGCATGTACTTCCTAAGTCACAAAACATGGGCCTAAAACTTCCAAACATTCCAATCCAGTGTTTGTCTTCAATTGTTTCCTTCTTTTTCTAACAATCTTTCTTCTATTCCAGAAAACCATGTAGTAAACTGGTGTAGCCTTGACACAGTATATAGTCACCACAAAATAAAATTGTACTTCTCTTGCAGCAGCATTTGTTGTGTTATGCATGAAATTGAAGACTACCTACTGGTGTCACAAAGGTGTATGAACTGAAAAAAAATCATAAAAGTTAAGAGGTGTAGTTAGTCCCAGAACTGTTGTCTTTCTACCAAGTCAGACTATTAAAAAAGGAAACTGTGCTATCACCATTATTGTTTGAGTCTTTAAAATTGTGGTTTAGGGTGTTTAATCTGAGAGAGTTATGGTTGAAGTTATTTCTTTTACATGTATTGTGGATCACCATTTAAGATAAGTGGAGGATGGGTAAAGTTTCTGAAACAAAAACAAAAAGGATGTGGTTATTTTGGGGGAGGAGGGGTAAAATCATCAGGATGTCTCATGCCTTGGGGGAGAGGAGGTGTCGAAGTTTGAACTGAGATTTCCGAAGTGTTGTCGCCCCTTCAGAGGTTGCACCACAACGCATCGCCCTGGCCACCTTCTGCCTGTATATGTGGGAACATGTCGGAGGCCTTCATTATAGACTGATGTAGACATAAGGGAATATGCCTGTCATTTTAAACAAACGCATGTACCGCCACAGAAAAAGGTGGTTCTGGGACGATAAGTATTGCAAAGTACATTTCAAGTCAGCGAGTTCAGAAGAGATTGAAGGCGACTTTGTCAAACTCTTTGTAACAGTGTTACGAAAACCTATGAGGATTTGATGCATATTATATACAGATCATACAAAATGTACGCAGCTGTCTCAAGAGCTCCAAAATGGCAAAATTTTCATCATTATCGTTGTAGTCATCTTAGCGCTTGCATGTAAGTGGTTCTGATGACATGCTTCCAAAGCTGTCCAAGCCTATGATTAAGGGCTAGTGCTGTTAGTTTGGAACTAAGAGGTTTTGGCCATTGCAAACCGAACATATATACTCCTACTACTGTATGGTTAAGCTGTCACACAGGCTATCATTACAGGCTGGCCTATGGTCATGAGGAACTGGTAGGTTTTTGACAGGTCACCCAGTGGCATATTACCTACTCTTATGGATAAGTTTGGTGGGTTCTTGAATAGAGGAGCAACAAAGGGAAAGGGATTTGCAAGTTTGGGACTAGTAGGTTTAATGGCCATCACATCACAATACTCCTTTTAATATTCTAAGGTGTTGTGGGTTCTTGTAAGGTGCTAGAAGTTGTTGGTTTCCTTAAAGATACATCCGAACAGCTCGACATCCTCTCCAAAGGACAGTAACCCCTACCCAGTAGGGTGCAGCTCGGGATCAGACCACTGACAGGTGGGCCGAGATTTGAACCCCCAACCATTTGATCCAGAAGCGGAGGTTACTCAGTGCACGCTACATTGAGGGCTTTGTTAACCGCAGCTGCATCTGTCCCTACTCATCCCATCGCTATTATCACCCCTGGACATCTCAAAATTGGTACGACCCTGGGCAGTGAGGGATGCGACGCACAATGGCTCAGCGTCCTCATGTATTTTCATGAGGCCCCGAGGTTGGAGAGGGGGACCAGACGTACCAATTTTCCCGGCTGGGAGCGAGCGAAACCGGTCCTCAAAAATTCTCCACACACCTCGGACTTGTTTTGTTAACGCGATAATTAAGCTGTTTGTTGTAGAAAACATTGAAGTAGAACATTTGGTGGGGAGACAAAAGATAAGAAAGGGCCAAGCTGTTTTACCGGATGCACACCTGTCCGTGTGATAAGGTTTGGCGCGACGCCGCTCGAGTTAAGGTGCCCATTACTGCTTACTCAACCCCACAACCTGATGAGCTTCTAAAGACCCTGGAATTTAAGAGACAGATGTCTTCCATTGATGGGGATAAAATTAAAGGGTAGCACTCCGCCTGGTGATGTGTTCGGACCCCATTACCAGACCCTCCCTGATAGGGAGACGAGAATGAGCAAGACATCATACCTGCCGTTCTATTACAGTTCAGCCAAGCAAAACAAGTAACGAGGCAGTAATAACAGTGGAATTGAGGGGCAGAGGCACACACTGTGTGTTGGCAATATTTCTCCAACATGTATAAAGTGGTCTCAGCTATGTCATATAAGAAAAATATATCTCTTTGTTACTGATATTTTAGTACAATGCTTTAAGATTGGACCAATTTCGGTTGTCGATTGGCAGCTCTGAAACATCATTTTTCAAGCGTGACTCCATCTTGTGTCCTATTCATGAACTCAATCAGAAAGAGAGAGACATGTAACTAAGATAGATGAGTTGCTCTAGACTGAGCCAATAACGCTACACTTCCTGTTCTGAATAAAGATTTTCAAGGCCAGATGGCCTGTGATTCAAAATTAGGGATTATGCTTGTCATTTCAAAGAAATAACTCCACAGTAAAAGCGATTGTAGAACAAGAATTATTGCAAAATACATTTCAAGTCAGCGAGTTAAGAAGAAATTGAAGGTGGCTCTGTCGAACTCTATTTCTCTCCGTAACGGTGTTACGGAAACCAATAAGTATTTGATGTGACTATTATACAGATCATACACAGCTGTCTCAAGGGCTCTGAAATGGCGAAATTTTCGTCATTATCGTCGTCTTTGGCAAATATGCCGCAGATGAAATTGGTTTTGCAGCATAATTATATTAGGCAGCACCAATTTGATTTGTTGGTCCTCGGATTTAAAAAAAAGGAATCATTGCTAAATTGGAAAATCATAATGAAATCTGAGGGAAAGTCTGTTCCTTAATTTGTGCACACATTTTCAGGGAGTAGATAAAGCCAGATGCAAGTTTTCCCCCCAGCCCTGTTTTCACGAGGTCCTCTTACTAAAATTGTACATAAAAATGTCCGACAGAGAACCGACAAATAAAATTCCCGTGGCCTTATATTACCCCCAGCCGAATAGGCCAACTTTATGTGCTTCTGCTCTGTCTACATTTTTATGGGCCATTCTATCTCATTTTGTGCATGAGTCAGTTTCAGGCACAAGGAATCCCGCGCAGGTGGCCAGTTAGGTTTAAACTGACATTTCCGTTCCTTTTTGATACACTATAAAGTTTTAACTCGGGCTCTCGTATGACAGAAGCTGCCTCTAAATCAATGCATATGGGATAACTCATCGAGACAGGCATTATTTTAAAACTAAGTGTAATAGTTTTTTTAAGCATTGCCTGAGGAGATGACAGTAACAGTAATCACATTTCAATTATAGCTATAATGCACTGTTTGCTCAACAGTCCTGATTTGTTACAAAGCAATATAACGTTAAATTGACAAGTTAAGATGAAAATCGATAATTCACAAAAGTCAAACCTCTTCAAAATGTATTTTTTAATGTACCCCTGCCTACTGTTCTAAATTACCATACTCTTTATTGTCTAATTCTTGTTGCAATATCTTTATGGTGATGTCTTAATTTTCCATGTATAGTTCTTTCAGGCTTATCTTCTTTCCCATTCTCGCGCCAGTTTTAAGTAGATAGTGTAATGGGGTCTCGGGAGAATGTCGTCCATGAAATCAGGTTCGTGTGGACTAATACATAAAATGTAATGCTTCCCACCGATTCAGTAACTGCCCGTATCCTGAGAGAGCTTTATCAATGAGGAGGCTCATATCATGCCTACAATTTCGGCCATGCCAATTCAATTTCTTATGTTACATAAAATAAATCAAGAAACTGGACAAATTCTCTGAAGACCTTTCAGATAGCATCTTCCAACAGTGACTTTTCTTGGTTGTTCTCAGAAAATGTTGTCAGCTGTATGATCAACATGAAGACAGAGTCTAAAAGGTAGTCTGTACCTTGGTACACAAAGTTTTAAAGAGAATTTGGCCAGAATAAATTTTCCTTCCAACCTTTTATCTCGTTCTTATGATTTGCTGAATTTCTACTTCAAAACGTCCAACAACAAAGACCATTAGATTGGTGAGCCTTTGAATTAAGAAGTCTAATCTGATGTGTTTATTTCTGGTACACTTGTAAAAAGGTTTGACGAGCTGGCTGAGTTTCTTTCATTTTGTTTTATCTCTACTAAAGCATCTCATTGCCTTGCTGCAGTCTGATGTGACGTACTGTATCACAGCTTGCAAAGGAACAGGAGCCTAATCTTTCTTTAGTGATTTCCTAGATTAGGTCGGAATCAGTTTCTGTTTTCTTCTTCTAACATCTGCACTGTTTCCCTGTCTTGGTACATCTATACCTCTAAAGAACAGTAATTCAATGTTGTTGAAGAAAGGAATGAGCAGAAACTAATTAGTCGTTATCAATTTCCTTCAAAATATGGAAGCTGGTTGGCCTAAGCCACGAATGCATGTCCCGGTATCTATACAATGATAAAGTCACAATTCCCAAGATTTCCTGACAAAAATGTCTCTTGCCATCTCATTTTTGACTTATGACCTGCTCCCCACCAAATTTGCAGTCTTGAACATGGGCACTGTAAATCAGTTGTAGGAAGGGCACCATTTCACGAGGTAGTGATTCCCTTTACGATATCTTTAAACTAGCAAGAACCCGCCTTTATTCCTCTCATCAGGCAGACTCCAGATACATTTAAAAGTAAATGTCACATCTGCATTCTGTACAGGAACAAGGACTGCGCGGCGAATCCCTGATGATTCCCTCGAGCAACCGAGAAGATGCTTAAAGTGTGATTTATACCCGTCTTTTGTCAGTGGGGCTTCATCTTATTATACACCTGTCTGCCTGGCTATCTTGGAGATCCTCCAAGACTATGAATCGAAGAATACCTCGTTATATTTCATAATTGAATATGAAAGTGAAGTGAGGACTCTTCTACAATTCACTGCAAAACACATAAAATATACGACATACTTTACTTTAAGGTGCACAACCTTATATCTCTCTTTGCCAATGTTTTGACATGAAATTTAAAATCCTGCTGCATGGGAATGGGGAGGATCTATTGAGTGTGCTACAATCAGTCCACAAATGGTAAGAAAACAGCAACCATTCCTGTACTGCAGCAATCACACCACAAATACATGTACCTCCTTTTATTCTACTGCAAACTAAAACCACAGCAAAAGTTAATGAATTACACAGCGGCAAGGAGAGTCAACGTACAGTTCCGCCATGCTGGCCCTGCATAAGCAAAAATC
Organism: Branchiostoma belcheri; assembly: GCF_001625305.1. Classification (NCBI taxonomy): domain Eukaryota; kingdom Metazoa; phylum Chordata; class Leptocardii; order Amphioxiformes; family Branchiostomatidae; genus Branchiostoma; species Branchiostoma belcheri. The sequence goes on from NW_017804465.1 coordinate 216,495, forward strand.
GACCCTTCAAATCCATCCACTTCATGTTTTTGTATTGCCACACCCCGAGCCCTTGACACCCGGTCAAGTGCAGAGACTCGGTGAATGACTTCATGATGCTGTAATGCTCCTGTAATAGATGTACCTGCGCTCCCAAGTGTGAATGCCCCTCAGCCTGGCCTTGAAAAGGCTGGTAAACCGGCATTGCTTACAGTGGAGTGCCCCAAAAGACAAAATTTGTCACTGCAACGATATTCTTGGAAATGACCCTTTTTGCACTCTGCCATCAGAGCCCCATCTACACACTACACATCATCAGATCTAAGTTGCCTTGTAGAAAACTTCAAGAGTGAGCTTTTTTATTTCAGGTGATTTGGTTTCTTTTCTATTCACTATCATACTGCTGCAGCATAAGATCCCATCTACACCTACACCTACACATCATCAGAGCCAAATGGCTCTGTGAAAGATGGGATTTGTACACACACAGTCTGCCACTTGCAAGAGTGGGCTTTTTCCTCTTTAGGTAATTTGTTTTCCATAGTCCCCCCCCTCGAGATGAGGATGGGACAAGGTGAAGGTGATTCGGTTTCTTTCTTTTTCACTCTGCTGTATGTAAGATAGCCTTGAAGACTAACCCACTCTCAGAAATACAGGAAAGAAGGTATTAAGAGACTGGCATAATGATGATGAAAGCTACCTAACTAGCCTAAGGCTACTACAAAAAGCTGTCTGAGACTCCAATTCCTCTGTAACTACGACAGAAAAAAGTACAGTCAAAACTGCACATTAGTAGACCACCTAGGAGACCAATAAAATCTGGTCTATGTGGACAGCCATGAACAGGATTCTTAATTGCTCGTGTCGACAGGGAAAATTATCAAAGGGCCCACCAGAAAGTGGTCACATCAGCCGAGTGGTCCTTAAATAGAGGTGGCCACTTGTACAAGTTTTTTTCATTCCAGTTTTTCTTCAACACTTGCTATTCCTTACTAGAATGTGATCCCCCAACTGAATGCCTCTCGCCACCATCCCGCTACAATCAACATTCCCCGCTTGTCTCTTATTCCTCACGCCCGTCTAAGCTTTGACGGCAAGGCGAGTAATCCCGGGGCACGAGTTGGCTTTGCAATCCGCTTTGCTTGGGAGAAAAATCAGCCGATAAGAAATGGTAGCATAATTCCCGGTTTATTGTGTGTTCGGGCCTTATGTGGTGTGCTTTGCTAATAAGGCGGGCTGGATAAGCTGACTCATTGATCTTTCTCCGTCCACAAATGAGTCCGAAGCTTGCCCGGCCCAAGACACAAGCCTCTGGCTACCTATAGCGACGGATCAGTCTTCATTTGGAAATGGTGGAATTCCATTTTGCCATCGATAATAGCACACTTCTTGCATCGGCCAATTTGTCTTCATGTGCGCTTCACTGGGCAGCATTGGGGAGGGTCTCAAATCTTAGATGTACTCCTAGAAGGGTTCAGTTTGCGAAGACATTAATGGAGAAGATGTTGTCGAGCTAAAGATCGTTTGTAATCATCTTGCAGGAAGTGTGAAAATTTTTGTCAACTCTGATATCTTTTAAGACCTGGTAGTAAAACGTTTGACTTATAACAATAAAGAGAATGGAAGTCTGCAATTCACCAGGCAGAAAGATGCTCAGGTTCTTTCAGTTGGTGGTATTGATTTTGCCATATAAGCTGTGATAAGCTGGGAAGAAATGCAGCGACAATCACCGATGAAATGGCAGCTTCGAAAGAAAAGTGTTTTCAACCGACGGGCAGTTTGGCTTAGAAAAAACACTTCTGATGCTCTAATGGCCGCAGTTCGGCGAGCTAGCGCTACTCTAAGGATTAATGCGATCTGAAAGGCAGAATGATTTTATTGCAGCATTTACATGTAGCATCATTAAGATGCCCGGCTCGACGTGCGATGTAATCTTTTTTCGCGGAAATTGAAACTTACGGGTTGAGCCCTCTAATGCAAGAATCGTCCCATCTCCTCCTCCGTGGAATCTAAATTGCAGATTCCTCGTCCCCTACTACTGCAGATGAGGGGATGTATTTACATATTGTCGTGAGAATCGATGCTCGCTGATTTATGATACATCAATAAGAAATCCCTCTGATGCCTACTGCTTACTGATGCTGCCTTTTATCTATTCATTGCCTTCAGCTTGGAGAACTGCAGCACTTTGATGAAGGCACCGAGTAGTCCCCTCGAGCCGGCCCGGGAAACAAAGGATCGATCGGCGTCCCAGTTCCTAACATTTTTCTTCGCTTCGATCCTGATGAAGAATGCATGTAGTGTTGCGCTAAGGCACAAGCCGTTACCTCAGTGTTATCAGTTGGCGCGCCATGGATGCACCTCCTCCCATACCTGCTGAATCCTCAAGATAACCATTAAGTTTCCGTGCAGCACCCTAAGAAACGAATTATGAGGAAGCAAAATGCATCTTCGCCCTCTCCATACAAATGTGCCGTATCATATAGTCATTAAGGATGGGGGTGCATGGCAAGTGTTTTTTGATGGGGACGGGTAAGAAATAAGAGTGGAAAATTCTCTGGGTGTGGTCAGGGAAGAGACCTCTTGGGCGATCGGCCTCGCAAATTACTCCTTGAAAGATCAATTATGCCGAGCATGTTCTCCTCAATACATCCCTGATGGAGACTAGGTTAACCTCTTAATATGCTAACAGTCTGATCACCTGATGATTCAGAGGGGGGCCCATTTTCTGTTTGACTGAAGGATGTGCAGATGACTTGCAAGATTTATTTCATTTAGAATTTCTTTATTCACATTCATTTCTTAAGGGTTAGGGGAAAAGCAGGTCATACTTATAATAATATAACAAGCCCTCTTCTCAAAAACTTGAATAAAATCAGAATTATGACTTGCAAGGTATCCGGATGCCACGTTGTTCACTTCTTGATCAGAAGATCGCTACACCCAATCTATAAATAAATGAAAGCCCGGAAATGTTTTTCCTCCAATGTTGATGAGTTGTTATTGTCATTTCTTGGCAGCACTAAAATAGATGTAGGTGTAGATCTATGGTACTCAAACACGAGACGTCATACGAATACCGACTCCCACACCTGTGAATGGTGTTCTGTTGTCTATTCTCTGGTTTTGAATGAGCTAATTTGCTACAGCAAATGAGGACTTGTCAACGTCCCTCTTCAATCTCACAACCTATTAACAGATCCAGGAATGATGCATTCTTGATTCAGAGAGTAACCATGCAGCACAGAAAACATTCTGCCTATGCCTGGCAATAACTCTTCAAAGCATTGCAGTCGGATAAAGCTATCGTGATTGGAAATCTCTAAGTGACACCCCATCAGACAAGTTTAGGAGAGGGTAGAAATATTCTGAGAATATCATATAGTTGGTAAATGGAGAGAAATCAATCAACAGGCTTCAATTATTTAAAAAAAAGCTTCAGAGAGCTACAAGCACTGAGAATGTACCACATGAAAAGTGCAATTCCTAAATTAGAGTGGATCATATTGATTCACTCAATGGATATACAATGTACGGTAATCAAAATAAAAGATCCTTTTGACTGCCCTTAATCCAACCCATTTCAAAAGCCATAAGAATATCTTTTGACTTCAAATTTTATTTGTAAGTTTTCTCTTTTATGTACTAAATGGGGCAGACTTTCCCCCTAGGCTCTGATCATTGATTGTTTTAGGCTGAATATTCAATATGGCCGATCAGTTTGATCAAGAGTCAGCTTCTTTTGAAGTTGATCCGACTTATTCCGGCTGAAGTTCCTGCCTAAGCCTTCAGAAAATTGTGTGCATCCAACTGAAAAAGTAGGTTTTATGTTGAAACAAATGAAGCGGCTGTTTGTTTCTTTTTTAATCCCCCTCCATGGCAGCAGCCGTGCTGGCCACCCAGGCAAAATATTTCGCCAAGAAAAAAGCTGAATATGCCTGATAAAGGTTTTCATCTCAAAGTCACAGAACGAATCCTGCATAATTCATTCATACTGCACAGATGAATGACCGTGTGTGATAGGGCAGACCCACCAAGTTGTCATTTTGCCAAGTCAATCTCCAAATCATCTGCTGGGTTTCTACAATGAGGTTACTCTGGCTTTATACTGAATCTAAAGAGAACTTGCTGTAGTCATTGAAATGAGCACTCGTAGCAAAATGCCCCATTGAAAAATAAGCCACAATTTGTTTACTGGTTTATTTGCTTTATTTACCCAGGGTGGCCCACCTCAATGTCATATATACTAATATAGCATTGCTTTACAGTGGGGCCCTGCACAACATACATTTATTGTGTGGCATACATTGAAAACATACACAACAAAGAAACATATTACTATTACAAAACTTCACGGGCTTGGCCATTATCATATTCATAGATGGTCATGTCTTTTTTTTTTTGCATTATCTCACCGTGCATAACTGAGCTTTCCAAATGATGTCATCCGTTAAATCAAGTTTGCATGACCCGATTTGTTGAAGTGCTCCCTCAGCAGCCAGTGGAAACTATTCCGTAGGTCTCCCCAGGACTGCTGACCTGTGTAGGGTTCACTCTCGGCTTGCTATCAATGGGGTTGTGGCACCAAAGGTCCCCAATTGGTCATCCGATTCTCATACCCACCCACTGGGTCAATACTCAATTTATATCAAAATGCCAGGTCGATTCACCTGTCTGTAGCACCACAAGGGCTATCGGGCCTTGCCTCAACTTTTCACAAGATTAAAAATATCTCGGGAAGGCTGCCAACTCAAGATAAGAGATCACCACAAATATGGACGAACTAGAGGAAAGGAAAAGAGTAGTTTAACCCTCACATTGCTACATGTATGCACCCACGTATACAAACAAAGTGTTAATTTGTACCCAATTTACAGTAATTCATATGTCGAAACTTGCTCATTTTGATTTTATAGACACCGGTCACCTTTGAACATGAAAAGGTTGAAAATGGCTTTATCCAGTCCAGTATGTATACCATTGAGAATGCCTCTTCCCTCCCATTGCCTTCTTTTGAATTGCCTTCTTTTGAGATGCCTCCCCACCTCCTATTGTTAGGCTTTGATTATACCACGAAATTGAGTCTGAATCAGAATGCATACTGTATAATGTGGAAGTCAACAATGCTTCTAGTACCAATTATTATATACAGAGACCATTTTGTGTAAATGGGCAGACCTGTGATGCATTCAGCTGCAATTATCAGGTATTACTTAATCCAAACTGTTTTAGATTTCACTCGAGGAGCTATCATAGAACGGAAATCAACAATCATCATTGCTGTGGGACCATTAGCGCAACTGATATTCAGGCCATTTCTGGTACGATTGCGGCTCTGTCTTATCTTTCGGGCCCTCGGTGTTGAATGCGAAATCAACACTGGGAAATATCTGCGCACCATGCAGGCGCAAAATCAAATAGCGATTTGCCTAGAAAACCACGAGTGTGGCTATCAGGTCAATACGCCATTAATGTCTTAGTGCTTGAGATTTTTCACTGTCAAGACACAGGTGCTGCCCGGTTGCAGCTTTTAGCTTCAAATCAAAATTTCATATATTCGGATCCATCGACTGGAGCTCAGCTGTGTGCTGCAGTGTTTGTTGTGGCACTCGAAGAACGACAAAGCACCCAGCTGGCATCACAAGGCCACTGCCGTATTAAATGGTGGGATTTTCGACTCTGCCACGGGTCAAAGACTTCTGCGCATTTTCCTAGCATCATTTTCAATTTAGATACCGAGGCCCATTCCCTCCCATACCTCTGTGCTTCCCACAGAATACTAATATCCTGAGCAGTCTTGCCAACTATCTCCTTCATGCACACTGTGGTATGAGTACCATACCTTTAAGGGCACATCATTTTATACAAATATCAAAATTGTAGCAAGAGGACATCCTGAAAATTAGGACTGGGAGGAAAACTTTTTCTGACTGTAATATCTGTTCTCCCTGAAAGATGCGGTAGAGCATCAATGAACAGACTGCCTCTCAGACTAGTGATGATATTCAAATCTGGCATATGATTGTTTTCAACTCTGAGAACCGAGAAATTTGATTGGTGTGGCCTAATCAGCCTATTGTGCGTCTCTTAGATCATGAAAGAAAATGTAATTGTACATTGTATAGTGTTGAGATTATGATGGATCTGCATTTGTGTTAAGAAGCAGGGAATTGATTTAATAGCGGCCGAACTTTTATCTGAGATCCAATAGCGTGGACCGCCATATGGTCCGTCTTTTAGTTTCCGGTAATAGACCTTGCTTTCATTCTTATTGTCATCTTTGGATCAATGTCTGGCCATCAACTCAGGCTGCCTTATTTCTCTTTGGAGCGATTAAGTATATTTCATTTCGTGAGTTTGAAATGCGGGGTCAACGGTACTCGAACACACGCTGGCAGAATCTTTCCCGGAACAGTCATTCTATGCCTTAAGGTTTCTTTAAGTAGGGCACACAGGTGATTGATAAATTTTGCTGCCATCAGAGAGCCTTTTATGTCCAGCTTGGGACGATTTGTAGATGTGAAATGAAAAGGATGGTGCAAGGCAAAAGAGAGCGTCGTTTTCCAGAAAACGGAATGAATTCTGGGAGATTACATTGGGATGATGGGTGGTTATGGCTGAAATCGTTTGTATGAATTCATGTAATTTTTGGCATAGGACTGATGTATTGCATGCCCCTAATGTACCTTATATTGTATCCAAAAAATCTTTTATTCAATCTATGGGTTGAACCAGGTATATATCTAAAGGCTATTATCAAGGGCTAGCCAGTGAGTTTGGGACTAATAGGTTTGGGCCACTGCAGACCAGTACCTACATGTACATATTGTACAAATCATGTACGTACCCTTGTGCTTATTGATAATTTTGGTGCCCTGGGTCTTAAATGATCTACAGGAGGTATGGATCTGCTTTTTAAACAAGCAAGTCAGACCAGCGTACAAGTGACCACTTCTGCATAAGGACCACTGGCCACAGTGCCTAGATTATTATTCCCCATTGACCCACAAGCATTACAAATCCTGTCTATTGTGGTCACCTGTGTACATTGAACATTTCCTTCAGTGGTCCCCTTAAACATGTTAGTTAGACTGTACCTAAAGTGAAATTGGGGGATCTAAGGACATCGACCGAGATTCGAACCCTCTGCCTTTAGTTACAGAAGTGGGATAATTGCTAACTGTTGAGTCATGCCAAGCTTCTTGTCTTAATCTTACGAAGATGAACCTAGTGCCCGCTGACCAGTTTTAACCCAATTCTGTATAATGAGGACATAAACCAGAGCTAAGATAATGAGATTAGCAAATTCCGGGATTAGGGCCATGGGGTTGGTCAATCTTGGGGCACACAATTAGCCTGGGTGCCATCCTGTTTAGCTTGTGTCTGCCCTAGCAGACATAGCTGGTGAAAGCAACTATTGGAGCAGACACTGTGGCTAACCTAGATGGCACCCAGCTAACTGCTAACCACTGGGCAAGAAAGAGGACCTGAATCTTCAGGTTTAGTGCAAGTAGTATTGGAGCCAAGTTGTGCCTGCCAGGTATTTTTTTGCAATTACACTGACTCATGTAATACATTTCATTAACTTCTACCACCTGTAAAAAGCCAAACAAAGAATTGACAAGGTTTCTAAACTTAATCAGTCCTGACTTCTTGTTCCTGACATCTTTTACTGGCAGCAATGGTTTGAGCTTTCCAACCATTAGCCAGAAGAAACGAATATTAGGTGAAGTTGTAAAGAAGATGCCATTGAGTGGTGCAGATCTAGATAAGCTCTGTCTAATGCAGGTAATTTTGAATAACGTTAATATGCAATGATACAAGTGTATTTTTGAGCCCAGTTGACAGACAGTAGCCGATGTGAAGAGTTGGTGATTCTGGTCAGCATCTCTTTCGTGCCTCTTGCAAAAGCATTGTCATCAAATGCTGACTTGCAATTCAAGACAGCGCATCACTACATGAACACGCTCCATAAGCTATTCATATACAATAGTGTGTTCATATCTTGGATGACAAATTGCAACTGTCACGTAAAGTCCTCCATGGACCAGTTTCGGGGGCAATGCCTTGATAGCATTTTACATTTGTACATATTGCGTATTGGCAAGACAAACTGGTCAAGTTTTCAACTTTTTTGGGAACCTTGGATTAATAACCTTCTATAACCGTTTAGTACCAAATTTGTATAAAATATGATAAATATTGTTTATGGGGTAAGGCAGTAGGGAGAAGGTTAAGTACATGTATTATTCTAATTGTAGAGGTTTTGGAGTGATGGGCAAGTGACGAAATCTCATCACTAAATGCATACATTCAGCTGCTTGGACATTTATCACTATCATTCGGGCCCTTCTCTAAATTAGCCTCATTTCTACGCTGTATATTCTTCAAACTCTGATGCCATTATTAAAAGAGCTTAAAGAAGACAAAGAATCGGCCATTTCCATTCACAGCCATTAGCCCTGTGATGTGCCCTGCCAGGGAAATGAAGAGGGAACCCGCCAATTTGGGGTTAGTTTAGATCGCAATGAAGATAGAGAGAGAAATGTCTCCAGGCCGAATGTTCCGCGTGAGAAAGATTACCCACCTCAAGGTTAGACAATTTGGAAGCCGCCAACTTTACATTCTCCGGAGCAGAAGGAATTAGACGACGAATGTTGAGTTATCAATGAAGACAGAAGAGGCAATGGCGAGCCATTTCAGCTCCACCAAACTACGAGAGTAGCATATCATAACCAACTGATTTAACTATGGGGCACTGCTTGGAACCAGATGAAGCTCAAAAAGTGTATAAGCTCCATCTGTTCTTATACTAACAGCAGTCTTATAAGAAGCAAGAAGTTGAACCTGTTCATACTAGTATACATTAGTGCTCTTGTAGATAAGTAAGATACAGTACCTTGAGCTGCTTTATCACCTTAGTGACCTGTACTTAGCTTGTAAGAGTATATACCTACATTGTACAATAAAGGACTTTCATTCATTCATACCGTCATACCAATGAGGTGATGAGGCTATTACGGCAGCCCCTAGATATAACTTTTCTTTTGCATTCACAGGCCGATGATATTGGTACCGTGAAGGATAGCAATTCCTCTTTCGAGTACAAGCACATTCACAAGCACTCTTCTCCATCAGTCTTCATTGTCATGGCCAATCTATGGAGCAGGAAATGGGAAAACATTCCACGTTTCGCAGCCATTGCCAAAAGATGTATTCATGGCAGGATTACTTGGAAGTGGGGGCGTGTTTCGTGCGGGGTCCCCGCTTTTTCGCGAACGGTGGCGGCGATCCCTTGACTTCTCCTGTGTGTGCCTCTCAACCTCGGGTGCCCATTTTGCTCGCAGATTAAATTGTAAGGTAGCGTACTGCATCTCTTTCTTTCCAACCAATGACTAGGAGAGATGCAAAATGCATCAGACACCGATTGAGGGAAGGTCAGGCCACGTCTAATGTTGTAAAGGACTGCAATCATTCTCGGGAAGCTAATGAAACACTGTCGATTCTCCAACCACTTCACGGCTACCGATCACACGTCAAATAGGGCTATTTACTCATTCTAGCAGCAGCATCCTGCCGGCTGAATTAGCCCATTCAGATTAGCTACGGTTTGTTCTTGGCAGGGAAAATTGTTCAACCTTTGCTTGCTGCCCCTCTTTCCTGACAGGTTAAACCAGGGTGGTGCAACTTTTGGGCGATAAAAAAAAGATATGACAGGTACTCAATCAGGAGTTTCATGATTGATGTCGCTTGAGATACTACTGACAAAGATCAATAAAATGAAAGCCTAATAATTATGTGTGGCCACTTTCCTGATATCTGGCTCTCTTTGTTCACCCTAGGTTTGAATTCATCACGATCGTCTGAATCCCGTGCTGTCCATCATGAGACTGAAATCACACCTGGATGCTTTCCAGTTCCAACACAGTGAAAGGGAAAACAGGGGCAATTCAAGTGACAATGGTTGAGATGAGTTTTCTTGCAGACTGTACTAGTGACGTTCAAATGGTTACATTATTAGTAACCTCCATTAACATGGTACGTATAGCAAATCCCATATTGGGGTTTCTATCTGCACTTTGGTAAATTTCAAAGCTCAAGCATTGTAGAGATGTACTGACCCCAGAGTAACCACCATTGGATATCCAATCAAAGCTCCAAGAATATATGCAAAATTAATATGGATACCAATATGGCAGACAGTATTTACTGCTGCAATGGTACTGGCAACATTACCTTGAAGTATGGAAACCCTTTTGATTGATACAAAGTCTGGCATTACGAGTCTCTTTCAAATTTGCAGAGACGACGGAAGAGTCTTGGAATACGTTCGGAAACCCTAACAAAGATTGAAGGTCACGTGACTGGATATGCTCTGCAGGGATAATTTCACACCCCATATATTCATCGTTCAGTCGCTGGGCGTGACAAGTTTTCTTACACTGTCACAAGACGCAGTCTAACGTACACGTCACACACACGGCACCACCTGATTTGCAGGTCTTGGTAACTTCAAATGACTCCGGGCTCCATAAATACTTTATGCCGTGTGATTCGAACTGGAGATGAGGCAATAAAGAGAGAATTTCCAGATGGCTTTGGCTCGCTTCATGGCTGACCCCATTTTATGGGGGAGGTATCTTGAGCTTTGGATCTGTATTCAAGGCCAAATGTTGACTACTGTGGCAATGTTGCCTGGAGGGGGGGGAGGGAGAAGGGTAATAGAGGCTTGTTCTTCTGTCTATGATCTTGATCTATGGGGGAAAGTGATTGTTTGGGAAGTGATTCACACCTGACTACTGATAGGGAATGCTTTGGGGACAGATAGAGATGCTGACACAAAGTTATGAGGTAAATGGTTTAAGGCTTTGTGGCTACTGTGAATTAACATAGTTTGAATGTCAAGGCCCGGGACCCTTCCACTAAATAGAGATCGCTGAGCAACTACTGAGCAATGAAAAATTAGATATGTGTGACCCTTCATTTCATACTTGGAACATGATGCACAATGCAAGAGTATGACTTAAAACACACAAAACATGAAAAAAAATGTTGTTTGAAATTCATTGATCTACCAAATCTACCTTTAGTTAATTGTGTCCAAATAAGGAAAGCCGTACTGACCGGTCTCGCTTGCGGTTTCTCCCTTCATGGAGCTCCCGTCGCAGCTTTGGGGTCGAAGGTCAACTGGTGAACCGCAGGCGCTGTTTGCACGAACCTCCCTGTCGCTATCGCCACGCCCGCTGTCATGGTTACTGAGTACCGTGTTCAGGCTGTCGTCTGATGTGTTTTGACCTTTTAGTCTCGTCAAGAGTCGGGAGACCTGAAGTAAAAACATTAAAGAATTCAATTATCCATTGATTATACACTACCATAAACATCAACTTAACTGCACAAAGATCACAAATGTCAGAAAAAGAGTTGAACACTAAGTCTGCAGAATAACAAGCAATGTCAGATGTTCAACTTTTGCAGTATGGCTGCTCAGAGCAATCGAGATGTTACCATAAATTATGCCACCATCCTGTTATCCAAACTTTCTGTTGACTTTAAGATGGTTACCACTTATAAGCCTTCAAAGCACCCTGTGTGGCATAGAAAAAATGAATACCTCTTGCCCCTTCCACCCCATAAAGGCACCAACCCGTCACTAAACACCCTTGGCATTTTCAGCTTTGAAAAGCGAGCAAATGTGTCTGTGAGTGGGGAGATCGTGTAACCGACAAATGGACAAGCGCCGAGAAACGTAAGAGGTTTGACATTTGGGATGATTGCTTCCTCCTCTCACTTTCAAATGTTTCTGCAGATTAAGGAAGGTTGCTGTATTTCACAATAAAGGTAGAATTGCACACCTTGGTCCTTTTAGTTGCCCTTTTAAAGATCACATGGAAAGAATCATGTGTTGGTTTCTCAGGTTTTTGCAGCCATGCTACTGCGGAAGATGGTAGCTGGGCTGCTGTTAAAACAGTTCGTTTTTCTCAGTTGTTTGTCATCAAAACAAAGACCAGGAGTTTATACAGTCTTAAGAGAGATGCCTCATAGTGACCATCTGTCTTTTCAAAACAAGTACAGCCTCTCAATGACTAACAGGTGGTTTCAAGTCGGTCAGGAAGATGGTAAAAATCTTACTTAGTTGGAAAAATTCTCTAGCAAATTAGAAATACAAAAGATATATCTTGTCTTGAAAGTTCTTCTGTGTTGGTATAAATCGTTATGATGCAAGTTTCCAACACAATTTCCAACACCAAATTTTTCACTGTACATGTACAACTTCCTTGACAAAGACTGAAGCCATACAGTTGAAGATCTGTCAGTGAGTACATCCAACTCCTTGTATTGGAAATTACAGTTTAAACTTGCTTCATCAAACAAACATTTGCAGTAGCATGATTTTGTGGGAAGGGGTCACGAAAATGAAATCGCCTTGAACTTTCCAAGATATTACAATATCATGAAAAGAAGTCTTTTTATTTCCTTAAGGTTATTTGCCAGATGGATGAAGAGATTGACAGGTTGGGAAGTGTTCTGGCCCATGACATGTTATCTCTCAATCCTTAATTTTTCACCAGGGCTGGCTCAGCTTGGTCGTTAGCCATCCTGATGTAATTTGTGGGCTGTGCTAAACCCCCAGACAGACCCCGGGGACTAGGTGATATCAATCAGCTAAGCAAACAACAGACCTTTTTCCTATAGTTGGGTTTTCCCCATCATATTGAAAGAAAGCAGATACTATATCCTCCAGATTACAATAATTTGATTAGCCCCCTTGTTTTTACTTTCCTTTCATAAGGCCACACCAATTTAATTTGTTGGTTCTCGGATTTGCCTCTTCGTTTTTTTCTGATTTGCAAAAAAAAAATTGATTCTGGTCCTGAATCAACTGAAAAATGCTCATGTTTTGCCCCCCAACAGTTGAGGAAAGTCCTTTTCTTCCTAGTTGTTACAGTTTTCTCATCTATCATTGCAGTGGTTTGATTAAAAGTTCAAAAATTCAAAGTTTAAATTTAACCCAGCCTTTTGTGTTGACTTCATGGCTCATTTTGTAGCATTTAAGCCTATAATAGGATGCCTAGACCTGTTTTTATTTTTATTTTTTTTCGCCCTGTCGCTTCATATTTTGTCTGAAAAAATCCGAGAACCAACAAATTAAATTGGTGTGGCCTAAGGAAAGGATTGTGACTAAATGAAAGCAAGCTAAGGCTCTTAAAAGATTAAGGCCTAACATCTTTATCTGTTTTTCTATTCAAAGCACTGAATATTGCAAAGACCAAATGCAATTGCAAATATGTCTTTTCTTGTATAGTGTACTTTTCTCTCACATTATAAAAAAGGCACTGCAGACAAATCCTCTGAAATCTTATCCAAGCTGTTATCCCTGACTTTCAGGAAAGAAGGGGGGAAAGTGCAAGCTCTCAAAAACTTTAAGATGAGATGAAGAGAAAGCAATACATCTTCAATCAGCCCAATCTTTTTTTTTTCCTTTTTCAATCCAAACCACTTCATCAAGCACTTCAACTTCAAGACTGATAAGTGTCCTTTTACTGAGTGGTAAAGTTAAAGTTATATAAGAGTCTGAGGTTTAATACAGGAGTCAGTAGGAGTAGCCAAACTGGTGCCAGTGACGCACACGACAAATGAAGAAAAGGGTGCTGGTGTCACCAACATGAAAGCAGATCTGACAGTGCACTGCCATTAGGAGAGAGAAGAGAAATGTCCAGACTGTGCTTGATGTACGAAATGAAAAATATTCTAGTAAGCATCTTTAATCCTGAAGCCTATAAAAGAAAAAGAAACAGCCACAAACTACCATTTCAAGTTTCAGTGGATGCAGTAGAGGTAATTCACAATCAGGACCAGGTTCATAGCTTGATGTGCTCAATTCTACTGCGTCAACACAGTACCGGTAATATGTAGGTTTTGTCCCTTGCCTTCTGCTTTTATGCTATTTGCTTGCTATTTATATATCTTCACTATGAAATGACCGACACCAAAGGAAATGAATTGGTATGGCCAGAGCAATTAACACATAAAATAATTAGAACCCGAGATTTGAACCCTTGACCTTCTGGTCAAGAATCAGGGTCATTCAATCTGCTGACAAGCGACAAAAGCTACACCCTGACTGCAGACCTTGACACTGAGCGGACGCCCTCCCACCTTCTCTTTGCCTTCCCACCTTCTCCCCACCCACTTTACAACCTCATCAATCATGCTACTGTCGAAGGAGGTAGACCTTTATGTCAAAAATCAATACCTGTTATTTAAGACCCGGTGTGCCTCTACTTTTATGAGCGAGTTCCTTTGCCCAAAGAAGGCACTCCAGGATTAATTACTACAACTTTAACCTTTCACGATGTCCCACCGGGCCACCAGAGCTGTAAAATTGTAGTTCACTCCTGTTGGTTTCCTCGGCAAAACATGATTTATTTTCCATTGACTTTCTTGGCAAGAAATAGCAAAAACCTTGGTTTGCAACAGGCAGTGTGCAATATTTTTATTAACAATTTTTGGTGTTATGCATCAGTGCTACATTTTTTTGTGTATTAGCAATTGCCATTTGGATGCTTTGTGAGCCACAATCTGATCGTTGCTATCTTTTTGCAATAAGTGCTTATTCTTTTAATCATCTATCATTTTGTAAACATATTGGTATTGCTGTTTGCCTCTGGTAATCAGTTTGATGGATGATGTGGCAGTCTGTTTTCCAATCAAATCAATCCTTATACTCGGGTCATTCTAAACTTTCCAAGTGTTTTTTTTGCAAAACAAACAATCAGAAAGTAACTGTAACAGATTGTACCTGGAATATGTTTGTGGTATTTTGTAATCGTGGCAGATTGTGGGGTTGAAACAACATCATGCCAAGGGTTCTATCTTGTTGCTGAGTCTAGACTTATTCGACCGGAAAAATCATTGAAAAATGGTAGACCGACATCAATAGATGGAAATTTGATTGTATCAACTAAATTGTCCCAGAGCGAATCCATGATGGTTTTCCCAAACCCCGTTAGTATCTATACTCAAATCACATCCCTAATTATTCATCAATCAGTGCGCTTGGCAGCCT
The DNA here is from genome assembly GCF_001625305.1 of Branchiostoma belcheri. Lineage (NCBI taxonomy): Eukaryota > Metazoa > Chordata > Leptocardii > Amphioxiformes > Branchiostomatidae > Branchiostoma > Branchiostoma belcheri. The sequence continues at coordinate 231,541 of NW_017804465.1, forward strand.
CTGGGGCCTTGGCTGACACTTCTTCATATTTCCTATACACTTAAAAGGAAATCAAATTTTAGCATTTGCAGAAATTATCGATAAGTCACGATTTTCCATTATCATCAATATTTTGTATCACTGCTGTGATTTGTTATGTGAGGGAGGTGTAATGCATGGGAAAGTAACGTTATCATATAATTCAAAGCAATATTACAAAACCTATTCATACAATGGGAAACTAGGTAACTTGTCAATCAATTGACCCAAATCAAGCAGTGTGCCAAAACCATCCATCTAGCATTGCAAAGATAGATAGTGTACAAGAAGAAAACATGCTTATCCCACACAAGGATACAGCATCAATTCCTTCCAACAATATTACAGCGTCTAACGATGTACCGTGGGTAATTGATCGATTGATTGACAGATAAATCAAAGCATACGCCGAAGCTACCCCGGGACCACCTCGCGATGGTAAAGACGAATCATGCTGCAAATTGGATCCTGTTTCCCCTACCCCTCTGGGACGCGCCCGATCATTTGGGGAGGGCGGGTGGAAACACGGGATCAGACAGACCCAACTTCGAGGGATCAAACCCTCTCATATCTGTCACGCTGGATCTTGCCAATGGTTTTGTATGTTATTGTTCAACTCAAGACCATTTAAGCATATTAAGATAACTAAACTGTAACACTCATATTGCTACCACCAGCTAAATGATTAGAATTATTGAACATTTACCTTCAGCTCCAAGGGATCAAAGCCTCTTTTCGTATTTGTCACACTGGATCAAGTGTTGCAAGTGAGTTGCAATTGCCGACCCTCCAAAATTTACCGTAAAGCGTTGCAAGGATACCCCCATGCAGACCCTCATTTAAGTCTTTTAGGGATGGTATGCATATTTGTAAATCATTGATTGTAACACTTACTCACTTTGGGCATCTTATTTGGTCAACTTAGTGGTTAGAATCATCAAACAGCTACCGACAACTCAGTAGGAGCTAATCCTCCCCTATCAGTCACGGGAGATCAAACTGTCAAAGTTCATTTGCATATCGTTGTTCCACCCGAGACCACTTAACTCTTTTACCATAAAATACGTTATGTAAGCCATCGATTATGACACTTTTGCACCATATGGCAGTTCAACGTGAACTAGTTTTACCATCAGCGGAACGATTAGAATTACTGATGGTCCTTATTTGCATGTTCTTGCCCATATGGGCTAGATACAGTACATGTAGTTAATATGTTATTACATAAAGACTAATGGTAAAATATCATTGACTGTAATGTTGATAGTGAACAAGGGGAGGAATAAAATAGTTTAGCATATAAGGTAAATTTGTCAACGTTATTACTAAATCTATTGTATACCACTAGATTTATCATTTGCAGAACACTTAAACATATAAAGCTATGCTGCCACTAAATTTACTGCAACAATACATGTTATCAAACCTCATATCAGGAAATATAAGTATAAATTGTTCAGACAGTAGCTGTATGTTCTCTATTGCTTTACTTTCCTTTTATGACACTGTACATACATTATTAGCCTTCAGGCATGCATGATTTTACAAAATTATCGTATGACTGTGTCTTACTGTTTTCCTAAATGTAGCTAAAGCAAGGGATTTAATATCATATTTGATTGAAATGAGAGATAAGTGAGGGACTTCAAGTTTGTTTAAATAATCCAGATTGAAAAACATGAAACGAGGCGAGTCTTATTGGTTCTGCCAGCGAGGCCGACGCTAAAAATGATTACCTCCCAGGCGGTGAAGAATTTGCCGAGATAAATTGAAAGATAAGTTTCCGCGTTCCCTGCCCCGTTGGACTGCTGGAGTGTGAAAAATGAAATTATAGTGAAGTTGGAAATGTGGAATGTTTCTTCGATGAATTTGAGAGATACGGTGGGCGATGTCTGATTTGCTGAGTCGGCGAAAATTTGGATCAGCTTGGAAAACCCCTTATTAAAACTGCCAGTCAACCATTCCTCGCTTAATGGCAGCCAATTTCTCATCATCAGGTGGGGAAGTGAGTTTCAGGGCTCGAAATACATGTGCCACCTGCTCGTGTAGGTGAAATTGGAGCTGTGCAGGTGTTTCAGACGTCTATGTGCACCTAACCTGCAATGGGCCAATATTAAACCAACCTAAGATAACATACGACCTATAGTGCTCTGTTTTCAATTTTTACTTTTGAATACAGCAGATTCAAAATGGCCTCAAAATGGCACCTTCATTGTTTTTAGTGGCGAACTAGAGGGCCATGAAAATGAGTGATTTAGGTATAATTTACCTGGCACAGGTTATCTCAAATGTTACCTGCCTCCTTGGCAGACTCTTCAAATCAGGCTTTTGGGGGACTCAAAATGTTTCTGGCATGCTGAGGCATGGCACAAGAAACTTCTATACGAATGTATAAAGTATGAATAGAAGTGATATGCCATCAGAAAAAAAACAAGCTCATATAGTCCGCTAAGGAGGCTAAAAAAAAGTATATTGAGCCCAGTTAGTTTGCTGGCCATGGGGAGGGATGATTGGTTCTCTACTCCCTGTAACAGCATAAAGGCTCCCGTATGATACACCACAAGCTGACGCCTCGCTGGAGAGGGGACTTAATGAAATTTTCAAGTCGGCACACAAACTTGCGCGCCTGCTGGTAGGAAATTGGTTTTTGGTTGTTTGATTTTGATTTGAGCGCTGGCCTTGCGGTGTACTCCACTTTAAGGGCTGATCGGCTGCCATGGGGCCACAGCAATGCGATTAGTTGTTTCTCAGACCTGTTTGTTTGGAAAAAATCCAGAAAAGATTCATTTCTAGCATATGATTATGAAGTGATAGTTTTTCAGATTTTGGTTCACTTTTTTAGGCTTGGGTTTACAGTACTGTTTGTAATTTTAAAAGACAAGTTTAGGATGTTTGCCGGCCATCTTATCTATTTATTCAAAGGCAAGTATACCGGGGGTGACTTTCAGGCAGTGTGGCTGATTTTCAATCTCTTGTTCAGGCTATCCCAATTTAGCCCTATGGCTCAATTTTTTAAGAAAAAGTCCCAGAAACGACATTTTAGATTAATGTGGCCTGAGGACCACCTGTGGCTGTTAATATCCGTTCACCTGCGCATGTTGTCTCAGCACAATGTTGGTTACAACTGGGAAGTGACCTAAATAAGAGATGGTCTCTGATCAACTAGTCCGTCTTCATTAGTACATAACGGCCTTCACATGGTCAGGAGAAGGGTAGCCTGGATTTCCAGAGACTTAACACAGGCCAGCCTCTCAGCTCCAGGGCTACACAGGGTAGCTCCTAGCCTCCAGGCCCTGTAGGCCATGGAAGCAGTCTGGCACCCAGGCTAGGAGAAGGGAAGTAATCCTTTCTTGTAAGGTGTACTTACTTAATTCTACCGGGTCACATATACCTGCCAACATGCATCTAAAGAGACCTCCAATCCAATGTGTCCCAGTATAAGGAACTGTAGTGGGGAGAGGCATGGAGGTGCTACGCTAGAGCCAGCTAGGCTATACCCCTAAGTCTGACAACACAGCCTATGTACTGACAATCATAAACCCTAACTGTATTGGAACTGGATTGTCGGGATATTGGGTTGTCCCTGCACTACAGATCTCAAACACACTGTACTTCAGGGTGGTGCTTCTTATATGTAACCTGGATACGTCTTAAGTATTAGTAAGAAACTAGAAGTCTCTACCAATTTTCCTTGATCATCATCATCATACAATATTGATATCAGGAGCTTCGAATACTTCTGCTAGCATGATAAAGGTTATGTATGTTTTATCAGTTTCAATTTTCCTGAAAATTGATGAGGGCTTTGGTAATTTCAAACTCATACATATTGACATGCACTCAGTGCTCAATCAATACCAATGGCCTTTCAAATACAGAAACTGGATCTTTATTTTTAGTACGACTTGAAAGTTTTTCCTTTTGATAAATCTGATGATAAAGATTTCTGTTATTGATTTTTTTCTATTTTGCTAACAGAATAAGTGGTACTGAGAAAGTCAAACCCAAAAAGTTTAGTCATATTGTTCTTCACTGTATTCTTTTCCTTGTTACCAGGTAAATTGGTGGACTCTCCAAGCAGAGGTTTAGGACTCTTAGGTTTGTTTTTGATGTACTTGTTATGAGGTGTTTTTATCAGGCTTTCTTTTTTGCACTGGTATCTTTTTTTAAGCCAGCCAAAGGGAAACAAATGGTCGCTGCCTAGCAAATGGATACTGCCTTGCCAATTTTATACTGTCTTTGCAGATACCAAAATGTCTGTTTCAAGATAAAGATTGGCCCAGGGACTCTAACATGAGAATTTGGACCTGGCCATTGAACACTGGGGTGTAGTGAACAATGGTGGAACCGAAAGTATACAAAAGTCTCAGATGTTTGCGGCAGGGATACTGTTACGTGTAATTGCAGGGGAAATGTTACAGACTTTGGGCTTCCTGGGGTTGGGGGCATGGGATGGTCCCCGGGGTAAACACATGGAAACTGTTGTCTGAACAAATTGGTTACAGTTTCAGACCTCTTTCATCTTGTCAACATCTCTGGAAAACATTTCCAGATCATCAAATATTTCCTAATGATGATTGCGACCAGGTGTACCTGACTAATGACAATAAATCTAACAAGCCAAACATTTCTGCAACAGAAGTGGAAGTAAAAGTAAAGGCTTTTTTAGTGAAAATTAAAGCTTAAATTTTGTGACAGAAAGTGAACCTAGAAAGTAAAAGTCATTTTAGAACCTAGAAAGTGAAGTCAGAAATTGAATGTGATTTTAGAACCCACAAAGCGAATGCACCCAAAAAAGTGAAAGTCATTTCTGTCAGTAAGTGGATGTGAACTCATTGTGCCCTTCATAAACAATGTTCAAGGGTTGTGACAACATTTTCTTTGTTCTTTTTCAAAGTGCCTCTGGGTGTGTGTATTGTGTAACTGGATTATTTTTTTCTACAAAGCCTTCTGTCTTTTCCATGGGTGTTTATACTGGAGTTTATAAAATCTAAATGTAAACTAAGAAGTGGTTTACTCTTTGCTCTTTGTTCTGTAGTCATTTGTGAAAGTGAGGTTGTTTATTCTGATGTCCCCTGAATGAAGCCTGGAACAATAGCTTGAACAAAAGCTAGGCTTCTGTACACACAATTTTATTTGCCCTTCATTTTCTCTAATCCCACTCAAGCACACCATAAAAAGCCTCATACTGACTTTCTACCATTAGTGAAAATAAAGTAGACAAAGCTGGGAACTAAGGTTCAAACAATAGAAGGGCTTTTCTACACTATTTTATTTGCCCTTTATTTTCCTCTAATCCCACTCACGCATGCTATGAACTGTTATTGTTAGTAAAAAAAGCTCAAATGAAGAAATGAATTCCCTACATCCTATTTTAGATTCTTCAAGCAGATTTTGTGGTGGCTGCAAGTTAGTATCAAATTGGCAGGGTAGTAACCATTTGCCATTCAAAGAATGAAAAAAGATACCAGTACTGTAAAAAGAAATGCCTAAAACATGTCAAAGACAAGTATATGATGCCTAAACCTCTGCATGTAGTTGCCTTCATTTTCTCCAAACCCTCTCCGGTAACACATAGAAAAGGAAACGCTTTTTTCCTATAACTGGCTCATTATCTCTACTACAAACAAACACGGACTAGTTAACCCATTGTGGGTGTGTATAGGCAGAGGCAGGGGGCATGAGGGACCACCAAGGTTCCCACCTCCAGATCTATTCATGAATTCCCCCCACCATCTGTCTACTTTGTCTTGCTATGGCTTCTCCCATCCGCTCCCATCTACATTACAATTGCAGATTGAATGGGCCCTGGACCCCAAAAGATGGCAATTACTCTATGGGTCAGAACACAAAGTGTCTAGCCTCTCGTATAAAATTAGGGGTTACCATTTGCTACCGAAGGAAAAATGGTCTCTGAGAGTCCATGGTTTGCTGGAAAAATTATATAGAATGGAAATGTCCAAGTACAAGAATAATATGCGTGAGTTAGCTAGCCCTAACCTCTATATATCAGGCTTCAGAAAAGGCTGGAAAAAGTTGAAATTAGCCACGAAATAGACAGATAACATGCCATGGGAGTTGGTACAGTTTGCCACTTCTGGGGGAACTATTTAGCCAATTTTTCATATTTCCAGTCACTTCTGAAACCAGGTAGAGGCTAAGCTGGCCCTGGAGTTTCTATTTTCCACCAAAGAGTCTGCTAGAGACTACTTTTCCATGATTGATATCATATGGTATCCTACTACTGGCACAAAGTAAAAGTCTAAAAATAGGCAAAGAAAAATGTAGTATTACAGGGTACATGGTTCCATATTGAAAAGCCTAGCAAGAAATGTTTTTGTTAATGAATTACTTTTCAATTTGAAAGGGGTTGATGTTTAATATTCATTTCCAATCCAGACAGCAGTGAATGAATTTACAAATTGTGTCTCATGGCATAATCCCTTTTGATTAAAAAGTTGTTTTGTTTTGACAACTTATGGGGCAAACCAATTGGGGGGCTGGTTAGAAAAACAATTTGGGGATGAAAAAACAATTTGGGGTTTGAATAGCTGTCTTGCTTTCACATGTAACAGAGAACAGACTAATTAGAGCTGGTTGGGAGGGAAGAACAGTTTGAGGTGAGAACTGGGAGGTACATCTGGGTTCACAAGTACTTGTCACTCAAACCCTCATGGCAGACTCAAGGGGAATACTAGTACATGTACTAGTAGTCTAATGGTACATTTTCATGGCTGGTTACTGTACACACTGTTTTGTAATTGTTGCCACATTTTATGATTAGCTATCATTTTTAAGGAACTATTTCTGCCGCCATCAGGCTTCGGCAAAAATAGGGTGATTAATTGGAGATCTAGTGTGCCCATAGTAAGGGTGCAGACCATTGTTAATACGAGTTGGAAAGTAGTAGCAATCTCCGAGAAGAAATTTTGGTGGCTACAAGACAGTATCAAATTTGCCAGAGTCAGACTAAAATTGGTTTGGATTGTGGAAAAAAAGATACCGGCCCAGAAAAGTAAGCCCAATAAAAAAGGCCTATAAAGAAGTAAAAATATAAGCCTAAACCTCTGCTTGGAGAGTAGGAAATCAACCTTTCTGACATTAAAACTGAATGGAAATCTGTGCCCACTTCCCATGGCAGTGCAAGGTGCTGCCCAGAATCCTGCTGGTCAGGTCATGTTTTCTCAGGCTGCTCAGGTCCCAGGACCACAAGCCCACCGCCACATATGTGTGACATGTGTGCCTCACTCCCATTCACACCTCAAATGGACCTTCCTTTCTCACACACCCATCATTTTCCATCATTTTCCCATTGACAAGTGTGTGTGACATGAGCCTCCTTTAAGGCTCTGAGCAGCTGGATTTCAACATTGCTGTTTTTTGGCCGATTATGTAGAAACTTTATGGTAACTGTTCAGCCATTTTAGGTAGCAGAGGAACAGAGGCAACTCTGAATCTACTGGTCCAGAATCAAGGTCTTCGTTCAACAACTGCACTACACATGAAAGTCAGACTCTGTTCTTTTCCCTACATCTATCAGTGTCCCTATAGTCAGGTCTCTTTGTGTTATCCTATCAAAAAGGTTATAAAGATCCCCCACAAAGGAAGAAACTAGAAAATAAAGGTCTTCAACAACTGCACCACACATAAAAGTCAGACTCTGTTCTTTTCCCTGCATATACAAGTGTCCCTATAGTCAGGTATCTTTGTCTTATCCTATCGAAAATGTTATAAAGATCCCCCACAAAGGAAGAAACTAAAAAGGTACTGTGTTTCTTTTTTCCGTAATTGCACCTCTGAGCATTGCTACTTTTGTGCCAGTTCAGTTGTGCCTGAGAAGTCAAGACTCAGTTCAGAGGAGACTAAACAGAATCAAATAGGCAGACCGATCAGCTCTCAGCTTTTCTGATGTACAGATACTCAGGAGTGCACAGAGATTGAAGCTTGCTTCTGATGTAGTGTGATTGATGTGAACCAAACAGGAAGATCACAATATGATTTTATTTGTTGTTGTTCTTTTTTTCTTTGCTTTTAGATCAGAGAGAATGCTTTGGCAGCTGCCAGACCAACATTGGAGCGAACACTGTTTTTTTTTTCAATCAAAGGAAAATAAAAGAGCTGTGGTCCAAATTCAGAAGAGGACAAAGAACCTCAATTTACTAGTTGTCTTGCAAGATGGAAACATCGACAAATATGATATCCTTACAGTTAATTGCTATTGAGAAACTGCTGATGTGAAAATGTACATCTATCATATCTACAACACTGTCCAACATTTGGAAATGTAATAGTTGTATTGGCTGTCAAACAATTCATATTGTCTAGTACCAGGTTTTCTCTTGCTTTTGCTGCTCTAAACCATCTACTGGTAATAACAGTTATCTGGGAAAATATGACTAAACCCTGATTGGCAGCAGGAGACTTCAGCAAGAAATCTATCTCCAGTGTCTTCCCGTGACAAAGCCCATTGGCTGGGTGTGAGCCATTTTGTACCGAGGCTGTTGAGTGCTGATGTGCGAGAGGAGGTATTCAACCCTGGTGTCAGGCAGATCGAGTAACATGGGGGGAAAGCCCTGCAGTAATGGAAGAAGAGCGGAGGATATCCCTCTCAAGCCCGCTCCCCCCTGCCAAAATGTCAGCAGAGGGGCTGCCTTTGATGTTGGCGATTTGGAGGGAATTTACGGGGAAGGAACGGCATGATCAAGTGTCAAAGTGATCGCCAAACCCTAAGATAGTGGCTTACAGGAGATGGTGATGGACTGGGGAGCTTCTCATCCTTCTTGTGAATGGGTATCATTAAAGGGAGAACAGAGAGGGGAGAGAGGAAATCATTAATCCAGTTAAAAGATGTTTTGGAAGGTTGCCAGAAAATGGGTTAGCCTGGGCGCCAGACTGTTTTCAGGGCCAGTGATATAGGCTAGCTCCTTGGCTCCAGGGCCAATATGTCCACAAGAGAATTTGACCACTTATATATATACCTCAGACAGTGAGTCTACTTTGAACCCCTTCTTTTACTTATAAAAACACTGTGACTGTATTATAACTACTTAACCACTTTATTATAGTACTTTAGTATAGGTTTTCTAATTAGCAAATGACTGATCATGATATTGATTAGGTGTGTTGGCCCCAACAAAGCACTTGACATGTTGTCAGCAAAGAGAAAAGTGGTATCCCATCCCCTCATTTGGTGTATAGTGTCTCTATAAGACAGGAATCACTATTTACTGTGGACACCTACCTCCGACCACCTGCCAGCTAGCACTGAAACACAAGTTTGTCTCTCATGTATACAAAACTGTGGAACACGTACTAGATAGCTGCTAATCCTACTGGGTAAGGTCCAATGCTTGCCTTTACCTCCCATCTAACAGTGAAATAGAGACTCGACTCAATTCCCACCCTCCCTTTACACACTACCTCAATTTGCAACATGCACCATTCGGTAAACCGTTCTCAATTACCAATTTCCCAACGCCTTCTCCCAAGACTGCTGCGAACCCATGAAAGCAAGAGTATCAGAGACCTGGGACTATGCCTGGCTATATTCCCTCCCTTTGTGCGATGTACAGAGCTCAAAATGAGATTATTAGAAACACAATAAAACCACACAGGGAATTCTGGCCAACTCAACGTTACCACCCAACGTGAGCGATCCGTAATTGAGTCAAAGACGTTAATTCGAAAGTAAGCCCAGACTTGATCTCCAGTAATGAAGACAGGCTATTCACCGCGGATTACTCGAATCGAGGTATCCGCTGGCTTTATGCAGTGTTTACAAACTTCTCAATTAAATCCAACTTTAAACTAAGAAGAGAACCTCCCACTCTTCAGGATGTGGCGTTGGTAATCGGGCCTGGGCTTAGTGGCTGACTGGGCTGGGGTTATGCCTGCATTGTTGGCTTGATGAACCGCGATGAGCTGGGTAACACAAGCCCGTGTTTACAGTGTGATTTGTACTGGAAACGTAAACACTTAAACAGCGCAAATACAGGGGCAGGGAAACGTTAGACATGTTTTCACCATGTTCAGTCTGCTGTGACCCCTTGGATCCATGTTAAGTGGTAGCCCACGCTACTTTCCAAGCAGAAGTTAGGCAAGTTTTTTATGTTTTTTAAGCATTATGGGTTTTCTATTTTATCCAATTTTCTTTTGGCCAGTATACCCCCAAAAGGGGCACAAAAACAGTAGAAAGCCCAAGAAAACAGCTAAAATGCATGAAAAGGTAAAAAAAAAAGCATATCCTCACCTTGGACAGTAAGCCATGCTATGTTCAGACATGCATAACATTACAGATGGACTTTCAAAAGGAAGGATGTCTTGGTTCACGCTTTGTGCCATTTTCTTGCTTTAATGTTCCAACTGTGTCGAACTTTCGTGTATACTGGATTATCTGTGTCATTAGATTAGTGGCCTCCTCAAATTACTGAGTTTGCCCAAGACTTGAGTTGCTTGTTTTCTTTGTCCTCTTATTTCAAAAGCAAAAGTGGGTAAAAAGCAAGTCGTACTCTCTTGGACAGATTGGTAGAAAATCTAGTAAAAATCATTATCAAGTTTCTGGTAACCAACTGAGATCTGTTTTAAAACAAAAGCTGAAAATTATAAAATCCCTGATACCACAATCAGTACCGTTTACTAAATGCTTGTGGTACTTTTGTCCTCTCTGTGTTGTAGCTTTAGGTTCCTTAATTTCAAAAGCACACAAAGCAGAGTAAAACCAACTCTTTCCGAATACTGTGCAATTTCGCATCTGTAAAATGAAATCAATACTGAGAACAACATGCATTGCAAGTTGGAAAGATCATGAAGTCTTGATGCCACAACTGGTCTTGTTGGTTATTTTTCTCTAACCCTTTTTGTCCCACCACATTTTCTTTAGTGAAGCTGACACGTCCAATAAGGCAGAAAGGCAGAAAGACAGGCCGTTCAGTTCTGACCGTCACAATCGCCAACAAAGGACCCTCATTTCACAATAGCTTCTCCCTGCCTTTATTCGTTTCTCTGGACAGAAGGGCGGATGAATGATTCTGTTTTCTGCCGTGGTGTAGCATGCATAGTCCAGCGGATAGCAACGCCGCTTCCAGGCCAGGTCAAGAGTTCGAGACCTTTAAGGTGTTAATACCAACTTGACTTGCACACTACTGGAATGGGTCCTCAGGACAAGATGTTGAGCCATGCTCTACTGTTCAATGAGGGCCTGCAAGCCCTTTTTCGTAAGGCGTAATCAGGCCGTTTTAGACTTCGTAATTCGTAGGCAGCCTCCGCAAAAATCAACGTAATTCGTAATTGGACATTAGCCGCAAATCGTAAAGTCATAATCAGCTCTGAGACTTTAACGTAATTCGTAATAGGCGGCGAAAATTTTGCGTAATTCGTAATCACTAGCCCCCCTTGCAGGCCCTCTTCAATTTACTTCTTGCAAGAAGTTCTTAGCTGCTGAACTTCTTAATGGCAAATTTTTCAGGTGTATTATCATATGCTGTGCACGGCATCTGTTTCACTTGTCACAACCAGTGGAAGATGTTTTCAGAAGGTCAGCTGCAAGACAGTATCATTGACAGGGCAGTCTCCAGTAATTGCCACCCAAAGTTTCCTGGCAAAAAAGATAACAGTACAAAAAAGAGATCCCAATAAAAATGTCTAAAACATGTAAAAAAATAAGCCAAAGCCTAACCCTCTGCTTGGAGAATATTGTGCTTCCCCTTCCCAAAAGATAACAGTAACCGAAGCCAACCATCCAGAAGATTTCCAATTTGCGTCCAAACTCTGAACTAGCCTGACAATAGAGTGAGTAATGCACGGAGTAAGCAACCCTCTTGTCCCTCCACAGCGGCCTGAAATTTGTCATGTGTTGTTTGAGCCACCGCCGGGTGTCCCTCTCCCCTGTAATTTGGCAGCCACAAGGTACGAAACACAATAACCCTCCTGCCCCCGCACCCCAAATGAGTTAACTCCACAGAAATTTTTTCAGGGAGCCTGTTTTTCCTTTGTCGGGCCAGAAAACCAACACGGCTTCCCGCGGCTCAGACATAATGGCTCGGCCCTAGCTGTGGCGCCACGAGGGGAAAGTGTTTTCTACAGCGCCACAGCGGGAGACGCTAGCGCCACAATGATGGGAAAGCTGGCGGGGTGTCACCGGCGCCCTAATGAGGCGATTTTACAAGCCGTATGAAGACGTAAACGTCCTAAAATCCCACCGTTTTAACCGACAAAATTACCAAGACGATGATAATTTCTGCACTCGAAAAGTTAAAGGACGTCTCGCAGGTGAAAAGTGGTTTCATAGTCCCATAATTTTTGAAATGCTGGCATCCGTATGTGATCCGATCTGACGCAATTACCGTTAGGATGCAAATTGAAAGAGGCAAGATAGCCCAAAACTGGCTGATTGGCTGAAAATTAGGGGTGCAGCCAAACAACAGAGCGCTATTGAACCTACTTTCTCTCATACATAAGGCCACACCAATTTAATTCCATGGTTCTCAGATTTTTAGCAACTATGTGTAAACAAAGCTTGAGGACCATTTTGATGCCTTGGTGCACTCAGTGTTTAAGTATTTCCTCCCTGCCCTTTGTTTTATGTCAACTTGCTACTAGTATTTTTGGTTGAAATATCAGAGAACCAAGGGATGGCCTCAGATTCAAGTTTTCCTTCTGGTCCCCTTTTCATTTCGACCTAAAATTTTTTGTCTGAAATGTCTGAGAACGAAGGAAATAGGTTGGTGTTAGACTATTCAATTTGCACAGGACAGGCCAAGTATCCGATACCTAAGAGCTTGCCTGCGACTTCAAAACTGCCTTTCGATTACAGTTTTTGGCTGTCTAACCTTACATTCCACATGCGTCTCCGGCTAGATATTTGCCTGTCTCAATTGCTGACTTTTTATCCGACCAAATTGATCAATTGCACCCCATCATCAGGATGACCTTGCCCAGTGAATGTACAAGTTCCCTCAGCCAAGGCCCAGTAGGTGTCCTGTGAAACTATCAATGATAGTTGCCATTCTGTCTATCTACTTACAGGCAAGTTCCCTCAGCCAAGGCCCAGTAGGCATCCTGTTAAACTGTTGATGATAGGTGCCATTCTGTCAACCTACTAACAGTATGCTTATGATCCACAGGGAGCTTGCTCCTCCAAATCATTTTTCTATTTCTGTTGCATTTCACCTGAATTATTCTATTGGTCTAGATGAGATGCATTCTTGGCTGCCCAATCCAAGCCAAATATTTCTACTAAAGGCTGTAGTAAGTGAGTTGAAACTGATAGTTTTGGTGCCAAATGGCTAACTTAGTATGCTGAAGGTTAATATCCCCTCTGAAGGACTGAAACCCCTACCAGCGGAATGTAAATCTGGTTGCAGAGCAAGGCTAGGCTGGGAATCAAACCTACGACCTCGTGGTCAAGAACCATTAGACCACAGCATGCCCCACAAGGTCTTCCTTAGAACATGATGAGTTTCTAAACAACAAGAAGTTGAAAGCAGGCAACACGAGAACAGGAGACATGCTTAGAGCGTTGTAAGTATGCGTGGGTGTTTCTAAACTGCACCATTCAAAATGTCTGTAGCGTAGCAGACGATGACTGTACAAATTATATACTCTAAAAAAAGAGTAGGGGGTCTTTCATAATTTGAGTAGTTTAAACTTCAATTAATTACTGTCTAGCCTTCGGGTTGACATCTTGAAATGGTGAAAGTCACCTGTTATGTCAATCCTTACAACAATGTGGTGACTCTCAATAAATAGATAAATATAGAAGAACTTTGGCTGCCTGGTTTAGACAAGATGGGAGCCTAAACAACGCCCCTCTCCCCAGGGCCAAGCAATTGGCAGACTGAGATCCATCAGAATGAACCTATGAGCGTAGGCATCTCACATCCACTAAAAATTGATAACACAAGTGAAACATGGGGCAGGTTTGTGCCTGCAATATTTGTGCCTGTAAGTAACTCACTGTGACAGTCGCGCTCCGGGCAATTTAATTTTCGGATGACTCAAGCAATATCCCGATTTTTTATTTCGCTCCGCATCGCTGCAAATGGCGTATCCAGGGAATTTCAGGAGCGTAATGGTCCGGTGACTGCCGTTTGGCCTAAAGCTTTAAAAGTCGGTGATTGGGAGGAAGTAAAAGAGGATCGGGAACGACTTTGACTTCGAAGCATTCCATTCAATAAAATGTGCCCTCAAGACAAGTGTCAAAGCCATGTGTCTTTCACAGGACAGAGACTGTCTAGGGCTACAGTAAATTCATTCTTTGTTAGAAATGGGGGTTATGACTGCCTCCTAGGATCATAATGCATTTATTTTTGCAGTGACTTAATTTCGTGCTAGGAGGGAAAAGAGGTCTTCGTCAAGGTGTTTTCAGAATGGGGTTGAAACAAAGTTGTAGTACAACAGTGATACAAAATACATAGTGTTTATATACACATTGTCATGATTTGGAAGGAGCAAAACCACAGTGAAAATCGCTAACTGCCTCAGACACATTGAGATTTACAGCACAGTTAAAACTGCCCAAGAATAACACTCGGGGGACTGATGAAATCTGGTCTATGTGGACAGGTGGTCACTGTGGACAGCAATGAGAACATTTATCTGAATCATTGAAACGCAGTCACTTGTACAGGTTTGACTGTATATCAATGGCCAGGTGGTCATTATATAGGGATGGTACAGGTTTTACTGTAATACAAAATACATATGTGTGGTGTCCTGATTTCAAGGTAAGGGGTACTGAAAATTCTGAACGTATCAAGATTCACAGATTTTACCGACAAGATAAGAAGCTGCGAGACCTTCACAAGGTGAGTGCAAGGTCTCGAGATTTGGTCATGCAACCACCAGGTGGGAATTCAAGGCACTAGTATGCAGAAGGAGTATCGTCCACTATTCAGGGTAATAAGGTTCAGCTGAGTGTGTCGCAGGGGAATTACCCATTAACAGGCAACACTGAAAAGATTTTCCTAGGAGGGAAGCTTAACCTTCTCCCTACCGAGGTGACCTTATGGCACCAAATTTGTATCGGTTACGGGTTAGACAGCAGGGAGAAGGTTAAAATGTTGTATTGAATGCGCGGTGGTACCCTCATTGCTCTGCTGTCCATTTCTGGCCACATCAATTTATTTCTTTGGTTCTAGGATACGTTAGGGTGAAAAAGAGCTAGCAGACATCATAAAAGCAGAGAGCAGGTAGGAAAATTTGAATATGACTGTATTTGCTCCATAAACAAAACGAAGCATCAATCCACGGATCCGTGGGTCGCAAATTGGAGCTTCTATGGCCGGCTGGATCTTCTCTGGTGTACTATCCCTTTATTTCGGCAAATTTCTACTATTTTTCCAGCGATCCGCGGAGCCTGGTAGAGGCTAATCAATCCAGTCCTCACAGGCTTTTGTATCATTACATTTTTCCATTTAGCATAACTTTTTAATCCAGGAACTAATCAATCAATTTAGTATGGCCTTATATTTTTTATTCAGCATTTTTTGCCAGGGCCCATGAGAATATATGGGGGCTTTCAAAGGGCGCAATCAAAAAAGGGGTTCCTCTTTTTCATACATATCAAAGAAACATGCAACGCTTTGATAACCTTCAGGGCAAAGGGTAAGGGTCTGCTTTGTTTCGATAAGTAGCTGATTTTATCAATTCATGACTGGAAAAATACAGGAGATACTGGCCAAAAAGACCGAATAATAATAAAAGACAAAGGAGTTTAACAGCCATATGATTACAGTGCTATGGGTTGCAAATTATAATTATATGGCTGGCTAACTCCTCTAGAATTTTTTCCAGCAACCCAACGCTGTCTATCGTAGAGACTTATAAATTGGCCATTTGTGTGTCCTGGAAGAGACTACTATTTATAATGTAGTTGAGTTTTCCGTGAGAAAGGAGGCTGCAAATGAGTTCTGTCTCGTACGCTAAGCCCAGTCAGATTTCATCCAGGCGACCATTCAGTTTGATGCTGAAGCTCCAACCTTACCACAAGTTAAACTCGCAAAGGTTTTAGTCTGTACTAAATCATTTACTGGAAGAAGAATCCACCAGTCAGGTAGGAGGCTGCTCATTGTAAGTCTCTACCAGACATCAATGGGCTGCCGGAAAAGTAGTTAGAAATTGCCAAAAAGACTGAATAATGTGCCAGAGGAGTCAGCCAGCCAGGCATAGTGGGTTGCAAATTGTGCTCCAGACCTATAGTCGGCTATCCCCTCTAGCATATTATTCTGTCCATTTGGACAATTCCTCGACATTTGTATTTTTCCAGCAACACCCGTCAGAGTCTGGTGGGGACAGAGCTCTCTATCTTGAAGCTGAATGTGGCGATGATTCCAAGAACATCTCAAGAATGCTGATTTTTCTTCAAGGGGAAGGACGAACTGAGTCTTTCGACGTGCATCACCGAACTTTGCAAACTCTTCCATCAGCCGGGACCACCTCGGCTTTATTATTTGTAATGGAGAAATAATCTACTACAATGAGCGGACAAATGAGATTGGCAGACCAGAAAACCGCCTCGAGCCATGTCCAGATTCCCCCCCGAAGAAAACGCCCGAGAGAAAATGATTTTCTGAACCCGCCCAGATTGCCCCTTTTGTCTGCTATATTGATGTTTGTAAAAGCACTTAAATAAAATCAATGGCTGGCATAATTTGATGCAACAACCACCCCCTCTTATGAAATGGTATCGCCTTTTTTCGTTGCTGTTGTGTAGGCTTTGTTTGCTATGGGAAAAGCCCACTTGACACAAGAGGGGTAGGTTGGAGCAAAGCAATTTACAGGAGATTCTAATGGAATTGCTTGGGGGCAATGTTGTCAGGGATTAGTGAGGAATTAGGCTGGAGGTTGAACAGATGTTGGGAAGGGCTGGGGCTGGAAAACCTCAGGTTCTGAAGAAGTTAATCCTGTCTATCCTTATCTGTAGCTGTCAGCTCTCAAGGGAAACGGGAGAGAGAGGACTGACAATTCAATTAAGTGTCCCATCTTGACATAAAACAGAATAAGGTGTGATAACTATTACAGTCAATAGATTTACTATGGTTGTGTCATGTAAAATCTGTTCTATGTGGACAGGTGGTCATAATGTAGACAGGATTCTTAATGTGTGAATGGGAAAGGCATGTAAGGGACTGCCAAAAAGTGGTCACTGTTTAATTCTATTGCATGTCCTGTCTAACCCACTGCCCTGGCTAGTCTTAGAAAAGTGTTGGACAAGATCAAAAGCAGGAAGGACACCTATTATCAAGACAGTCTCCTGGCAACTATCTCCCTCATATACAAATCTGTCTTCTCTCTGAGTACATTAATCTCTGATGACAGAGAAAAATGTTGTCAGCATTTCTCCAATGGGCCACACCATTTTTTTGACATTTACTATATGAAGAGCAGAGAGCATTCACTCCATAAAACTGAGGCATCAACATGATCAAGGCATAAACCTAGTCGTCAGGCATTGATATCATTATCAAAGTTCTTCCAGCTAAGCATTTTCAATAATATGAGAACCAACAAATTAGATTGGTGTGGCCTAAAGAGGAAAAACTTTTTGTAGCGGGATGTCCTTTGACATACGATACTTGTAGCCCCACTTCCCCTATAACAACACATCTTCACATTAATTAAGACGAATGAGCCGTTAATGTAATTACCTCTAAAACAACAAACTTTCCAATTCCTGCTGGCACTGCTGTGTCTTTCCTTGCACTGACCACACACACAGCAGATAACCTGGGCTTGCAGTGCCACAATCTTTTAAAAATCTTCAAATTCCAATATGGTGTCCGATGAAGACCTTTCATCCCTTCAAAATTCCGATCTAATTCCTCCCAATGCTATTTAGTTTGATCTGAGACATCGGGTGGTCATGTGTAGTGACCAGGGGGTCAGTCCACTGAAACTTGATACAAACACAGAAGGACTAATGACCCTAATCTGATCAAACAGGGCCCGGCCAAGAAAAACAAGCCCTCCCTCTCCCCTCCTTCCTGTCTAAAGGAACATCTGACACAAGCAAAACGTCCTTTGTATATTTCCACATTCCTTCTGCTCACCCCTCTACTAACAGAGGGGAACATCAGATAGGGAGCAGACTTTTGAGTCCTGAGGTTCAAGATGGCAGACATGATAGTTACAGATACATTCCAACCTGTACAGGACTGTCTCTGTCTCTAAAAGCTGAACAAGTAAAGTACTACTACTACAACAACCTAATTACTGTTATCCTTGTCTCTCATACTTCCTTAGGGAATGTTCCAAAACTTTTCATGGGGAGGCGGACTAGGAGTGAGAAGCCGTATATTTGTGTCACTCAAAGTATTTGCTACTGTCTTGTCATTTTCACCCAAGTTTTAATACGCAGTCATAAATAGTTTTCTAAGACAGAAAACAGACTTCAGATGATTATTTGATAAGCCGAGAACAGTTTTGAGGATTAAGGAGTTTAACTAAGAGTTTTTCAGCTGTATGGATTTTCCCTCTGTCATCTTATGATAGAGGAATCAAGAAACTAGTGCCCATCCTTTTGTTAAAAACATTGGCTTAGTCATGTAGGATCAGACTCAGCCAATCTGACCCTAGACCAACATGGTACATTTTCCTGAAGACACGTATGAGGAAAAAGAAACAGGACATTTCTCAACTTTCAATTTCTCAAAAAAGTATAAGACCTCGGTAGTATCCATCAGTCATTTTTCCCTCCCTTTCACTTGTGGGGAACTCTAATAAACAAACAAACAAGGAAGGTGAACTGACCTCGGACTCCTCGTCTCCCCTCTCCGACCCCTCCTTGTGTTCTGCTCCGGACTCCTCGTTCTCCCCTCCCTCCTTCTTCAGCAGCTTGGACTCCGAGTCTGGCGGAGACGTGTCGGCGAGGGACTCGGGGCTCGAGCTCTCCTGTCCGTCAGGATCCTCCTTCCTGTTGTTGACCTTGTAGTCGATCTCCACGGGGGTTTCGTTGATCGTGACCACCAGGTCGCGCTGGTTGTTCCTCTTCTGTCCACGGGGGAGGCTGCCGGTGTTGCTGCCGCCGCCCCGCGTGCTCTCGGCCTGCCGACAGTTGTACGTCCTGTCCTCCTTGTTCAGCCGCCGGCACTTGATGATGACGATGACGACGATGGAGACGAGGAGGACCAGGACGGCGCTCAGCGCGATGACAATGATGATCGGGATGCTGAATCGATCCTCGTCTTGACTGGCCGGGATGTGCGCCTTGTTCCACTCCTGTGCCGATTGGTTGCTGGGGATGTAGTCCCCATAGCGACCGCCTCCGATCACCTGCGTGCCGTTGTAAGCGACGGTACTGTCGAGAATGATGTTGATGACAGTAGAAGCGGACTGTGGCATGGCCCCGTGATCGGTCACGGTGATGGTCAGACTGTGCAACCCCTCCCAGGCCTTCTTCAACACTTTCACAGTCCTGATGTCCCCCTTGTCAGAGATGGCAAATATTCCCCTGCGGTTTCCATTGGTGATGGAATAGGACAGTTCTCCATTCGCTCCCTCGTCTGCGTCGGTAGCTTGGATACTTGTAGCAAGAAATCCAGGCTTAGAAGTCATGGGGACGTACACTACGTTTTTGTTTGCGTTGGGAAACGTGATCTTAGGAGCGTTGTCGTTTACGTCTTGTACAAAGATGTTTACGATACATTTCGCGTCTTTCTGCGGGTCGCCATTGTCGCGAACGCTCACTACTAGCTCATACTTCTTCTTTTCCTCATAGTCTAGTTTTCCGGTGGTGTAGAGCTCCCCGTTTTGCGGATCGATGGAAAATTTCCCGAACATGTCCCCGGAGGAAATGGCAAAGGCAAGTTTAGCGTTCCTACCTGTGTCTCTGTCGGCTGCGATCACTTGTCCAACCTGCGTCTTCACCTCCACCGACTCGGCGATGTGGAACGCGTACCTGTTGTTGTAGAAGGACGGCGCGTTGTCGTTTTTGTCCAGGATTTTGATCTTGAGTTTGGCGGTGCCTTCCAAAGGCGGATTCGCGCTGTCCTGAGCTACAACCGTCACCTCGATCAGTGAAGTCTCTTCACGGTCCATGGCGTCGTTGACCACGATTGTACCTAAAATGGGGTCGACGTACACGAGCTTTGGGGAGCGGTCGTCGCGGATGGAGTACCGCACCTTGCCGTTGTCGCCCTCGTCGGGATCCGTGGCGGTCACCCTCCCCACAGACACGCCCTGCGCGTTGTTTTCCGTCAGATCGAACAGGAGCTCTGGGGCGCCGAAGTCAGGCGGGTTGTCGTTCACGTCGGTTAGCACGACCTTGAAGGACCTGTAGGTGGTGCGCGGCGGCGTGCCGGCGTCACGCGCCGCTACGGTGACGTTAAACGTCGGCCTGGTCTCCCTGTCCAGCGGCGCCGTGGTCACGATCAGGTACTGGTTGTCCGCCACAAGCTGCAGACCGAAGAGCCCGTACGCACCGAGCAGGGTCACATTGACTTTACCGTTCAATCCGCCGTCTTTGTCCACTACAGTCAGATACGCGAGGAACGTCTCGACCGGTACGTCCTCTGACAAAACCACCGGCCCGTTCTTAGTGGTGACAAAGTTTAGACGGACTTTAGGAGAGTTGTCATTCTGATCCCCGACGTTGACGATGACCGTGGCAAAAGTCGGCGCAGAGTTGACGCCCTTGTCTTGCGCCTGGACGGTGAGCTGGTACACCGGACCTCCGGACGCCTCGTGGTCTAGCGGCGCCGCCACGGTCAACTTCCCCGTTTCAGAGTCCAACGCGAAGAGCCTTTTAATCGAGTCCGGAACGGTGCTACCGAAAGAATAGACGATCTCACCGTTTGTTCCTTCATCAGGATCCGTGGCGTTGAGATCGATCACAAGAGAACCTACAGGTGTGTTCTCCATGATGTCCACAGAGTACGTGGCCTTGCCGAAGACCGGGCTGTTGTCGTTGGTGTCCAGAATTTTGACGTTGAGAACTTGGCTGTCGTACAGTTTGGGGTTCCCGCCGTCGATTGCCGTTAGTATGAGCTGGTACTCGGGGTGTCTCTCCCGGTCTAGCGGCTGGTTGACCACGAGTTCCACGTTCAGTGTTCCGTCCACCCCGGTGAATGTGTTGAGAGTGAACGGCATGTGGTCCGTAGAGGATTGCAAGTTGTACGACTGGATGGAGAACTTGTCCGAGTCTAAGTCCACGGCGCCGTCCAGCGGCACGCGCGTGTCCACAGCGGTCGCTTCCGACAGGTCCATTTCCAGCACGCCGGTGGTGCGAAACCGCGGCGTGTTGTCGTTCTTGTCCTGCACGGAGATTCTCACCTGCACGAGCTGGAACACCTGTGACGGGAGCACCGCCACCTCCAGCTTCAGCTCGCACACCCTGGCCCGCGGGCACAGCTGCTCGCGGTCGATCGCCCGCTTCGTGGTCAGCTCCCCGGTTCTGTTGTTGATCGCCACGTAGGGCGACTCCGTCAGGAATTGGAAAGTCCGCGGCACGGAGGCGCGTTCTACCATCAGATCCCGCGCCAGGTTACCCACATGCGTCCCCGCTAGTTCTTCCTCCAGTACCGGGTACGTGAACTCGATCCCCTGCGCGGAGGACACTCCTATCAGCCCCAAAAGGAGGCCCCAAAACACAGTCCTAAGAACATCCATTCTGTCTTTTTTTTATTCACACAGTTAAAGACGAACGCCGTAAAATTATTTCTTCAACAGAAGCACCAAAGTCGCTCTTACCGCGCAAAGTCCGTAAGTCCTACAGTGTGGCTAGTGATGAGATGGTGGGACGAGTCTACTCCGCTAACGGTCCGCCTTTCGAGAATCCGTCGCACATTTCCTGACTCCCCGGCCGGCGAAATAAAATCCTACCCGTCCAGGCACCCCAAAGCGATTGGAAAGTCAAATCCCTCCTTCCGACGAAACACTTTGTAGTGGCGCACTCGGCGGCGAAAAGATTACAAGTACTGTAATTCAAAAGCAGCCCGCGAGAATCCGACGATAAGATACTGAGTACCACTGGGATAGACGTCGTTACCTTCACAAACTTGTCTTGGAGAGCGCCACGGTGAGAATGGATAGAAGACAATCCTTCAGTCCGCCACAGTCCTGTAAACCTTTGAAACGCGTACCCTTGAGGCGAAGAGCTGCACTGCAACGTTCGAATTCAAAAACAGAGGAACGCCGGTACACACAGCTATTAAGTCCAACACGTTAAAGTCCAAAAGCACGTCGGCACTCTTCAGGTTACCCCTCGGCCTGGTGACTTGAAGCGGCCCGTGTGTAGAATGGAACGCGACAGGGTCAGGCCCGGTCCGCACACGCTGGTGTCCAACTGCCGACTGAGCTCCTCTCCCAACCGGAGGCGGGGTTTTGTCTACGCGTTCCGACTACCGAGAGAGCAAGCGTGCGGGCCGCGCGTTCACTCAATCAGATCAATCTTTTCACACATCCCCGCTACCCAAAGCCCCGCCCACTTGGGGCTTTCCCCCCATAGCTAGCGCTCAACCCCCATAAATAAATGTATGCATCGCTGGGAAAATTGTAAAACTAATGCCTGCCTCTTTTATAAATTACACCGGTATTATCCCTTTGGTGGCCGCAAACGTGGAATGGAGTCCAAGAGCACGATCTAAATGCGTTGCCATCACACAACTCTTAAGGGCTACCACCACGGGTTTACCTCCTTAATGATTTATCATTGTCGGTTTTTATCAAGAGACACGACCTCATAGATTTTTTTTTTGCAAACACAAATAAAAGGCTTTCTACAGTAGACAGTTTATCACACAACTACTGCATTATGTTGGTCGGACCCCTACATTACGCGGGACGGGGGTGAGCAGGGTCGTTTGCATGTCAACGGTCTTGTTTAACCATTCATAAACGACGCTAACCCTGTTTTCCCCTGTGGGCACACCTTTGGTACGTCCCCAAAGACCTGGTCGTGATTATTATGGAAGAAATACAAGGGCATCGACTGGTATAGTTCAGGGAATACCGGAAGGCAAGAAGAGTCAGGGCGGGAAAGGCACTTGTAGAGCCTGAGGTCTTCAGTATACCGGTGGAATCAGAAATGCCAGCATTGGTGGCTGTTGGCTTCTTATTCCAGTTATCGATCTGACAGAAAACTAGCTAGTGTTATATAGTCGCAACCAGGCTTCTTGGTGGGCTGTAAAATGTCGAAATTGGCCCAATAGGTGGATATTCTAGCAAAGGGCTTGGCGGGTCACTGGAGAACAGATTTGTCAGTGGCAATCTCTACAAAGGAAGAGTAGCTGATTGTGGATCCAAATAAAGTCACTGTCAAAGTGTTGCCCGTGTTTTTGAGGCCCTTTGAAATTCTTGCCACAATTGCGCCTCTCCTAGTCCACGAAATGCCACAAAGAACACAGGCAAAACACTCAGACCGAGCCGGCTCCTTACATCTGCTTGAAAGGATAACGCCCGCCTCCAATTTACTGTACTCCGACATCATTACCGGCACATTTTCACCGGGATGTGAAGTTGTTTTATGGACTGTTGTACAGACAGAGGCGGGATGATGTGAGAAGAAACAACACAGAGGAGCGGAAGTCGTCACGCGTGGCCGACGCGTCTGACGAACGTTTAGCGCGTATCTGTGAACTTTGAGCAACGTGCATCAAACTCTCTCTCCAAGCAAGCTGAAGTTAGGGTCACGATTTGCTGGCGTCTCGTTGGGCTTTTATTAGTTTGTTAGTTTTTCTCTGGGTACACTGATTAGTCCAGTATTAGTCGGATCACCCCAAAAGCTGACTGACTTGATAGAAAGTACAAAACGCCTAAAGACGACAAAACCAAGATTAACTGTATATTGGTATGGGCGTACGCCCCCAAAGATATATGGCTTCGTTTTCTTTTTTTAGCGTCACTGAAAAAAAATCAACTGGAAGACCTACAAAACGCTACATAAAGACTGCAAACTAAAGCTGCTTGAGGTACAACATCGCTCTGCTCTGCCTCACGTAAAAGTTACGTATCTCTAGATCTTCTAATCTTCAACAGACATAAGTTTGAGTCCACAGGATGTTGTGTGTCTGATAAACAAATATCCGAACCTCCTCTCAATAGCTTCATCCTTCCGCTATAGACAGTGTGCTCTACTCTTGTGTATCTTGTTGTGGCTCCTAATAAACAACGCAAACAGCTAAAGATCATCAAGTGGTTTGGCCACTTCAGGAGGAAGAAAGGCTAGTGTTTGAGTCTGTGTTGTTCTGACACAGTTATCGGTACACACGATTTGTTTGCCCGCTCCAACAATCAACACAAACAAACTCAAACATCCAGCGGTCGGCGGTCTATTGTGCTACTCTCCAAGCAGAGGTTTATAGGCTTCGACTTATTTTTGACGTCTCTGTAGGCCTTTTATTTCTAGGCGTTCTTACATTTTGTAGTGGTATCTCTTTTTTCGCTGCTCTACCAGTTTTGTATTGTCTCGCCAATTTGATACTGTCTTGTAGCCACCAAAAGATCTGCTTGGAGATAACCATAGTTCGGCGTCTTGACGAGATTTGGAGGAAGGCTTGAGCAGTCTTCGCCTTATCCATGCCAGATGGTAGTTCCACCTAAATCCCTTCGCGTGTAGCTGCGAAGACTGCGACGCTTTTGTTTTCAACTAATCCGCGTGAGGCAAGAAAACCCACTGAATAATCATGGTCTAATCCCTTGGATTTGGCCCTCGACCATTAATTCCCGATTTACCCTACTAATTAATCAGTGGACAACACACAAATTGGGTTGTAGTTTTTCACGCCTCGCGACCATATGGACGCTGTTCGCGACAGAGTGCGACCCACAAGGCGTGAAACAAAAGGAAACCCCGGGAAAAGAATAACAATGTGGGTGAGAAAACAGGATTTCTCACGGTTGCGCTAGGCGCGTGCGGGCAATGTGGTTTTATCAAAAGAAGGAATGCCTTTATGGTACACTTTTGCTCCAGAGGACCAAAAACTAACCTAGAGTAATTTTTGATAGCTGAAGGTTTGCTCCCAAAGGTTGCGCATCTATAGTTAACAAGGCTGGATTTGACAATGATAGACAGCTATTGTGTATATTCTGATACTTTTGGCTTCCTCTCGCTTCTTGGTGAATTGTAAAAATGTAGGAGACTGCAGGATTAATAAAAAATGGTTATCAAAAGATGTAAGGGATACAAATGTCTCTTTGCTAAATATTCAAGAATTCAAATTTACTTACTAGTATTGCATAACAAAAACATTCCATTGCTATATAAAGGGCAATATACAGTAAAATGCATAGGTTTTCTATTTTACCTAAAGTAAATTACAAAATTGGCAGATTTTAAGCTCTAGGGTAGTACGTTTTTGTCTTCTTTGCTGTTTCGATTCTCAATGTGTGGCAACTGATCTGCGGCTTAAATTTATAGTTTTAAGGTATTTTCCTTCGTCGTAGGAATGTTTTAATTGCAATAACAATGTGGGTGAGAAAACAGGATTTCTCACGGTTGCGCTAGGCGCGTGCGGGCGTTGTGGTTTTATCGCACTCTCCGGGGCGACCGAGTCACGCGAAATTTCCCTCACGAAACAACTCCGTGTACAACAGCAGAACCTACGAGTCCCCTGCGACTTCAAGCATTATAATCTACTCGCCTATAAACCTTCGTTTAGCGCCAGTGAAAGAAAGGCAAGAAAACATCTTCCATGAATCATTTAAATCATTAGATGTATTTGTAATGTAATTTAGGCGGAAGCAATAATTTTTCAAGCTTTATTGCTGATATCCGAGCACTTCCACACATAATCGGCTGACAGGGCGAACTTCCGACTAGTTGGTAGATGATGGAATATTGGAGAATTGCAGAGTGGATCGCCACTGGAGTGGCAGCTTCGGAAATTGCGCTTGTCTTGACGAGAAAAGTGACGCATCGATTATCAGACGATCCCCCCTATGCGGCAAGGCAAGCCGCTGATTTGGTGAAAACGATTCGATGAGAAGCAATTTTGGGACCTGACAATCTCCCCGTGACCCCATTTCTGGGTGAGGAGCTGAGGGTAAATTGTTTCGGCAAAATCCCCGGTCGGTTTGCCGCTAATCTCCGATCAGATGCCTGGCTTTGACTTCTTAATACTGTTTGTCTCTTTTCTCTTGTTTTGGGCAGTCTTTCAACTTGTGCAGTTTTTTTCGGTCACACGGGCCCGGTCAACTTAGTCGTGCGACCAAGTTACGACAGTTACAGATGATTGAAAGTATTTTCCTTATGCCCGGGACAGTCGTAGGCTAGTCGTGAACGTGTCCAGCCTGGTTGACCACAAGAGAGACAGAGCTCGGTTGGAAATGTGACAGGAGGTCAAATTGATGGTCTCCTGTGGGATTTTTTTATCGTTTGTGTTTTTGTTAGTCGCGCGCGCGGCGGGACTGCCGGTCTGCCCCACGGGAAACCCGCCCAAGTGTCTCTTTTCTTCTCAGCTCTTTGTTGTGTGATCAACAAATCGATACACGAGTGTACATTTGTCGACACCTGACCTCAAAACGTCCCATTTCGTTCTCAGAACATCTCCCGAACGGCTGTTAGTGTTACACGCGCCGCTGGGGCTAAAGTGGAACCAGAAAAGTTCGGCTTCATCTGATGAGCTAAAGGATAACACGCGTTTGACACACTGAGAGACGTCTGGACAATACAGCTGGCAATATGGAAGCCAAGTCCGCAATTTTACATGAGAAACGTGCGCAATAACAGGCCAATATGGACTACTAAATTTCAATACGGCGGACCCCATTTAGTGACTACAATGCCACAATAGAACATCTGCAGTTAGTCCACGTAGGGGGGAAAATATGAAACGTCTGCGAGTTGAATGTGATGGATGGCGAGGAAGGGGATGCGTCTGTGCGCGCGGTGGGGTCAAGTTCGGACGTGTTAACAAATCTCACTTCAAGGCTCGAACGCTTTGAGTTTTGTCTTTCAAACCTTTCAAGGGTCTAGCACACATTGATTGTCCTTTTTCCGTTGTGTGTAAAAAGTGAGGAAGTATACGTCTTAAATGACAGTGTTATCTGGTCACACGTACCAAGGAAATACTTCAACCTCCTTAGATTTCAAGAGAAGGTTCTTTAACCTCCTTCGTAAGACTTTGCCAGCGGTCGAACATGTCATGGAACCACACGTACCGCGGAAACTAGGAAGCTGTAAAGTTTATGAAACCTGAAAAAGGAGACACAACGGAGGGGGGGTGGGGGGATTGGATCTATTCATTTCAGGTACTTCACTTATAGAAAACAGCCGTACAAACATACAAATACATTTAAACTATACATATAAACATTTATAGAAAAAAAGAATAATTGATAATCAGACATCGTATGATACTGTTACTGGTGTTGTACGATCTGTTGAAGAAATAGCCTAATTTTCTGCTTCTGGTATCGAATGTGTCAGTGGTGATGTAGACAAACATAGACATGGTTCTACAGCCTTTTAAGGATGGATTCGAAAGCAGTTATATGCTACAAGACATTTGGCAAACTCACTAAATTGAGTTTCGTAGCTGCACGCCAAAAAAGCTGGGAACAGTTAGTCATGAACAAAGTCTATTATAGAGCAGCGAAGTTTTCTTCTGTTTTGGCTGCTCCACTGCACTAACAAAAGAGTTGGGCAGTACTGCGGCATCGCTCAAGCGGACAGGCTCTCGTCCGTCAAGCGCACCACAGTCTCTCTGTCCAACCTAACAAACTGAAAACAGCGCGAGCCACAATTTTCCCGTTCAGCGGACAGATATTGTCGACTCACTGAGCGCAAAGTTTCTCAGAAGGGTTTAGGCAAAACTGACTGCACTTCTAAATCTCCATTTTCGGCCCGCGAGCAACGGGAAAATGCAGTTAATCTCTGAAGATTTGCGTGCCGACTTCGGTCGACTTCATAGAAGAAAGAAATGCCTGGCGTCAAAAGTTCTAGATGGCTACTCTCCAAGCAGAGGTTGTGGGGGAATGATCGTTACCTTCTTATATATGGCCGTTTTTTTTTGTCCTGATCCCCACCAACGTCGGTGGCCGCGGAGCTTCTCTGGCCAATGAATACTGCCTGGCCAATTTGATACTGTCTTTTTGTCACCGAGAGGGATCTGCTTGGAGATTACTAGATGGCCAGTTCTAACAGCAATGCTTCTGCGGCCGCCAGGCATCTACTTGGAGATTTGACTGTATACCCTGATATATAGCCTGGGTGTCATCCACGCCTGTTGTAACGCTCCCATGCTATTAGTATTTGGGAGATAGTATAGAATGGCACCCAGGCTAGCCCCTGAAGCGGTAAACTGTTCTCTTAGCGTGGACCAACTCCCACGGCATGTTATCTCTCTATGTGGCCGATTTATTATCCTCTTTCCATTCGCCTCCTGAAGCCTGGTAGAGGCTACTCTTTCCAGTCGCATCTGACAGAGGCTAACCGCGCCCGTCCAGCGGAACTATTAGCATGTAATTGTTGGTTGTGCGGGTGAGGCCAGCCACGTGCCGGGTAGGACAGAAGGCGTCCCGCCTCACACCTGATTTACACAAGACGTCCCCGGGGGCACCGGACATTCTTCCTTTGTTTCTTAAATAGCTCCACACAAAAGACGGTCCTCATTCGACCACGTGTTGGCAAGCTGTTTGCCGAACAAATACAAAATTCATCCTCCTGTCCTTGACATAAGGAAATAGTCTACTTTCGGGCATGAAGAAGTAGAAATTAGAAGAAGTGACTCGACACGGTGAATAATTTAGCAGAGGACTATCGCTTTGATCTGTTTCTACTGCTTCAGGTCGAAGGGACGTCCGGACGTAATCTCCAAGCAGAGCTTTTGGTGGCTGCAGTATCAAATTGACTTGATAGTATCAAGTTGGTAACGCAGTGTCCACTTGCCACCTAAAAAATGGCGTAATATATCAGCACAAAAAATAAAGCCCGATAATAACACATAAAAGACGTGAAAAATAAGCCGAAGCCCAAAGTGGCCGAAGCCTAAACTTCTGATCGAAGAGTAGGCAGCTTTGTGTCTGTACGGTTGAGTGAGGAGTCTTCTCGCCGCTTCCTGTACTGTGTACACCATCTGGGAATGTTTCTCGCGTTGGCCTTTGATGTTGGCATTAATTGTCTGCGGGAAGGTTTCTAACAAGTCCACCCTTCTGTCTGGACGGAGATAACGCTATAAACAGAATTGCCTGCTCATGACAAAAACTTTGCCAACTTTCTTCTCTGTGATATAATTCTTGGGGACATCTGGGTTCTGGAACCGAGGGACTGGCCTGTGAAGACCCTCGAAACAGTCTGGCACCCAGGCTAGGGTCTGTGAGAATGGGACACATCCCGTCTGCAATGAGGTTCAAACATGCCCCAGTAATTCGGAATGTTCGTTCCTAGCCACACGGTTCACGTCCCGCTCAACCTGAACAAACTGCCGGACCCGTCAAGGTCACGGCAGGGGTCGCGCGGGTCAGGGCGGCCGGCGGACACATCCGTCACCGTTTGGCGGTTCTGTGTGTGTTTCTGGCGAGTGATCGGACCCGCCCGTGTTGTGAGAGGTGGCGTCCGGGTCAGGGTGGATGGAAACCAGGCCAACTGCTTACGGGCTGACCAACGTGTAGTGTCTTGGCCCAGAGAAATTACGTAACCAGACTGATGATAATGGGATGGGTGGGGTGGTCTACCATCTACATTATACAATAAATCAAAAGTTCATGCACCGATTATGCTCTATGTTTAATTTAGGCATCCGGCTGCGAATTATGTGGAATTGAAACGGCTGATTACGCTCTGTGTAGGACATAGGCCGCCAGAAGATCTGGATGTTTTCCTTTGGCCTGCATGAATTTGTAAATCGTCTCAAAAATGATCGCGATTTTTGGCTCAATTTGGTCCGCCTTGAAACAACAGTTTATTGACCCACTTTCACCCAAATGCACTTCTCTATGCATAAGTTTCAGACATAAAGCTCACAATTCAACAAATTGTAAAAATGTAGCCTGGATGCCAGACTCATCCTAAGCTCACCTGTCTCCAGAGAAGCTCTGGGTCTAACTGATGAGCTCTGTGGTAAAATTTCCTTGGGGGCATTTTGGCCCAGAAGCCGAGGAGCTAGCCTGCATATACTGGCCCTGGCAACACGTACTACTAGCAGTTTGGCTCCCAGGCTAGATAAAATGCGAATATAACTTCCACGCGAACGTTTCGAGTGACAACCACAATAATGATCACTTTTCTTTGAACTTGGAGTAGTGCCACAAGTTGACTTTAGGTATAGGTTGACTTTGGGGGCAGCTTTCAAACCTCGATCTTTGAATAACGTTACTAGCGGTGGTTAAAAAGCGCCACCAATGAAGATAGAGTAGAACTGCAGTTTCTTCTCCACATTTATATCTTAACATTATGAACATTTTGTACTTGTTTTGAAATATTACAAATAATATAGCTAATAGAATGGTATATCTTAACCTGTATTCACCGTTTATTATTTGTAAAATTACCACCCCCTAAAATTGAATGGTACCGTTCGAATGACCTCGGGTCACCAAACGTTAGGGTCAACTCGGGGTCAGCTCGCGTAGCGTTTCGGAACGATTTTTTCGAAGATTGCGGCGTTTTATTAAAGGAGATTTTCTCGGAGTTGCAGAATTCAGTCGTGTACTATGGCTTTACGAAACTGTCTTTTGTTAACAAGGAGTGCGAGAAACTCTGTTTTTGGGGCGAAGCCTGAAAATTTTCTTCCGTCATGTCGTCTGCTGCACAGGTGTAGTCTCAAGGTCGACGCACCGGGACAGTTCTACTCGCTAACATTTCTCAAGGAGCCTTCGAGAGTCCTTAACTTGGGTTATCGCTTTTCTTGTAGAAGATTGGCTACAGATTCAGCCGAGCAAAAGAAGGACGGGCAACGCTCAGGGAAGGTAAATTAATTATGTCGACTATGTGTATAATTTTGTGTGTACTAGCAGGGCACCGATATGGGGGTGGGGGGCGGTATACCGGTGGTGGTTGATTTTTGCTACTAGTATGTAATGTGGGGCACAAAGATGAAAACAGTTACCTTTTATGTATGGAACTGTTACCTATTTACACACTGCAAAGATGGTCACTATATAACAGTAAAGGATTCTCAAGGTATATAAGTTACCCGTACAATGATAACCTTCCTCTGTGAAGTACATTGTACAAAATGTTTTCTCTTGGCTGGGAATGATATGGTATGCGGCTTGCCACGCCTTGCAGTGATGGAAATGAATCTGGAGGCATGATGCTGATGATCATGATGATATGAATATACACTGTATATGTCCGGGTAGAGACTCTGATCTTTTAGAATTGGGCAGGACTCAATGGGAAAGCACCCTGACACATAATTAACACAGCCTGATTGGAGTTTCTGTTGAGAAAGATTTTTATCAGGATCTCTACCAGTGAATTACCAATTCCACGAGAAAGGAGTCTCTATTCTGACATATACGTAATCAAGTGTATCAATCAGCTTGGGTATGCTGTGTTAAGAAGAGGCGTTTTCCATTTATATCTGCTGTTTCATACTTCTATGTTTCAGATCTGGCTTCAGACCAAGCGAGATGACTCCGATGTTGACCTTGCCTGGCCTAACGAGGCATGGTCGGATGTTGCCAAGGACATTTTCCACCAGTTGAATGCTGGGACGGAAAATGGCGACTGGAAGCGTCACCCTAGCTACCTCAGGGCGGGAGAAAGGCGTCTGTTTTCAAGGAACATTGCGGAACATGGGAAGGGGTTCGAGTATGCCGTGTTTGTCAATAAGAGAGAACAGAAGGCAGTATGTGTGTGTCAGTTTGGACCATATTTGGAAGGACCACCAGGGTATGTATTCCTATAGAAGGATTTACATAAACTACATTTAATGTGTATATTTTGTGGTGTGATGATACCTTTTACTGTTTTCTTCTATTTCTTTTGAGAAAATACAAGTAGCACAAAAGAGCAGAAAAGTGAAATGTAGTTATGATGAAAGAAGACATGCATATGCACTCATATACTCACACACATACACAATGTGGACTTGATCCGATTCTTTGGTACATATCCTAAATATTCCAACCTGCTTTTCTGCAGCTATGCACATGGGGGCGCTGTTGCTACATTGCTTGATGCAGTGATGGGTATTTGTGCAATACATGTCACGGAAAGCGTGTCATTGACAGCAAACCTCAACATTAACTACAAAAAGTATGTGCAGTCTCTTTTGTATTGATCTAGTTTATGATAGTACACAGATTGGTACTTGCTTGCTTGCTGGCACTTGCTTGCTTGCTGGCACTTGCTTGCATGTTGCTATGAAAAATACATGGTGTGTATACTATTCTTTGCTGTCAGAGATGAGATCTGTTAGGGTCTATTCTGAATGCCAGACCCATAGCATGCTAGGCCGTAATGTACCTCAGGTTGTAACTCAAGGCATCA
Organism: Branchiostoma belcheri; assembly: GCF_001625305.1. Classification (NCBI taxonomy): domain Eukaryota; kingdom Metazoa; phylum Chordata; class Leptocardii; order Amphioxiformes; family Branchiostomatidae; genus Branchiostoma; species Branchiostoma belcheri. The sequence goes on from NW_017804465.1 coordinate 263,930, forward strand.
GTGGTATAATTTCCTTGTGGGCATGTTGGTCCTGGATTGGAGAAGCTGACCTGTTTACTGTTTTCCACGAACATTGCGGAACAGGGTAAGGGGTTCGAGTATGCTGTTTTTGTCAATAAGACTTAAGAGAGAACAGAGGGCAGTATGTGTGTGTCAGTATAAAGGCCTTGGAAACAGTGTGACACCCAGGCTAGTTAGGTTGTTAGAGAGTACATGTTTATCATGTATCTTGTAACATTTTAAAATTTTTCATCCAGCCCCATCCCCCTGGGATCAACTGCCCTGTTCCACGCCAAGTTAGACAGACAGGACGATCGGAAGAGGTACATATCTGCGTACGTCACTTCTGCCGATGGCCAAGTCAACCTGTGTGAGGCCACCGGGCTTTTTGTGAAACCCACGCGAGAACAGATTGAGAAAGCGAAGAACCGCCTATCTCAACATACTCACTCTGACAAAGTTGTAGACATATAGGACATGATAGGGTGTTGCCATGTCATGTGGAGGCCATGGCACTTTTTGTCAAACTCTCACAAGAACGGATAGAGAAAGCAAAGAACCAGCTACCTCAAAAGGCGTATTAAAAACTGTAGTCATATAGGACATGATACTCAGAGACTGCTGCTGTGCTGATTGGTTACACATAGATGTTCCCAGATACATGTACTTTAGGGGTGGCTAACATCATAGCCAATACAAATTTGATGTCAGTTACCTTAGCTATATGTTATGTATTTCAAAAAGTTCAATGACGTATTTTTTAAAGATGCACAGAAGTGAGATATGTGCATGATTTTAAATTCTGATGATGATTTTAAATCTGATACAATATTTATTTACAATAACTGTACAGACCCACTGAACTGTGTACACATGCTGCGTAAGTTTTCAGCATGTGCACATGTATCACTGTTGGTATCATTGTACATTGATATATTTCCCAGTATGAAAGTGCATGTATTCTATCAAGGTATACCTGTATATGTTTATTTTTATTTAATGCACTTTATTACGACAAACACGACCATATACCAGTGCTGTTTGTTGAGAAAGAAAATATAAATCCGATTTCTCATCTGTTTGTCGACACATTGTTGTACTACTTATGGTTTTCCCTTTGGGGTCTAGAAGGGGTAGCCCTACTAGGTAGCCCAGTATGGGGCCCCAATCCTACTTTACCGGATACCCGGTTCAGTAAGGACAACACAATGAAGGCACACAAGGGGATGCAGGATTGTCGTGCTTTTCTTGAATTAAAAAAAAGGGGGTTACATTTTGCCGCAGCTCTTTCCAGCCGTCTCCAAAAGCCTGGCAGAAGCTATGGTAGTTAATTTCTTTAGATTTCTTAAAAAAAGGGGGGG